>NC_059108.1:32968593-33274287 GCF_020740685.1 Jaculus jaculus
TGAGCAACAATGAATGAATGATAAGGGGGGGAAAAGGCAATAGCTACGATATTCTTAACGACACCAAAAAGTAACTATTTAAATATTTGTTTTTACAACTATTATAAAGAACAAAATTCTCGTGACAGTGTTAAATAAAGTGAGCTTGCCAGAAGCAGCTCTCAGTTAAGACTGTTATCACCACCAAGGTCATTGGGCCAGACAAATACCCCTGTTTTCTGGAGCACATGCCTCAGGTTGCAAAAAGAAGTAAGCAGACTACCACCATAAAGATTAGAGTAGCTTTGTTCTTGAGCCAGCAAACTGCACTGTGTTACGTGATAAAGGCAAAAGTTCAACTGAAATTCCATTTATATAGTTCTATTTGCTTATATGACTAGTCTGTGGGACAACATTCTTTGAAAACTGTATAGTATATATTTCCTAAAATCCGGAATAGTAAAACTACCTCAGTCTCAAGAAGGTCAATTAAGACTACTGAAGAAGGCACGTGAACTTTGGTCCTGTTTTGATTTCCTCCCTTTAAAATAACCCAAATCAACATTACAGTAATTTTCTGTTTTTTAAACCATTCACAAGTAGCTATTAGGATTTACTCTGAAAAAAAGATTGCAAATACTCTTGTTGCTAACATACCTCTTTAAAAGACAGCTGAGTTACACTTTTAAATTATGTTCAATTATCATAAATTGTTTTTAGCACAGTAATAGATACTTTTAAGTCTGGCAGTTTTATTCCCATTAACAACAGATCAAGATAAAGGAAAGGCTAAGAAAAATGTTTTGCTCATAGTCATACTGTTTTGGGTTTAAAAATAGCAGTACACACTAGGTTTTCTAAAGGATAAAATGGATAGTAGACTTAGTGGACTCATTGGGGGACAAAAGTGTATTTCTAAATTTGTCACTTTTTGTCCAAAAATATTTATTGGAAACCAAAGAGAAATAATATGATAATATACTCAAATATAAACATCACTGCCTGATGACATGGAGACTTGATAGATTCTGAGACTGAACTGAGATTCCAAGAGGCTTAAAAAAAGAAAAAACTTTTTTTTATAGGAGTCTTACATAGTGACGGCTGGGGTTAAATCTGAGTCTTCAGCCTCTCATGCTTGGGTCCTAAAAGCCAAGAATTCTTTAATTTTTAAAAAATTATGCAATTGTATGGGCAAATGCTCATCTTGCTGTATGTGAGTAGATGGAGAATTGAACATGGGTCAAACAGGTTTGATAAACAATCACTTTTAAACATTAAGCCATCTCCCCAGTCCCATTAAGGAAATTCTTTTGAAGACTATTTTCTGATTATATTAAACTCCCTAAATGATTAGCTCTTATTCCTTACATATGTAATGCCTAAAAAGATAACATGAAGTATATACAAAAAAGCCAGGCATCATAGTACACACCTGTAATCCCAACACTTGAGAGGCTGAGGTAGGCGATCACTGTGTGTTCAGCGGCAGCCTGAGACTGCGTAGTGAGTTCTAGGTCAGCCTGTGCTAGAATGAGATACCTTGAAAAAAAAAAGTTACTGTAAGCTATGGTAAATTACAGCAACTTGCATAGTTACATTGTAAATAAAAGTACAGTTTTCTTTTAAAAAACATTTTATTTATTTGAGAAAAGTGTGAAAGAATGGGTGTGCCAGGGCCTTCTGCCACTGCAAATGAACCCCAGACTCATGCACCACTTTGTGTATCTGGGTTTACATGGGTATTGCGGAACTGAACCCAGGCCATCTCCCCAGGTCATAAAAAAGCCTTGTTTTCTATAATTCAAATGAAGCTTTATAATATTGAACTAAGAAAGACAGAAAATATGTTGATTATCCAAGTACTACCCAAGGAAAGATAAGGCATTGCCTGCTATTTGGGGTTGGGAGGTTGAAAGCTAAGGTGTATGGGTGATGTGATTTGTAATTAAAAGGTAGTGCCTGTTCTGTGCTCTTCCAGAGCTGGCCCTAGCAAGGAAGGTTGTGACCGCCCTGCTTTGGGAGGGCCACACTTAGCCGGCCAGATCAACCCTGGCTATTACTGGGGTGACATGTCAGGCTGATCGCCCTCATGGCTTCTTCCTTTTCTTTAAATCTGCCAGCCCATAGTTCAGAGGTGCAAAGCAACACTGGATTCGCTTCATTTCTTCCCGGGACCTTTGCCTGTGGCCCAAAGCTGTACTGGAGATAAGAAGGAGTAAGGCTCACCTGGAAGAGTGTGCAGCTGGGGGAATGAATCAGCTATGCCATTCCATTCTCAACAGTTACTTTTTAAAAGCCAGACTTTACCTCAGAAGTCTTTTCAAGGAGGAAGATGTTGCTGTCTTGTTGAGTGTTTCTCCTTTAGGGCACACTGATCCAAGTTGGCATTGCTGCCATAGCCAGGCTGTGCCCTTGTAGCAAAGCTGCCTGTGGATGCTCTGAGGTTGAAGTCATTTTACCTGATCCTTGGTTTCTCTGGCTTCAGAACCAAAATACTGTTGGAAGTTTCTCTGGTGTGTGGTATTCGTGACACTTCTTGCATTGTGGTACAAACTTGAATGTGTGTTCTGTCTCAAGTAGTGACCACATTCAAGTTACTAGCCTCAGTCACTTCATAATTTAAAATGAGAAAGTGATTCTGCCAAATTTGTTGTGGAGTTTGCATTAATGCCTAATTGATGCTCAATTTAGAGGAAGGCAGATGGGAAGTCTTACATCTTCAGACATCTACATATGTCCAGCTGAATTTGAGCCTGTCAGTTGCAGTTTGGTACTTCCTTCCTAATTTTAAATTAATAATAAATACATCATGGTATAAATATGGAAGCAGTTTTTTTTTTTAATTTATTTATTTATTTATTTGAGAGCGACAGACACAGAGAGAAAGACAGATAGAGGGAGAGAGAGAGAATGGGCACGCCAGGGCTTCCAGCCTCTGCAAACGAACTCCAGATGCATGCGCCCCCTTGTGCATCTGGCTAACATGGGACCTGGGGAACCGAGCCTCGAACCAGGGTCCATAGGCTTCACAGGCAAGCGCTTAACCGCTAAGCCATCTCTCCAGCCCTGTTTTGTTTTGTTTTGTTTTTTACTTTTTTGGTTTTTTTGAGGTAGGGGGAGTCTTCCTCTAGCTCAGGCTGACCTGAAATCCATAATGTAATCTCAGGGTGACCTCAAACTCATGGGGCTCTTCCTGCCTCTGCCTCCCAAGTGCTGGGATTAAAGGCATGTGCCACCATGCCGGCCTGGGAAGCAATTTTTTTGAAGACCTGATTTCATCAAAAGAACTAAAAAAATAATAATGATAAAAACCTGAAAATTTAAGAGAAAGTTACTCTCCAAATTATTTACTGGAGGAGGATCAAAACATACTTGCCGAGTGGGTTATAGAAAAACAGGGTCGCTGTTATTCACATGAATAAAATGTTTAGGCGGAGAGAGGTGACACTGGCTGAGGAAGACAGGCTGCAAGCACAAGCCACTTGGTCACCGCACTTCCCACGCCTTGCCACAAGATGGCAGAGTCTCCATTTGAAAGTTTTGTTCCGGAGTGGTGTATATTGATTTTCTGCTACAATCAACTGGTCCATTTAGTAAGTTGAAAAACGTTGCTAATGGGTTCTTCTGGGCTGAAAACTTTTAGTTAAACTATAATTTGTGGTACTAACTCAGGTTCTCTATAGGTAAAAGAATTGTGTCACTAATTCCCAAACTTTGTGTCCAGGAAATGCTGTAGAGTGTGTTTAGTTACTTGTATTTTTTTTCTAGACAAAAGTAGGGAGGAACTGACTATTAGAACCAGAATAATTTTTATTTTAGCTGGATGTAGAATTTGTTAATATATACAATAGAAGGAGGGAAGGTAGTGTTTAAGGAAATCATTTTGTTGTTTAAGTCCCTAATCCCTTTGGTCTTGGAGTGAATTTTAGAAGCAGTGACATTAGCGTGACAGCTGACAACCAGCCACATTTTTCTGGGCCAGAATGTCTGCCATCCCTCTCTGGCCTTAAAGTCTACATTAATCCAGGGAGCTGAACAGTCACTCAGAGTGGGCATTAAGGATGAAATGTGTTTGCTTTTCCTGTGCTGCAAGATCATTATGGTCTAAACAGTATCCCTTTGTAAATTACCTGCATGAACATGTGTGGTATAGTGTGCATATGTGTGCAGATGCAGCCCTGTGCAGTACTTGCAGAGGCCACAGGAGAACATCAGGTGTCCCCTGACCATCACTAGTCTGGTGTTTCCATGAGACAGACTCACTGGTTCCGAAGTTGGCTTTTCCCTTTCCCCCCACAGCAATTCTCCAGTCTTTGCTCCCCACAGGATTGTGGTTACAGACGTGTGTGGCTATCCCCAGATGTTTGTTGTGGGTACTAAGAATCAAACTCAAGGGGTCTTGGGCCCTCATGCTTTTGCAGGAAGCATTCTTACTTGCTGAACCATATCTCCAGCCTGCCTTTATATCTTTTTTGAGGCAGGCAGTTTTACTATATAGCTCAGGCTGGCCATGAACTCAGGGTCCTCCTCTGTCAGCCTCTTTTTTTTAATATTTTATTTTTACTTATTTGTTTACTTGACAGAGGAAGAGAGAGAGAGAGAGATTGGGCGTGCCAGGGCCTCCAGCCACTGCAAACAAACTCCAGACGCGTGCACCCCTTGTACATCTGGCTAATGTGGGTCCTGGAGAATTGAACCTGGGTCCTTTGACTTTTCAGACAAATGCCTTAACCACTTGGCCATCCCTCCAGCCCCTGTGTCAGCCTCTTGAATGTCAGGACTACGCGCCTGGCCGTGATATTTCTTAGGAGGTACATATAGCACACTTCATAGAAATTCTGTTTTAATGCTTTTTCCTCATATCTAATAAACACTCCACAGAAACATATATTCTTAAATTTTATTGGCAGCTTTCATAAGCATGGGCAATAAGTCATGATAATTCCCACCCTCCCATCTCCATGGTTCTCTCAAGCCCACCCTCCGTTCAGTCCCTTCTTTCCAACTGGCCTCTCTTCTGTTTTGTTGTCATCTTTCTTTGCTCCTATTATGAAGGTCTTGTGTAGGTAGTGTCAGGCACTGAGAGGTCATAAAAATCCAGGCCAGTTGTCTGGAAGATTGCACTGTAAGCAGTCTTCCCCTTTGGCTCTTACATTCTTTCCACCACCTCTTCTGCCTTGGAGGGTTTAATAGAAATGTCTTAGTGCTGAGCACTCCACTGTCACTTCTCGGCACTGTGGTGACTTAGTGTGACCTAGTGGTCACTGCCATCTAAAAAGAGCTTCTGTAACCAAAAGGTAGAATAGCATTAATATATGGTAATAAACATTAAAAAGTGCTTAGAGGACAGTTTTATGAACATAACATATGAATTTAGCCAGAAAACAGGAGGCATTACTTCTCTAGGGCTTATGACCTCCCCAGCCATAGGCTTTTGACTAGGTTTTCAGTACCAAGCGTGTATTCCCTCCAGTAGAATGGGCCTTAAATCTAATGGGAAAGCAGAAGTTTTTCCCCATAACAAGCATGCCATTATTGCACCAGTTGGCACGTGCTTGCAGGGTCCACTGCTGGTTCAAAACATGATTCCTCTCTCCCAAAGTCTTTGCAGCAATATCTTTTTAAAATCTATTTTTATTCATTTATTTTCAAGCAGAGAGACAGATAGACAGACAGACAGAGAATGGCACATCAGGGCTTTCAGCCACTGAAATGAACTCCAGATGCATGTGTCATTTTGTGCATCTGGCTTTATGTGGGTACTGAGGAATTGAACCCAGGTCATTAGGCTTTGCAGGCAGGTGTCTTAATCATTGAGCCATCTCTCCAACCCAGCATAGCTCTTTCCAGCTTTCTGACAGCTAGTCAACAGGGAGGTTTCCAGCTCAACTCTAGCTTGATTTCTCAGCCCAAGCACGTGTAGTCTTCAGCAATAGGGTCTTACCATCTAGTTCTGGTGGGCAACCAAGTACTTTGGCAATGGCCTGTAATGTCTTAGGTCCCTCAGGTACCTTCCTGGCCAACAAATTGCTGGAAGGTATCCCGCCCCTTGTAGTGAAATTTTTCTATTATCAATCTATGGCTTCTGAGATTATTTAATGTCCATAGGATACTTTTGCACAAATCTTTCTTATTTTTTTGTTTATTTTTATTTATTTGAGAAGGACAGACATAGAGAGAAAAAGCAGATAGCGAGAGAGAGAGAGACTGAGAATGAGCACGCCAGGGCCTCAAGCCATTGCAAACGAACCCTTGTGCATCTGACTAACATGGGTCCTGGGGAGTCGAGCCTTGAACTGGGGCCCTTAGGCTTCACAGACAAGCGCTTAACTGCAAAGCCACCTCTCCAGCTCTATTTTTTTTTTATTTTTAATTGTTTTTTGTTTATTTTTATTAAAGAGTAACACACAGAGAGAGACACACAGAGAAAGAGAGAATGGGTGCACCAGGGCCTCCAGCCACTACAAATGAACTCCAGATGCATATGTCACCTTAAACATCTAGCTTACATGTGTACTGGGGAATTGAGCCTCGAACCAGGGTCTTTAGGCTTCGCAGGCAAGCGATTAACAGATAAGCCATCTCTCCAGCCCTCTTTTATTTTCTAAAATAGTTTTATTTGTTTATTTGTAAGCAGAGAGAGATATAGGGAGAGGAGAAAGAGAAAATAGGTGTGTCAGGGCCTCTAGCCACTGCAAACAAACTCCAGATGCATGTGCCATTTTTGTGCATCCAGCATTATGAAGGTACTAGGATACTGAGCCCAGGTCACTAGGCTTTACAGGCAAGTACCTTAAGTACTGAGCCACCTTTCCAGCCTTCCCTCCTTCTCCCCCTCTCTCTCCCTCTCTCTCTCCCTCTCTCTCTCTCTCTCTCTCTCTCTCTCTCTCTCTTTCCCCATCTCTTTTTACACACACATATATATTATTGGCTAGCAAAGAAGTAGGTTTCCATATGGCTTATTCATTACATCTTGATTATTTTCTTCTTTTTGGTTTTTCATGGTAGGTTCTCACTTTAGCCTCAAGCTAAAGTAACTCACCTGTAACTCACTCTCTAGTCTCACGCTGGCCTCAAACTCATGCCAGTCCTCCTACCCGTGCCTCCTGAGTGCTAAAATTCAAGTTGTGTGCCACCATGCCCAGCACATCTTAAATTTTGCTTAACCCTCCTCCCACCTTTCCTTTATCCCATCTCGTCCTTTGATCCCAGTCAGTTCCACCCCCAGTAATATGTTCCTCTACGTACAGAGCTACCATACCCTCCCCTTAAGCCCTGCCCTCTCCTCCCTCCCTTTAGCTCCTTTCTTTAGGTCCTTTTTCTAGCTTCCTGGCCTCTGCTACTGACTTCTACTCCAACTCACATAGAATTCTAACCATTTGTAGCGAGGATCCACGCAGGAGAGAGAACAGTGTGGTCTAGACTTTCTGGGCCTAGGTTACGTCACTTAATATAATCCTTACCAGATCCACCCATTTCCTTGCAGAAATTTTTATTTTTAGCTGGGCATGGTGGCGTATGCCTCGAATCCCAGCAATCAGGATGTGGAAGTAGGGAGACCACTGTAAGTTCAAGGCCAGCCTGGGCTAGGGTCAAACTCTACCCAAGCTGAGACAGGGCTCATGGAAGAGGCCACCTCCCCACTCAGGATTGAGACCCAGAGCCAGAGAGGCTCACTTGTCCTGGGGTACAGAGAAGTTCCTGGGGCACTGCACAGGTGGACCTAGCTAGGGATCTGCTGCCCTCTGGAGTACCAGGAAAGCTGTTCATAAAAGGGCTCACAGGAGAACCACCAGGAAGCTGCCTGAGACGTCTGCGGGGTGCCAAGGAAGCCCCTGTTGCCGTGGTCAGGCACATACTGCAGGACTGGAGCTGATTATGCAGTAGCCCAAGGCTATGGAATTGACACGTGCTTCAGAAACTTGGTGAGAAGAACATTCCAGAACCGGGAAGAGGAGAAGTTCCTGATTCCTCCAGCACCTTGTGTTGCCAGTGGGTAGAGTAGAAAGATGCAAAACGTTCAACTGTTGGCATGGGCACAGACAGCGAAGGTGATGGGAAGAGTCCACCTCACCATGGTGCATGTAGATGACTGTTGTCATTGTGAGGCCCAGGCTGGCCAGACCCTTGGTCACCTTTGTCTTGTTCTCCATTCCCTCCCAGCACTGCCATGAACATCTTTCTTGGCCACGAACACCACCATCCTCTTTTATAAACAACCTTTCTGAACCTTTGCTTGTAACTGCCTAGAACAGATTCCTGTGTATGAATCAAGTTTAAAATCATGAAGCTGTGTAGTCTTGAGGGATGAACACTAGGAAGATAAGCTTGCTGATTTTATAAAGAGAGGAGTCTAAAATAAGACTCATGGACCTAGAGAGATGTCTCAGTGGTTAAAGGCACTTGTTTGCAAAGGATGATGGCCCAGGTTTGATGTCCCCACACCCATTTCAAGCCACATGCACAAGTGGCTCATGCATCTGAAGTTCATTTGCAGTGGCAGGAGGCCCTGGCCTGCCCGTTCCCGTTCTCTCTCTCTCTTCTTACAAATTAATAAATATAATATTTTACAAAATAAAATAAGAATTGTTTCAAAGCACTTCCTGAAGCCAAATGACATTGGAGCAAATTGTGTATATTATAACAAAAGGCTAGCTCAGAAAGCACAAAGACTTCTGACCATCTTCTATCACTGTGACCTGGGACATATTTCCTAGTGGAAATAACTATCTCAGACAGACAAAGATAAAATGAGACATGAATTTATCTCTAGTCCTTCCCAAAGCTCCACTAACACTTGAAAAAAGGAGTTCTTAAGACTCCAGAAGGAAAATGTACCCCTCACAGAAGGGAAGTTGTTTTGAAAAGTTAACAAGTGGTCGCAGAAAACCACCGGCCCCGTGGAAGTCAGGAAGTCGTCGGTCCCCAGGCCAGAACTCCAGAGCAGCCTAAGGAGCTGAGACAGCACTGCCCTTGAGATCAGGAAATAAAGCCACCTTCTCCCGTCATCACTGCGGATCATTGCATCAGAAGTTGCAGTGAAGAACTAGGAAAGGAAAAGGAATCCAACTGAACTGAAAAGGAATACGTAAAATGAAATGACCCTATATACAGAAAATATCAAAGAATCCACAAATCATCCCCCCCTCCACAGCCATCATAGGTAGGGGTTTGTAAAGAATATAAGAACCAGAAGAGGGATGCCAGGAAATGCTGGCTCCTGGATATGACCCGACCATGGCCAGCATGAACTCAATAGCTGCGCTCATCCACAGAAGACTGAGTCCAGCGGTATCCATCATGGAAGAGGAGGGGCTCATGAAGCCTCACTCTGAAGGATCCAACTGGGAAGTGCCTCAAACTCCATAAATAGCATGCTATCCATGCTCATGAAAGCAACTCTAATTAAACTCAGGGTCACAAGAACAAGATGGAGGAGCAGCTGGGAATGGTAGCTAATATCTTTTGTTTATTTTTTGCAAGGTAGGGTCTCACTCTAGCTCAGTCTGACCTAGAAATCACTCTGTAGTCTCAGGGTGGCCTCGAACTCATGGCAATCCTTCTTACCTCTGCCTCCCGAGTGCTGGGATTAAAGGCACCGCCACCACTCCCGGCGGTAGCTAATGCCTTAAACCACTGCACTCCGGAGGCTGAGGAAGGAAGATTGCTGTGAGTTTGAAGCCATGCTGGACTACAGCGTGCTAGGTCAGCGTGAGTTCGTGTGAGACCCTACCTCAAAAGCAACAACAGAAAAAAGATGGAGGGGATCAGTTGGGAGGAAGAAGGGATACAGCAAAGTGTGAGGATGATGAGGATGTGACCTCATTACACTTTAAACATGCAAAAAAGTTTAAAAAATTAAATGAAAAAAAGTCCCACAGCACTAAGTGAGACACCTCTATCACACTCTCCAAGGGTCAGGGACCATTGCAGAAGAGGGGGTGGGAAGACTGTAAGCGCCAAAGGAGGGGAATGTGCTTACAGTGCTGTCAGCCAGACACAAAGTGGCCTTGACACTCACGGATTCACAGTGGTTGGCACTACCTACAGAAGACCTGCGCAACAGGAGGGGAAATGGATGACATCATAATAGGAAAGTGACTGATTGGAAAGAAGAAAGGGTTCATTGAAGGAGAAGATAGAAGAGGGAGACAAGGGAGGGGATTGTGGTCAAGGTAGGTTATGTATACGTGTGGAGGTTATCAATAAAATGTTTAAAAAAAAACAGGCTGGCAAGCTGGCTCAAGTTTCTTCAAGTGCTGAACCATCTCGGGGTATATATTCAGGAGTCTTGGGGTATATGCCCAGGAGTGTAGCTGGGTCATGTAGTTGATCTATGTTTGGCATTTTGAGACTCCGCGCTGATTTCCATGTGGCTGCCCCAGTTTGCACTCCAACAAGAAATACATCAGGACTCCCTCTTCCCACAACATCTGTTGCCATTGGCATATAGGAAGGCTATAGATTTTTGCATGTTAATTTTTTTTTCCAAGATACCACTTTAATTCCTTTCAACGTAAGCACACACCTCAAAGATGAACCTAGCAACAAGTTTCCCACCACAACCAAGGGGCATGAAACTTGAAGAACTATCCAGTGTTGAAGGATTTCTATGAATGCATCACATTTTCTTTTTTTTTTAATTTTTATTAACATTTTCCATGATTATAAAATATATCCCATGGTAATTCCCTCCCTCCCCACCCCCACACTTTCCCATTTGAAATTCCATTCTCCATCATATTACCTCCCCATTACAATCATGGTAATTATATATATACAATATCAACCTATTAAGTATCCTCCTCCCTTCCTTTCTCCACCCTTTATGTCTCCTTTTCAACTTACTGGCCTCTGCTACTAAGTATTTTCATTCTCACGTAGAAGCCCAGTCATCTGTAGCTAGGATCCACATATGAGAGAGAACATGTGGTGCTTGGCTTTCTGGGCCTGGGTTACCTCACTTAGTATAATACTTTCCAGGTCCATCCATTTTTCTGCAAATTTCATAACTTCATTTTTCTTTACCGCTGAGTAGAACTCCATTGTATAAATGTGCCACATCTTCATTATCCACTCATCTGTTGAGGGACATCTAGGCTGGTTCCATTTCCCAGCTATTATAAATTGAGCAGCAATAAACATGGTTGAGCATGTACTTCTAAGGAAATGAGATGAGTCCTTTGGATATATGCCTAGGAGTTGCATGTTAATTTTGTATGCCACCTGCCATTTTGCTTCAAGAGTTCATCAGCTTTAGGAGTTTTCCATTGGAACTTTTAGGGTCCCTCATGTATGACATCATACCAGCTGGGCTGGAGAGATGGTGTGGTAGGTAGAGGGCTTGCTATGCAAGGGTTAGGACCTGCATTCAGATCTCAAGGACTCACAGAAAGCCAGGTGCAGTTAGTGTACCTCTAATCCCGGGATCCCTACATTGAGATAAGAAGTGGAGCCAGGAACATCCTCAGAAGGTCATGGGCTAATGAGCATCATGTACACAGCGGGGAAGCACAAGAGAACCCCTTGAGTGCACACCTGCACTCACCCCACACACACCTGAAGGGTCCGCTGACATCCACACACATGTCATAGCATGTGCACACCTGCACTCAGCACACACACCTGAAGATGTCCACTGATACCCACACACATGCATGCACGCCTGCCCTCACTCTCATCCGCCCCTGAGGTTGTTCACTAACATCCACACGCATGTCATACCATGTGCACATCTGCACTCACCCCTCACATGCAAGTAATAAAACCCTATCATCTGCAAATAGGATAGTTCCTTTCGTATTTGTATTCCTTTTTCCCCCTTCTCATATCTCACTGCTCTAGCTTAGACTTCAGGTGCATTTGTAGCATTTATTGTGGTGACATATGTTCTCTTCATCTCTAGTCTCTGCAAGGCTTTTATCTGAAGGGATGTTTTTTTTCTTTTTGTCAAGACCTCTGTGTCTACTGAGCTGATCATGCAGTGACTGTACTGAGTCAACTTATACAATGAATGGCATCTCTTGGTTTATGTGTAGTGACCCATCCTTGCATCTCTGGAATAAAGCCAAGTTGGTGATGCCAAATAAACTTTTTTAACGTGTTACCAAATTTGCTTTGCAAGTATTTCATGAGAAGTTTTGCATCTTTTTCATCAGGGAGATTTCCCTCTAATTTTACTTGTGCCTTCCTGTGGTCTTGATATGAGAGCAATGCTGGCTTCATAAACATTCACTTAGAAGCCTCCTTCCTCTTCTATGTTGTGGATGTTTTTGAGAAACATCGCTTCTAGTTCTTGAAAGGTCTGGCAGAAGTTTGCAGTGAATTCATTTGGACCTAGGCTTCTTTTTTTAAATTTTATTTATTTATTTGAAAGCGACAGACACAGAGAGAAAGACAGATAGAGAGAGAGAGAGAGAGAATGGGCGCGCCAGGGCTTCCAGCCTCTGCAAACGAACTCCAGACGCGTGCGCCCCCTTGTGCATCTGGCTAACATGGGACCTGGAACCGAGCCTTGAACCGGGGTCCGTAGGCTTCACAGGCAAGCGCTTAACCGCTAAGCCATCTCTCCAGCCCTGGACCTAGGCTTCTTTTGCTTGGGACATTTATTTAACCCTCCTATCTTTGTGTGTTATAGATCTGTTCAATTTATTGATTTGATATTGGTTTAAGTTTAGTAGGTCATGTGCATCTCAACCATTTATTTCAGATTTTACAATTCAGTGAAACAGGTCTTTAAGGTTTGTCCTAGTTTCCTGATATTCACTGTTCTTTACTGAAATGTTTCCCTTTTTAGCTCTAATCATCATCATCTCCTCCTCTTCCTCCTCCTCCATCTCCTTCTTCTTTTTGAGGTAGGGTCTCACTCTTGCTGAAACTGATTTGGAATTCACTCTGACCTGGAATTCACTACAATCCTCCTACCTCTGCTTCCTGAGTGCTGGAATTAAAAGCAGGTGCCACCATGCCTAACTGTTATTTAGTGTTTTAAGTATATTATGGCATGTTTAACTTCTTTTCTGATCCTATCTATTTGATACTTTCTATGCCTCTTGTACCTGGATGGGCATCTCTACCTTTGAGAAATTTTCTTTCATGATTTTATTGAAAATACTATTTATCTGTTTAGCATGGAATTCTTCTGTGTCCATAATTCATAGATGTGATCTTCTCATGGTCTCCAAGGATCTCTCATGTTCTGTCCCATTTTCAAAAGTTATCATTGTCATTGATGTTTAAATTCCTTTACCTTGTCTTCAAGTCCTGACATTCTGCCCTCCACGTAATCCAGGGTACTGGTGAAACTTTCCGTTGAATTTTTTATTTGATGTATTAAAATTTTCATTTCCACCTTCATTTCAATTTGTTTTTCTTCAGTATTTCTATCTCTTTATTTAATGCTATTTTCATATCTTGAATTGACTTTCTTATTTCATTCAGCTGGTTGTGTTGTCTTAGAATTAATTTTCAAGTTTATTTGTATCTTCTTTGACTTATTCAAACATATTTATGTGTAATTATCTTTTTCATTGTTTGTCTGGAATTTCATAGATGTCACACTAATGGAGACCATTGCTGTGGGACTGTTAAGTTTGGAGACCTGTTATCTTGATTTTTCATGTTTCTTGTGTCTTTTGTATAGGAACTTCACATCTTCATTGTCTGAGTTACTTTGTTGGTTGAGATTAAAAAAAAAAAAAAACACCAGTTTACCTTTTTTCTTTCAATAGAGGTATTTGCATTGATCAGAAGGGACTGGGTTATAGTAGGTTGAAGTGGCATTTTCCTCTGTTATATTAGAGTTTGAGAGAACAGATTTTATCTCTAGTTCTATCTTTAGAATTGAGTACTGTCTACAACTAGTCACTATTCAGGGTAAACCCACTATGAAAATAGAGTCACAGTTCACTACATACAATCAATGATTTTTTAATTTTTTTAAATACTTTTATTTATTCGCAAAGGGAAAGAAAGAATGGGTGCATCAGGGCCCCTTACCACTGCAAACTAACTCTAGATGCATGTGCCACTTTGTGCAGCTGGCTTTATGTGGGTACTGGGGAATCAAATCCAGGTGTCAGGCTTTGCAAGCAAGTGCTTTTAAACTCTTAGCTATCTCTCCAGCCCCAATCATTCATGACGTATAAATTGTTTTTGTGAGCAAAGGATGGCAAGATAGCACTGTATGTAACAACATTTTAGTATTGTGATTGTAGGTATGAATGGAAGAAAAAATAAGTCTTAGTATTATATGGAATAGAGGACATCACTGAAGTGTGTGGGTTGTCCCTGGACACCAAGAACAGTCTTGGGGGTTCAGGTGCTGGTGGCCTCTTCTGTAATATCCCTAGTAACAAAACTTCTCTGGGAAATGCTTCCTTGGAAGTGCTCTTAAGGCTGTTCTGCTGTCATCCTGCACATTGGTTGCTGTGGTGTTCACACTGGCTCCGCAAGTAGGAATTTCACTGGGGCGATACGTAAGTGGATTGTGCGATGGGAAGCTGCTGACAGAGTGAGAAAACACCCCTACTCCTTTTGTTTCCACAGCTCCAACCATCCATACAGGTAGATGGAGATGTAGCTTCTAAGCCACCATCTTGCCTATGCTCATGGGATTTGGGGTAATATTAGATTCAATTCTACAAGCTTACTTTCAGAAGGACCTTCACAGAACTCTGTATGTACAAGAGTTCTTGATAATTACCCAGGAAAAGGATCATATTCACATTCTCGAAGCTTACAGTAATAATATTTTTCTTCCTTCCAGAGTATCTCAAAATACACAACTGCCAGGTGTGGTGGTGCATGCCTTTAGTCCCAGCACTCGGGAGGCAGAGGTAGGAGGATTGCCGTGAGTTCGAGGCCATCCTGAGATGACAGAGTGAATTCCAGGTCAGCCTGGACCAGAGTGAGACCCTACCTTGAACAAAAAAGAAAAAAAAAAAAAAAAAGGTATGCACCACCACGCCTGGCTCAAAATACACAACTGATATTTGCCATAGAGTTGAGGGTTATAAATTGTGAGAGTCACAGTCACATGATGTATTCACACAAAGACACTACTTAATTTAAAAAGAAAAGGAGGAAAAATATATACAAGGACTGGAATGATGGCTCAGCAGTAAAGGCACTTGCCTGTGAATCCTAAGGACCCATGTTTGATTGCCCAGGACCAATGCTATCCAGTTGCACATGGTGGTGCCTGCATCTGGAGTTCATTTGCAGTGGCTGGTTGCCCTGGTGTGCCATTCTCTCTCTCCCTGCCTTTCTCTCTCTCTCAAATAAGTAAATAAAATTAAAATATCTTAAAGACTTTATTTTAAAAAATTCAAACTGAAAGTAAGCCTCAGTTCCTCAGGAAACTACTGAGGTGCCTCTATTGAGAAGAAAACCAACCACTTAAAAAAAGTACACAACTGACCTAAACTAATGTTCATCAAGGAGCTCTGCCAGTCCCCAGCCCCGTGAGGTAAACTGCAGGAGCACATCGTCAGTCTGAGGAAATAGCCCAGAAAAAACAGAATAGATTCAATGTGTGCCAATGGATACTCTAAGAATAGAAAGCCATCGTACAAACTTCAGTAGTATCTCTCCTTTTAAAACATGCTGGATTTTTAAAAAAATATTTTATCTTCATTTATTCATTTGAGGAAAACAAAGTGGCAGAGAAAGACAGACAGACCTAGGGTGGGGAGGAATGGGCACATGAGGGCCTCCAGCCACTGCAAATGAACTCCAGGTGCATGTGCCACCTTGTGCATCTAGCTTATGTGGGTCCTAGGGAATTGAACCTGGGTCCCTTGGCTTTACAAGCAAGTACCTTAACCACGAAGCCATCTCTCTAGCCCAACATGCTTGATTTGAATAGGGCAGATTAATGCATTATTACTACAAAAACCATAGCAGAAAGCAGTAAAATTCATCTTTGATGATATATGTGGGATGGTTTGAATGAGATGCCCCCCATAAACTCATGTGTTTTAAATGCTTGGTTCCAAGCTGGTGGCAATTTGGGATGTGGAGCCTTGCTGGAGGAGGACTGTCACTTGTGGGAAGGCCTTGAAGTTTACTAGCTCCTAGCTTACCAATGTTAGTTTGGCTCGTTCACTCATTTTTTAATACCTGCTGTTGTAAGATTGTGATGTCCAGCTTCTCTACCATCTTTTCCTGCCATCATGAACCTTCCCCTTAAGAATAAAGCCAAAATAAACAATTTCCTCCTGTCAGCTGCTTTTGGTCAGGTGTTTTGTCCACAGAACACAAAAGTGACTACAACAATACGTAATCACTAGTCTTTAGAAATTATAATTATAGTGTATGAATTATTCCTCCTCCTTGATGGTCATCTATCTATATGTTTCCTATGTATGGACAAAATAAAGTACAGTATCAATTATTCATTCAGTGAAACTCATCCATTGATCGGTATGGAATCAGTCAACCTAAATCATATAACTTTTCCAATTTATTCTGTACTTTCTAACATTCCTTCATATCACTAACTATGCTGCAGATTCCTCTGACACCTGACAAGTTCCATCTCCAATCACTCTGGACATCTTTAATTCATCACGGGACTTAGCTAAGAGGGAAAAAGAATGAAGGAAAGATTTATTCTGGCTCATGGTTTCAGAAGGGCCATGGTCAGCTAGCTCTGGTGTTTCTGCTCCCGTGGTCAGGGGAAATATCATGGCAAAGGACATAGCAGAAAAAAAGCACCTCTCACCTCAGGGCAGCCAGGAAGCAGAACACCTGTCCCTGTGGGCTTCTTTCTCATGACACGTCCTTAAATACACACACTCACAGTGTACCTCACTCTCTCTGGCACGTCTCCAGTGAAATTGACCGCATCATTCATCACACTACCTATGTTGCCATCACTTTAGAGTGGCTGTGTTCAGTACTAAACTCACCAGCATTTATTCCAGATTGGATCACTTTTCCACTTGCATGACGTGTGTTAATGTGATAGTTTCTCATTTTAAAATATCCTTTCCCTTCCTTTCCTGCATTCATTGTAGTGACATTTATTATTTCTCTTCCTCTTCCTCCTCCTCCTTCCTTCCTTTTCTTCGTCTTTTTTTTTTTTTTTTTCCAAGGTAGGGTCTCACTCTAGCCCAGGCTGACTTGAAACTCACTCTATAATTCTAGGCTGGCCTTCAACTCACAGTGATCCTCCTATCTCTGCCTTCCAAGTGTTGGGAGTAAAGTCATGGACAGCCATGCCTAGCTATTTCTCCTTTATAATAACTTTCAAGCTCAGTTTTGTATGACTCACCTGTAATCCCGACATTCTGCAGTGTGACATAGGAGGAACATAAGTAGAAAGTCATTGGAAGTAGGGCCTTTCAGAGGCAGTTAAGTGATGGATGTGGATCCCTCATGAATGGGATTATTGCTCTTATAAAACAGGCCCCGTAAGTGGGGCATGGCGGCTCATGCCTGTGACCTCAGCACTTGGGAGACTGAGTCAGGAGCACCATGAGTTCAGGGATACCTGAACGACAGAGTGAGACCCTCTCTTTTAAAAAAGCACCCTTTCGGATGACGTGAGAACACACCAAGAAGACTATGAACAAAACAGTGGGCCCTTACCAGACATCAAATCTTCTGGTGCCTTTATTTGGAACTGATAGACTCCACCACATGATATTCTACTAAAGCAGCCCGAGTTAACTAAGATAGCAGGCATTTTAAGAAGTATGTCATTTATGGGGCTGGGGAGATTGCTCAGTGGTTAAAGGCACTTGCCTGAAAAGCCTGGGTTCAATCCTCCAGTACATGTGTCTGGATTTTATATGCAGTGGCAGGAGGATCTGATGAACCCATTCTCTAAAGTAAATTTAAAAATTCTTTAAAGTTTTTTAAAAGATATATTTATTTTTATTTATTTATTTGCAAGCATAGGGAAATAAAAAGAAGAAAGAGAGAGAGAGAATGGGCATGTCAGGGCCTTCAGCCACTGAGAATGAACTCCAGTTACATGTGCCACCCTGTGCATCTGGATTTCCGTGTTGACTGGGGAATCAAACCCAGGTTGTTAGGCTTTGCAAGCAACTGCCTTAATCATAGGGTCAGCTCTACAACCCATAAATAAAAATTTTAAGAAAGCAGTATGTAATTTAATCCTCAGGTAGGGTTCACCACTCCTAGCCACGGGCTTCTGGCTGATTCTCCTGTATCCTCCCTTCTCATTCTTTGGCTTCACTGGGATTACAAATGTCTGCCACAGAGTCCAGCTAAAAATGAAAACCTGGAGATTGGGGCTCCAAACCCAGGTACTCATGTTGGCATGTCAAGTGTTTTATCCACTGAGCCATCACCTCAGTCCCTACATTTTAATCTTTATGATAATTATGCATGCAAGCTTCATATCCACTCTCAAAATAGAAATAGTGAAATTTGGAGAAGGTTGATACATTGTCCATGATACACAGGAGTAATTAGAGTGAAATTCAAGGCCAGCTCTTTTGGGGGTTGAAGTCTCTGCTTTCCACAGGGAAGGTACTGTTTTCATTTTCATTTTCTTCTTCATTTTCCCTATTTTCCTCCCTCCACTCTAGCCAGTCCACTCTCTGATATATCTCAGCTGCCATGTTAATTTCCCTCAAACATATATAATGCAAATATTTATGCCCTTGAAGTTTTTTTTTTTTTAAGCGCCCCTGGAAAAGAAGGAAACTGTGGGGTTTTAGTGGCTCCTCAGAACTTGACCTGTGGGAAATATGTTTATTGCTCTCAATAAGATTTTCATGGGTGGGTTGGAGCTGTGGCTCAGTTGAGTGCTTATCTGACATGTATAAAACCCCGGGTTCAACCCCTAGAACCACCTACAACCAGTCTTGGTGGTACAAGTGTTGGGAGATAGAGGCATGAGGATCAGGAGTTCAAGGTATCCTCTGCTATGTAAGTGAGTTAGTGGCCAATCTCAGATACAGGAGACCCTGCATAAAAAACAAGAAAAGAAAAGAAAAGAAAAGAAAAGAAAAGAAAAGAAAAGAAAAGAAAAGAAAAGAAAAGAAAAGAAAAGAAAAGAAAGAAAGAAGGAAAGAAAGGAAGAAAGAAAGAAAAAGAAAGAAGTTGGATTTCAAAGGAAAAACTGAAAACTACAGATTATCAGAAGTAGATGAAACACTTGAAATCTTGAAGAATACTCAAGTCAGCTGAAGGTCAAGTGGCCTCTGAAAAGGAACAGTATGTGGAGAAGGGATGAGCCAGTCACTCCAATATTGCCTCCTTTCCCCTCTGGTCCCTCCGATACACCAAGAAGGGTCTCTCTCTAAAGGACAAGAAACCAAATCTGGGCAACCTACCAACCTGTCATGATGGAAACTGAAAAAGGAAGCTAATGTTTTGATTAAGCAAATATTTGAGATGATTTCATCCCAAAGAAAAATATCCCAATGAAAATACCAAGTGTTCAAAATTCACGAACAGAAGACAGATGCAGTGTGTTCTGTTGGAACTGGCTTGGGAATGAGTCTCCTGCAGCAGGGGAAAGATATCTTCAAACAATATAACTCACAGGAGCTTTGGAAGGGCTTCTCAGAGGAGGGACGCCCTGAGTTATCCCGAGAGTAAGATCGTGCACCAATTGTAATAAATGCATGTCTGCTATTTAGCTTTGCAGTTTCCACATGCCTCTTGAATAACTGAATTACTAATTTCACAAGACACTAAAGTCTTTTTAAGACGTATATAGGATGGTAATGTTTTTAGAACTAACATTTTAAAATAATGAACCAATTTTTTTTCTACTTTTCCAGCTTAATGCTTTCCTGAAAGAATTTCTGCTTCCTGATTTGGAAAATGAATTTGGAGCCAAGATTTTACTTTCTTTTAAAAAAGGAATCTTCATAGTTTTTTTTTTCTTTCACTTTTTACTCCTCTTAGAAAAATGAAGGTGGGCTGGAGAGATGGCTTAGCAGTTAAGCGCTTGCCAGTGAAGCCTAAGGACTCCGGTTCGAGGCTCGGTTCCCCAGGACCCATGTTAGCCAGATGCACAAGGGGGCGCACGCGTCTGGAGTTCGTTTGCAGAGGCTGGAAGCCCTGGCGCGCCCATTCTCTCTCTCTCCCTGTATCTGTCTTTCTCTCTGTGTCTGTCGCTCTCAAATAAATAAATAAATAATTTAAAAAAAAGAAAAATGAAGGTTACTGCACTGCAGAAAAAATTTCTGATAATATTTTTTTTGCAATCCTTTCACATTAAAGAAAAAGAGATTTGGAATATAAAAATAAGATCATAGTTGTTTTTTTAATTGGCATGAGAATAGCTAGGTTCTAGCCAGTCTTCCATTCTAGTGGATCAAAAACTATTGGCAGTCATATAAAATGCTTCCACATGTTTTAACCAGAAAACTGATGATGGATACCAAATTGTGACATTTTACAGCTAATATTGTCATCAGTATTTTCCATGTATTGCTTTTATTGCTGCTGTTGTATTTTTGTTTCAACAAGTGGTATTTCCCACATTCTGAAGGGCTTATTTAGCAACAGTTCTCACAATCAAAGCAAAGTCTCATAGACTCTACTCACCAATTATATATTGAGTGCTTGCAATGTAGAAAACACTGTATTGTGCAGTGATGAGTCCTTCACTTGAATTAAAATTTTATATTGATTAACTTATATGCATTTTACTGGCTGATTTTAGAAGCAATTTTTCCATATAGTTTTTCTTTATTTTATCTCTTCACTATCCTACATAATTAGAACTATCCCTTTGTCATGCCAATTTAAGAAGAGATTATATGATGGGCATGGTGGCGCACGCCTTTAATCCCAGCACTCAGGCGGCAGAGGTAGGATGATTGCTGTAAGTTTGAGGCGAGCCTGAGACTAGTGAATTCCAGGTCAACTGGGCTAGAGTGAGACCTTTCCTCAAACAAATAAATAAACAAAATAAAAATTTTTTAAAGAAAAATAAAAAGAGAGTAGATACATATACATTTACTAAAATTAAAAATTCTGAATGCTATTTTAAGCTATGAGATAATATTAATGCCAACCAAAATTAGAAATGTACAGCTAGATTCTAGAGCTTGAGACGGGCACAAGGAGTGCACGTGTCCAGAGTTCATGTGCAGTGGCTGGAGGCCCTGGTGCACCCATTCTTTCTCTCTCTCTCTCTCTTTGCCTCTTTCTCTCTCTGTTTGTAGCTCTCAAATAAATAAATAAAAATGAACAAAAATAGACTTTATTAAAATATATTATTAGGGCTGGAAAGATGGCTTGGTGGTTAAGGTGCTTGCCTGCAAAGTCTAAGAGCTCCTGTTCGAATCTCCAGGTCCCACAGTGACGCAAGTGTGCAACGTTGCCCATGTGCACAAGGGGCCACATGTGTCTGGAGGTCGTTTGCAGTGGCTGAAGGCCCTATCATGCCCATTCTTTCTCTCCCCCTCTCTCTCAAATAAATACTACTAATAAAAAAATTTAAGCATATTATTAAAATATGTTAAGTATGTTGTTTGAGACAGAAAGAAGCAGAGAAAAATGTGTCGGGCTTTCTGCCACTTCAAATGAACTGTGTGCATCTGGCTATACGTGGGGACTGGGGTATCGAACCCAGGCCATCAGACTTTGCCAGCAAGGGCTTTAACCACTGAGCCATCTCTTCAGCCCACATGTTTTTGTCTTGCTCCATGGTAATGTTCCTACACAGTTGGTGGGGCACCTTTCTACCTTGGGCTTAGCCATGTGAATGCTTTTGAGCAACAAAGCAAAAAAGCTCCAAGACAAGCCCTCAAGAAGTTAGGCACGTTTACATTTTCTTGTGTCTCTATGAATCATGAGACAGACATGCCAGGCAGAATCCTCAGATGCCGAGGAAGGAGTTTTGACAGTGCAGGTGTGTTGCCTCAGCTAAAGGGTTGAAACAAATGCAGCCTGGAGCAGAGCTCCTAGTCAGCCTGTAGTAGGAGCCCAGATGATCCAGCTGCATTCATTTGTCAAGGGTGCCATAAACAAGGAGCACAGACTGGGTGAGTAGGCAGTAGAAATCCCTTCCTCACGGGTCTGAAGGCCTGAAGTCGGAAACCAAGGTATAAACAGATTAAGTTTCTCCTGAGGCCCGTTCTCTTGGCTATCTTACTGTTCACATGGCATTCTATCTTTTTTGTTGTTGTTGTTAATTTTTAAAAATAAATAGTTTTTTATTTTTTATTTATTTGAGAGTGACAGACAGAGAGGAGGAGAGAGAGAAAGAGAGTGAGAGAGAGAGAGAATGGGTGCACCAGGGCTTCCAGCCAGTGCAAACGAACTCCAGACGTGTGCGCCCCCTTGTGCATCTGGTTAACGTGGGTCCTGGGGAAACGAGCCTTGAATCAGGGTCCTTAGGCTTCACAGGCAAGCGCTTAACTGCTAAGCCATCTCTCCAGCCCACATTCTCCCTTTCTGCATGACTGTCTAAATATCATTTTCAGGATGGGCATGAGGATGCATGCCTTTCATCCCAGCCCTCTGGAAGCTGAGGTAGGAGTATCTTAAAGACTCAGATCCTCCTACCTTGGCCTCCCTAGTGCTGAGATTAAAAGCATATGGCATTATGCCCAGCCCTGTTTTCATTTTATTCTAAGGATAGTGATCTACGTGATTCAATTTAGAGCAGACACTGATGTTGTTGCCTGAGCTCACATAGTGCGCACGGGGCCTGGGTTTGATCTCTGGCTCTGTAAAAAAAAAAAAAAAAAATAGTAAACCACAAACAGCAGCAGCAACAGGTAACTCAAGGTACATCATACTTTCTACTCTTAAACTGTAGTCATTTCTCATAAGCATCTTTTTTTTATTTTTCTATTTTAAAAAGGTTGCAATAGAATTTCTACCTAAAATAGGGCTGAAAACAGTGAGATACATGTGGTGGTGGTTGCCATGACCACTGCACACAGCTGGCTTGTTAACAAAGCACACAGACAAATTCCTGGAGGAGGTGATTGGGGTGATCACAGCAGTTCTGCGGTCACTGGGCCGGGCGTCTGCGGAGCTCGGAGCGCAGGAGACGCGGGACCCAAACCAGCCTCAGCTACCTTCCTGCCCAGCAGGGGAAGCACAGACATTCTTCCATAAGCGTGGGGGCTCCCCGGCCTGAACCCCTAAGGCTGCATAGGAGATGATGAAAGGAATTCAGGGTCAACGCTCAAAGGAACGTGTCTGTTGTTCAAAGGTCCCACGTCTTATTATGGACAAGCAGAAGCTTTTCTTAGAGGCGGGATCCTCCAGAGTTTTCTTTCTGGAGAAAGACAGGAGTAAGACTCCTTCCCCAGCCGCAGGGTGCAAGGAGCAATGCTGGCCATCTTTCCTTTCAAGGCCGGGCCTGCTGGCGAGTATTTTCTGGGAAGGTTTGGAGGGAGTGACTTGCTCTCGGGAGCTTCCGTCAGCCATCTGTTTCGGTCGGGTCTGGCTATCCCGCTGTCTGTCCTTGGGGCTCTGTCGGCCTGGCCTCAGCAGGAAGTCAGCGTCGACCACGTGAGAGGCCCTGCGCCCACGCTGCGTGCAGTCTGGGGACACATGGGTTGTGGCTTAAGGATCGTCACCTCTGGAAAATGTTGCGGAGATGCTTTGGTGTAATTCAGCCTTCAGGAGGCATGGCCACTCGCTCTGCCGGCTAATGCTCCAGACAGGAATTTTTCTCTGAAAAACTGGAGGCCTCCCGGGAGGAAACAGTATCTTTAGCTAAACACACGATGAATTCAAATCAGCCCGATGCAGGAATTACACAACCTCCGCTCCGCCTACTCCCTTCGCTTCCATCGGTGAATTTAGAAAGCGCGCAGTAACACGGTGGAGGTAAAGGTCGAATTTTAGCTTTGCTGGAAGCCTCTATTTAGCCCTGTTCTCCGTGGTTGGTGTCTAGGAAACAAACGTGCTGCACGGTGGGGTGGGAAGGCGCCTGGGCCCGCACCCTGTTCCCCCAGCATGCGCGCTCCGCCTGCAGTGCGGCGGGAGACGCTGGGCACCCGCGGACCCACCCATTTCCAGACGTGGCAAGGCACGTCCGGGCTGGCATGGCAAGTAGACAGCGCACGTATGTATTTTCAATCAAGATGACAAAGGCGCAGGCCAAGGGGAAGGATTGGGTTTATGTTGAAATATCTGTTAACTTGGGGCTGGAGAGATGGCTTAGCCATTAAGCACTTGCCTGTGAAGCCTAAGGACCCTGGTTCAAG
This sequence comes from Jaculus jaculus, assembly GCF_020740685.1. Classification (NCBI taxonomy): domain Eukaryota; kingdom Metazoa; phylum Chordata; class Mammalia; order Rodentia; family Dipodidae; genus Jaculus; species Jaculus jaculus. Next base: position 32,992,743 of record NC_059108.1, read on the forward strand.
GCTCAATTCCCCAGGACCCACGTAAGCCACATGCACAAGGGGACGCACGCATCTGGATTCGTTTGCAGTGGATGGAGGCCTTGGTGAGCCCATTTTCTCTCTCTCTTTCTCTGTCGCTCTCAAATGAATAAGTGAAAATAAACAAAAAATAATAAACAAATATTTCCTTTTTTAAAATTTATTTATTTGAGAGCGACAGACACAGAGAGAAAGACAGATAGAGGGAGAGAGAGAGAATGGGCGCGCCAGGGCTTCCAGCCTCTGCAAACGAACTCCAGACGCGTGCGCCCCCTTGTGCATCTGGCTAACGTGGGACCTGGGGAACCGAGCCTCGAACCGGGGTCCTTAGGCTTCACAGGCAAGCGCTTAACCACTAAGCCATCTCTCCAGCCCACAAACATTTCTTAACAGACTAAATGAAGGACAGAGGCAGAAAGGCTAGAGTTATAATCAGGATCACAACAACTGTGATAATCATAGTAACGAGCGTGGATTGAAAGCTTCCTACTGTCTCGCGGGGAGCTACGTGCAATATCAACCTCACCTTATTTCTTCCCCACAACAGCATCCTGCACGCAAGTACTATTAGTGTTACAAGCACTTTTCCTTCCTTTTTTCAGGCGGCCACTTAGGGCACAAAACTAATAAGTGGCTTAAGTTACTAAGTGACAGTTCTGGAATTTTTTTAAAAATATGTACTCATGGGCTGGAGAGATGGCTTAGCGGTTAAGCGCTTGCCTGTGAAGCCTAAGGACCCCGGTTCGAGGCTAGGTTCCCCAGGTCCCACGTTAGCCAGATGCACAAGGGGGCGCACGCGTCTGGAGTTCGTTTGCAGAGGCTGGAAGCCCTGGCGCGCCCATTCTCTCTCTCTCCCTCTATCTGTCTTTCTCTCTGTGTCTGTCGCTCTCAAATAAATAAATAAAAAATTAAAAAAGTATATGTACTTATTAATTTGAGAGAAAGAGAATGGTGATGCTAGGGCCTTCTGCCATTGCAAATGAACTCATGCACCACTTTGTGTGTCTGGTTTTACATGGGTGCTGGGGAATTGAACCTAGGCCAGCAGGCTTTGCAAGCAAGCACCTGTAACTGCTGAGCCATCTCCCAGCCCAGCTCTTGAATTTCTAACCAGGCCTGACCTCTGAATTTCTGCTCTGCACTGTAGGATTTTTAAGGAATTGCCTTGGAACTTTTGCGCAGAACTCCCTGTCAGCAACCGCATCGTGCTTGCAGAGAACGCCGTGTCTAGTCCAGGCTCTGGGTGGTTCTGTGTGATATGCTTGCATTGGTAAGAAGTGGTTCAAATTAGTAAGAATCATAAAATTAGGTAACAAGTAATAGGAAGAGGAAAAGCAAGGAAGAAAGAAAGGAAAATAGGGAGCTGGGAAGAGAGCCAGCGTCACTATTCTTTCTACATGAACAACTTCCCAGCTTTCTTCCCAGGCACACATATCGGCCTCCTCAACTTCTCCACCTGGCTCCTTCATGTTGCTGGCAGTTGGCATCCCCACATCTGGACAGTGGTGATGCGCGAGGTGCTGCAGGCAGCCAGGGAGCTGGAGGGAGGCAGGAGGTACATGACTTGCTCTCCCAGCGATCCGCTCTCAGGTCCCGGTCGACCCCCTCCTGGGCACATAGCAGGGAGCCAGCAGTGTTCAGCCACAGCTGTGAGGACGTGCCAACGTCCCTTCATCGTCACATACCACCTTCAACGTCTATCCGCAGTGCTTCAGCATTTTCATTATAGAAGTCTTGTCTTTTTTATTGGGGGGGGGGGCTTTATGAGGGGAAAGATATTTCCTGATTTCTTTCTTGGCGAGTTCATTCCTGATACGTAGAAAAGCTCCTGGTCTTTCGTGCTGCTTCTGTGTCTTGCTGCTGTTCTGCGAGTGCCTGCTGGACCTGAGAGGACCTGAGAGTTTTCTGGTGGAGACTTCAGGCTCTTTTAGGGATAGGATCGTTACATGTGCAAACAGATAATGTGACTTCCTCCATTCCTTTTCATACTCCTTTCATTTGTCTTTCTTGACTTATTGCTGTAAGACTTTAAACACTGTACTGAATGCAAATTGACACCCTTGTCTGATTCCTGACATTAGAAGAAACGCTGAGTTTTTCCTCTGTTAGTATAATGTTGGCTATGGGTTTTTCATATATAGGCTTTGTTTTGTGGAGAAATGTCCTTCTATTCCTACTTCCTTCAGAGCTTTCACGGTGAAGGGATATTCAACTGTCTGCAGCCACTGAGATGATCATGTGATTTTTTAATTTTTAATTTATATTTATTTGAGAGAGAGAGAGAGAGAGAGAATGGGCACACCAGGGACTTCAGCCACTGCAGATGAACTCCACCTTGTGCATTTGGCTTACATGGGTCCTAGGGAATCAAACCTGATTCCTTTGGCTTTGCAAGCAAGTGCCTTAACACCTAAGCCATCTCTCCAACCTATCATATGATTTGGGTACATGAGTCTATTTGCTGTTTTTGATTTATTGACTTACATAGGTTGAATAATCTTTGCATCAAACAAATTTGATCAGGGTGTACACTCTTTTTAATGTCTCACTGAGTCCATTTGCAAGTGTTTTATCAAAGATTTTGTTGCACCCATGATAACCAGGAAAGCTTGTCCGAAATTTCTTTTTATAAATTGAGCTCTTCTCTGGTTGAAGTATCAGGATAATTACAGAATGATTCTGATCATGTCCTTGGCCTATGCTATGGATTAGTGTGAGAAGCATTGCTTTTAGTTCTTCTTTAAGCCTAGCAGGATTCAGTAAGCTAAGCAAGGTAGTACATATCTGTCATCCCAGTGATTGGGAGGTGGAGGCAGGAGGATCAGGATTTCAAGCTCATCTCAGTCTCGCACAGCAAATTTGAGGACAGCTTGGGGGACATAGCACAGCCCTGTCTCAAAAACAAACAAATAACAAAATACATAAAATAAAATGGTAGTAATTCTGTTTCTTTCTAGGCTTTTCTTTGTTAGGAGACCGCTTCAATCTCATATCTTGCTACAGCTCTGCTTTAGCCTCTTGACAATGTTTGTAGGGCATATGTGTCTAGGAATTTATGTGTTTTCTTCTAAAATTTCATCTCATGAGGTTTAAATTAACTTTTCAAAGTATTTTCTAATAATCCTCTGGATTTCATTGATATCTGTTGAGACGTGCTGTTTTTATCAGTCACTTTATTAACTTATGTCTTTTCTCCATTTCTTTTGGTTACATAATGACTTCTGCTTGCTTTTGGCTTCCTTTGAGTCAGCATGTTGACGTCCATCATTCAGCCTGTATCTTTGAACTGTGGCATGAACACGTCATATCACAACACAAAAGTATAGAGATATTAGATGTACATATCACATCTCAGAAACACAAGAGACATACGTGCACACATCACAACACAGGAACACAAGAGACATTAGATGCACACATCACATCACAACATAGGAACACAAGAGACATTAGATGTATACATCAAAACACAGAAACACAAGAGTCGTCAAGAAGCAAGGAGGTCAGAAGACAATTTCGAGGTATCTGTGTTATACTTTCTTCAAGACAGTCTACTGCTGCAACAAGCAAAAGTCAGACCAGCTGGCCAGACAGCTTCGGATTCTCCTGCCTCTGCCATTCCTTGTCATAGAAGCATTGGGATCACAGAAGCATGTGCCATGTTACATCTGGCTCTATGTGGGTACTGGGAATTGAGCCCAGGCTAACAACACCTTTAACTGCTGAGCCATCAGCCCACTCCATAATTTTAAAACAGATATATTTTTTTCCTTCTTACTTTCCAATTGGGATGTCCTTTGTGATGGTTAGTTATAATTGCCAACATGATTGGATTAAGATATGCTTAGGGGCTGGAGAGTTGGTTCAGTGGTTAAAGGCATTACTCAGTACACACATAAAGCCAGATGCACAGTAGTACATACATCTGGAATTCATTTGCAGAGGCAGGAAGCCCCAGCATACCTAGTCTGTCTTTCTCTCTCTCCATCTCTCTCTCTCTGTAAAAAAACTACATAAGTTTTCTTTTCTTTTCTTTCTTTCTTGCTTTATTTATTTATTTTGGTTTTTCGAGGTAGGGTCTTATTCTAGCTCAGGCTGACCTGGAATTCACTGTGTAGTCTCAGGGTGGCCTTGAACTCACAGCAGTCCTCCTACCTCTGCCTCCCAAGTGCTGGTATTAAAGGTGTGTACCACCATACCCAGCCCAAATTTTCTTTCTTTTTTTTTTTTTTTAAATTTTTATTTTATTTATTTATTTGAGAGAGACAGACACAGAGAGAAAGACAGATAGAGGGAGAGAGAGAATGGGCACGCCAGGGCTTCCAGCCTCTGCAAATGAACGCCAGACGCGTGCGCCCCCTTGTGCATCTGGCTAACGTGGGACCTGGGGAACCGAGCCTCGAACCGGGGTCCTTAGGCTTCACAGGCAAGCGCTTAACCGCTAAGCCATCTCTCCAGCCCTCTTTCTTTTTTTTTTAAGAAGATATGCATGTGACATTGATGAGGCCTGGTTTTTTATGTGTCTGTGAAGGCTTTTCCAAAGAAAGTTAACTGAAGGGGTTAGGACAACCCGGAATGTAGAGTGCATGATTCCATGGGCTGAGCTTCTGGATTGAATAAACAAGGGGAAAGAGAGAAAGCCAGGTGAACACAAGCATCCCTCCTCTGTCTTCCTGATCTGCCCAGATGTTAGCGTTCTCGACTGCACAGCTGCAAGCAGTTCTTGCTTCTGGGCCCTCACCCCCGTGATGGGCTCAAGCCCTTGAAGCACGAGCCAAAATAAAGCTTTCCTCCCTCATGTTGCATCTTGTCAGGTGCTTGGCTGCAGCAGAAAGAAGAGAAATAATGCATTTCTCATTCAGTTTTTCTTGCCTCGTTTTCTTGTTAATACTGCTCATGTACCCTTAGAAGTAGTGAGAGTAGACACCTTTGCCTTATAGTGGATCTTCGTGGAAATTTTTTCAGTTTTTCTCCATTGTATTACCTGTGGGAATTTTATAAATGGCTTTTGTCATATCCATGGAATTTCTTTCTATACATAAAGTATTGAGGATTTTCTGTTTTCTTTCTTTCTTGTTTGTTCTTTGAGGTAGTACATATCACTCTAACCCAGGCTGACCTGGAGCTCACTCTGTAGTCTCAAGCTGGCATTTTTTTTTTTTTTTTTTTTGGTTTTTCGAGGTAGGGTCTCACTCTAGCCCAGGCTGGCATGGAATTCACTATGGATTCTCGGGGTGGCCTCAAACTCACGGCGATCCTCCTACCTCTACCTCCCAAGTGCTGGGATTAAAGGCATGCACCACCACACCTGGCTCTCTCTCTCTCTCTTTTTTTTTTTTTTTAAACAGAGTCTCATGTAGCTCAGATTGGCCTTGAACTTGAACTTGATTTGTAGCTAGGGTTCACCTGAAATCCCTTATCCTTCTGCCTCTGCTTCTCACATGTGCTGAGATTACGGGTGTGTACTAACCGTGCATGGCCTGTTGAGCATTTTCATTAAATTTAGTCAATTTGTTTTTCCAAATCATTTGAGATGAAAATGTATTAATGTGATTGTGGTAGTTTGAGTAGATGACCCCCAATATATTGAGTGTTTTATTACTTTGTGGTTTGCATCTGCAGCCACCTGGCTGGAGGCTGTGTCACTCAGCAGATCTTAAGGTGTGGTGGTGGGTTTGAGATTTCAGTCTAAAATATGCAAATTGTGCCTAGATAGAGTTCCTGAAGTGTGCTGTGCTGTGTGGCTTTGGACTTTCAGGCTTGTGCTTCTGTCTTTCTGCTTGGTTTTGTGAAAGCAGGCCAGCTTCTTCTGCCATTATGGAACTTCCCCTGGATCTGTAAGCTTCAATAAATCCCTTCCTTCATAACTGTGCCTGATCTGGAAGTTTATCTCAGCAAACCTGAAGATGTCTGCTACAGAAGTTGGTAGCAAGGATTGGGCTGAGAAGAACCTGACCATATGGATGTTGATCTTTTGGAACCTTTGTTTTGGAGGAATGGGCATGGACTTGGTGCTTGCAACTGAAGACGTCTTCTGGGGTGGTAAGCCAAGTTTTATGGACTATTCTGATGAGAGTTTGAGAATGCTAAGTGCAGACAGTATTGAACTTCGAGGCCTGGCTTATGTGCTTTCTAAAGGGAAGGAAAGACTGCAGAGGACTTTGTTGGAACTGGGCTACTGGCATAAGGGCTGGCTGTGTCCCGCTGCCCAGGCTCAGACAGTTTGATCAAAGTTAAATTTGTAATGGACAGATGGCTAAAGATAATGGACTGAAAGCCAAAGGATCCCAGTTCAACTCTGTAGGACCCATGTAAGCCAGATGCACAAGGGGGCATATGTATCTGGAGTTCGTTTGCAGTGGCTGGAGGCACTGGCACACCCATCTCTTTCTTTCTCCCTCTTTCTCTGCCTCAAATAAATAAATAAAATATATTTACAAAATTTTTACAGCCTGATTCTTGAGCTGGAGAGATGCCATAGCAGTTAAGGTGCTTGCCTATGAAGCCCAAGAACATAGGTTCAATTCTCCAGTACCCACATAAGCCAGATGCACTAGATGGTGCATTGTCTGGAGTTCATTTGCAGTGGCTGGAGGTCCTGGAACATCCATTCTGTATCATTCTCTCTGTCTGTCTATCTGTGTGTGTGTGTGTGTGTGTGTGTGTGTGTGTGTGTGTGTGTGTGTATCTGTCTGTCTCTCTCTCAAATGAATAAATAAAAGTAAAATATATTTATCCATCGTTTTATTTCTTTTAAAGTGTCTAGTCACATGGTCTGGCCATTTGTGAGCTAATATGTACTAGTCAGGAGACTGATCTGTTTTGGTTATATGTTATTATAAATGTCATCACAACTTTGTCTTAGTTTTTTTAAGTACCATAAAGTCTTTGTTTGTTTTGAGACCAGGTTTCAAGTAGCTTAAGCTGGCCTTGAACTCCTCATCCTCCTATTTCACCCCGTGTGCTGAGGCTGCAGATGTGTGCTATCACCCTGGCACACAGATCTGAGTAGCCTCAAAACCGCACATCACCACCATAGTACTCCATGCCTATCTTGTTGGGCAAGAAGTTAAAAGCTGGAACAGATCATTCTCAGCGAACTTACCCAATCACAGAAAAAAAATCGACACATAGTCTCACTCATCTGCAACACCTAACCTGAATTTGCCCAAGATGCCTTACATACCCAGCAAGTACCTCATGGACTAGACAATAAGATGGATGGGTGGGCGGGGAGGGATTCAAAGGGTGGAAAATAGTAATCCGGACCCAAACGGCAATGGTACCATAAAATTCTACTTCCTAAAAGACAGACCAAATGACTGAACCTTCACTAGTCCCTTACAGGAAACACCTGAACCACAAGACACTGGAGAGGGTAGGATCAAGACTGACCTAAATCTCCTACATCTTCCTTCCCTCCCTCTCCCCCTCTCCCCTCTATCTCTCTCCTCTCAAAAAAAAAAAAAATAAATAAATAAAGATAAAAAAAAAAAAAGAAGTTAAAAGCCCATAGCTTTTCATTTCTTTTGGGATATGTGGAAAGAAAGAAATATCACTTCTTTCTTTTAATTTTGTTGACAGCTTCTGTGCATACAGACAATATAACATGATCATAGCCTCCCTACCACCCTCTCTTTTTCCCCCTCCTCTATCCCTTCTCCCCTGAATCCCTTCTTTCCAGCTAGTGTCTCTTCTATTCTGATGTCATCACTCTTTCCCCTCCCATGATACAGGTCTTTTGTAGGTAGCATCAGCCACTGTGTCTGGAAGACAGCATGAAAGCACTCCTCCCCCTCCTTTGGCTGTAACATTCTTTCTGCCACCTCTTCTGCAATGATCTCTGGACCTTGGAGGGTGTGATAGAGATGTCACAGTTAGCACTGAACACTCCACTGTCACTTCTTCTCAGCCCTTTGATGAGATTTTAGTCACCTCAGTGGTCACCACCATCTGAGAAGAGAAGCTTCACTAACCAAAAGTGAGAGTAGCATTAATATACGGTCATAAACATAAGTATTTAGAGGGCAGTTTGGTGGGCATAATATATCCATTTAGCAAGACAATTGTAGTAGTTTCCTCCCCATGGAGTTTGTGTCTTCCCAAGCTATAAGCTATTTTGTTTATTTGTTTTGTTTTGTTTTTCCATGTTGGGTCTCACTCTAGTCCAGGTTGACCTGAAATTAGACTCAGGCTGGCCTTGAATTCACAGCAGTCCTCCTACCTCATCCTCTCAAGTACTGGGATTAAAGGTATGTGCCACCACACCTGGGAGTGGAGTAGAAAGAGAGAGACAGAGAGATTGAGGGCTCCAGAGCCCACAACCACTGCAAACAAACTCCAGACGCATGTGCCACTTTGTGTATCTGGCTTTACGCAGGTACTGGGTATAGGCAAACATTTTAACTACTGAACCATCTCTCCAGCCTACCATTGGCTTTTGATTCAGGTTTTAGCACCAGGCAGGAATTCCCTCTCATGCGGTGGGCTTCAAGTCCAATCAGAGAAAAATTGGTTTCCCCCTTAACAGACGTGCTACCATCGCACCAGATGGTACATTTGGCTGGCTTAGCTGGCCAGCCATAAAATTTGTAGGGGGGCTGGAGAGATGGCTTAGTGGTTAAGCGCTTGCCTGTGAAGCCTAAGGACCCCGGTTCGAGGCTTGGTTCCCCAGGTCCCACGTTAGCCAGATGCACAAGGGGGCGCACGCGTCTGGAGTTCGTTTGCAGAGGCTGGAAGCCCTGGCGCGCCCATTCTCTCTCTCTCCCTCTTTCTCTCTCTGTGTCTGTCGCTCTCAAATAAATAAATAAATAATTTAAAAAAAAAAACTTGTAGGGCCCACTGCTAGCTAAGACCAGTGGTGACTTTTCTCCCCCAACAGGCTGCACAGTTCCTTCCAGCATCCTGACAGCTTGTCAACAGGGAGAAGGCTTCCAGCTCAGCTCCAGCTTATTTCTCAGTGACCTACATACAGCCCAAGCATGTAGAATCTTCAGCAATAGGACCTTTCCATCTAGTTCTGGTGGGCAACCCACAGCCTTGTCAATAGCCTGTAATGTTTTGAGGACTTCAGGGACTGCCCCAACCAACGATCCACTGGAAGGTATCCCACCCGTGGCCCTGAAATTTTCTTATAACAATCTATGACATCTGGGCACAGCATTATTCACCCCCAAAAGGGTGTCTAAATTCTGATGTGTGTGTCAAATTATATACATATATAATTTTGCTAGCAGAGAAGTAGGCTTCCATATGGCTTATTTAGACCACCTTTAATTTTGATTAACCTTCCTGTCCCCATCCACTCCCCTGACCCCACTTAGACCTTTTACCCCTTAGTATTCTGCCCCTCTACTTCCATATCTACTACATTCTCTTCTTAAGTCCTGCTTTCCCCCTCCCCCAGGCCCCTTTTCAGCCTACAACTCACATACAAATCTAAGCATTCGAAGCCAGGATCCATATTTGATAAAAAGCATGCAGCATTTGACTTTCTGAGCCAGGGTTGCCACACTTAGTAAAATCTTTTCCAGATCCATCCCTTTCCCTGAAATTTTCCTATTTAACTTTTCTTCATAGCTGAGAACTCCACATCTTTATTATCCATTCACTAGTTGAAGAGCATCTAGGCTGGTTCTGCTCCCTAGCTATTGTGAACAGAGAAGCAATAAGCATGGAGAAACAAGTATCTCTATGGTAATGTATAGAGTCCTTAGGGTGTATGCCAAGGAGGGGTACAGCTGGGTTGTATGGTGAAGCTATTTTTAGCTGTCTCAGGAAGTTTCACACCAATTTCCACAATGGCTGTACCATTCCCACCCACAATAGAGAAGTGTTCTTCTTTCTGCAATCCTTTGCTAATATTTGTTGTCATTTGTTTTCTTGATGATAGGCATTTTGACAGGAGTGAGCTGGAATCCCAAAGCAGCTTTAATTTATATTTCTTTGATGGCTGTGGATGTAGAATGTATTTTTAGATGGTTATTGGACATTTCTATTTCTTCTTTTGATAACTCTATTCAGTTCTATAGCCCTTTTTAAAAAAATATTTATGTATTTGTGTGTGTGTGTGAGAGAGAGAGAGAGACACAGAGACAGAGAGACAGAGAGAGACTGCATATACCAGAGCCTCCAGCCACCGCAAACAAACTGCAAATGCATGTGCCTCCAAATGCATGTGCCACCTTGTGCATCTGGCTTTTGTAGGTACTGGGGAATTGAACATAGGTCCTTAGGCTGCACAGGCAAGTGCCTTAAATGCTGAGCACCTCTCCAGTGCTACAGCCCATTTTCCAATTGATTTCTTTTTTTCTTTCTTTTTTTTTTTTAATATTTTATTTATTTATTTGAGAGCGACAGAGACAGAGAGAAAGCTAGATAGAGGGAGAGAGAGAGAGAATGGGCGCGCTAGGGCTTCCAGCCTCTGCAAACGAACTCCAGACACATGCGCCCCCTTGTGCATCTGGCTAACGTGGGACCTGGGGAACTGAGCCTCGAACCGGGGTCCTTAGGCTTCACAGGCAAGCGCTTAACCGCTAAGCCATCTCTCCAGCCCTCTTTTTTTCTTTTTAAATTTTAGTTTCATTTATTTATTGAGAGAGAGAGAGTGGACACACCAGGGCCTCTAGCCATTGCAAATGAAGTCCAGATACATATGCCACCTTATGCATCTGGCTTATATGGGTCCTGGGGAATTGAATCTGGGTCCTTTGGCTTTGTAGACAAGTGTCTTAACACCTAAACCATCTCTTCAGCACCCCGCTCCTTTTAAAGCTGAGCCTTGCTCTAGCCCAGGCTAACCTGGAATCCACTATGCAGTCTCAGGGTGGCTTTGAACTCACAGTGATCCTCTTACATCTGTCTCCCAAGTGCTGGGATTAAGGCATATGCCACCACGCTTATCTGATTTCTCATTATTTAGTTTTTTGAGTTCTTTGTATATTCTAGATCTGAATCCACTGTCAGTAATATGCCCAGCAAAGATACTGGCCCATTCAGCGTGTGGTTCCCTGAAGCTCAATCTCCCATCTTTTTCTCTGCGGGGGTCCAACCTGGTCAATAATTCCTTTCACGCCTTCACCTTTTGGTAGAAGAGTGTATTGTGTATTATCTTGCCTCTTTCTCCTCCCCTCCGAGGTTTTGTGTGGGGACTGGGAATCCAAACTCAGGTACTCAGAGTTGGGCAACAAGTTCGTTATCCTCTGAGCTTTCTCCCCAACCTGAGAAATATCATTTCTTAATACCTTTAATTCAATAAAATAATTCTTGTTGTCTCCCTGGACCAGTGATAACAGTATGCTAAAATAATTAAGAAGTTCACATACAAATGCGTAAAAATGGCTTCCTAAAATTAATGACTTGACACATATCCTAAATCAGAACTGATGAATTAGACCATCACATAAGTTAAATATTAATTTTATTAATAATGTTAACAATGAAGATAGAATATCAACAATAATTTCCTTACACTGGTACAGAAATTTGAAAGACTATAGAGACCCCTTCATATTCTTCTAATTAATTTAATGAGAAGAAAGAAATAAATCATAGTTTTATTGTAAAACTTCATCTTATTAAAATAGCTGTGGAGGCTGGAGAGATAACCCAGTGGTCAAATCACTTGTCTGCAAAGCCTAAGGATGTAGGTTCAATTCTTCAGTACCCACAAAGCCAGACGCACTAGGTCACGCATGCATTTGGAGTTCCTTTGCAGTGGCTGGAGGCCCTGGCGTACCCATTCTCTCTCTCTCTCAAATAAATAAATAAAATATTTTTTTAAAAAATAGCTGTCGTTATGTGCAAAAGGGAGAACATTCTTCCATCAAGTAAGAGCTCTCTGTTACTCATTTTGTTCACGCCCTCTCCTGCTTCTGAGGGTGCTTCAGACATAGAACGTTGTTCACAAATGCTTGTTGGATAAAATTTTGATGTATCAAGGCATTGTTCGATATCTTCAGAAAAGATGGGAATAAACCCCTGCTATAGTTAAGAGTCCCTGTTCTCTACTGTCCATAATCTGATGTATTTAGCCTCCTAGATAATTAAATCAGTGACTTCAAAACCCAAAGAGAGGGATGATGGGAACACGACGGGAAATAAGCATGTTTGAAATAGTTGCAAAGAGCATATGGATTCATCAGCGAGTACATTTATGATGACCTCACTTCCTTAGAATGTTCATAGTAAATTAGCTCATGCATTAATTGGGTGATAATTATATTTTGGTCTAGTCTGAAACTCAATAAACGCTATTGAAAACTGATAATTACAAGTAATAGATGTTGAAGCTCATCATGAATGTTGTGAGACCTAATGAGTAACAAGCAAGAGAACATGTTCAAGTGCGGTTCTAAGGGGAAATTAAGCTTAACTCCCAACAATTACTTAACTATGAGCATATAATGGAGAAAGTGGGATAGACCATTTTGGCCACTAGAGGGAGCTCATACATTTAAAAATGCAGTTTCCGCAACAGTTTGTACGTATTCTTTTCTTCTTTCTATTTTTCAATTTTGGTTTTTCGAGGTAGGGTCTCACTCCAGCACAGGCTGACTTGGAATTCACTAGATAATCTCAGTGTGGCCTCAAACTCAGAGTGATCCTCCTACCTGTACCTCCCAAGTGCTGGGATTAAAGGTGTGGACCACCATACCCAGCTAGTTAACAAATTTTAAAAATCTGTAATATCATTGCTCTGAACTGTCTATGAAGGCTTCTAACACTTTTAATATACTAGAGGTATGGGCAAGTGACAAAACCAGAAGGTCAATGTGAATATATTAGAAATAGCTATAATGGTGGGTGTGATGGCACATGGCTCTAATCCCAGGCACTCCAGAGCCAGAAGCAGAGGCCAGAGGCAGGATTGATTACAAGTTTGAGATTCACACTGTGGTGATTTGATTCAGGTGTCCCCCCATAAACTTAGGTGTTCTGAATGCTAGGTTCACTAGCTGATGGCAGTTGGAAATTAAAGCCTCGTAGAGGCGGTATATTGTTGGGGGCAGGCTCATGGGTGTTAGAGCCAGTTTCCCAATGCCAATATCTGGCACACTCTCCTGTTCCTGTTGTCCACCTTATGTGGGCCACAGGGTGATGTCCACCCTCTGCTCATGCCATCTTTTCCTCCTGTCATAATGGAGCTTCCCCCCGAGCCTGTAAGCCAAAATAAACCTCTTTTTCCCCACAAGCGGCTCTTGGTTGGGTGATTTCTACCAGCAATGCAAACCTGACTGCAACACCCATGATTTACAGAGTAAGCTTCAGCACAGCCAGGACGACACAGCAAGACCTCAGGAAAACCAAACCGAAACAGAACAAAATGGCTAGACATGCTCAAGAGTAATCTCTTGTGAAGTTACAGGTTCAGTGTACTTTCTTTCCTTTAGAAACAATATTTTCCCAAAGGTGCTCCCACAAAATTTATCCCAAAGCAAAAACTGTGGGATTGTTTGTTTTCACATAGTCAAGGAATGTGACATTGCCATTATAAGTCTGTCTCTCTATCTATGAAATGAATAATGTTTCAGAGTCCTATCTACCTCTGGGGTGCATCTTAAATCTATTCACTTTTACCCCACTTCCGTTCCCCAAGGTCTGGTCCCAACCTGATTCGGGGTTCATTGCTCACCTCTAGGATTGTTAGGCTGGGTTCTTCATTGTTGTATCCACACTCACTGATAACCTGTCTGGGGTTTGCAAGCACAACTGGCTTTATATGTCACCTTCAGACGTGTGTGTGAGGGGGAGGGGTTGGGTTGAACCTAAGACTTCACACATACCAAACACCCACTCTGCCATGGAGCTACACTTCTAGCCCCCTAATTTTCACAGAACATATTTTTGGATCATGTTGCTTTTCTGCCAAAGAACTGTTAGCAGCTCCTTGTTTCTACGAAGCACCCCAGCACTCCGCATTAAGATGCAGCTTGATTCTCTCTCTCCGGGCCATCACGCCTCAGGCTGGAGCAAGGCCCTCTTTTGTGAGTTGTTTGGCACTTCCACCCCTCCACCGCCCCCCCCCCATGTTGCCTTTGGGCATGTCTAATGCCACCTTCAGAGGCAGGTCCTCGCTCAGAAGTCAATGAGAAAGTCAGGCACTGATCAGATGTGGGAGACACTCTGAGGGGATCATGAACCAATCTGGGGTCTGGTTGCACACAAAGCCACTCTGAGTCATCACTTATTAGATCTCTTGAGATTCTGCGGGTTCTCAACTGGACTCTGAAGAGCAGCAGAGAGAGGGTGGAAGCTAGGCTGGAGTCACTGAGTGTCCCACCAGGCTCAGCAGCAGAGGTGACGTCTCCACCCCACATCTGGAAGAAACCTCTGGGTGTCATCACGCATTTTCCTCCTGAGCATGGTCTGCCCACGTGGCCAGCTCTTGCCCACCTGTTGGCGGAGCAGTATGATAGAGGGTTGCACAGGGCTGACTTTCCCTGGAACAGGCTAGGCTTCCCGGGCCCTAGCCTTAGAAAGCACACAGCATCATTCCCTCCACATAGCAGCTGGGGCCTAATGTGAGAAGGTTGCTGGAGAATGTGAAGACTGCGCACTGCGGCTCCTCAGGCGGACCCGGTGAGGCCTGACTAGCTCAGCAGTTAATATTTCAGTGTTGAAAATCCTTTAACACTAAAAAAAATATTTATTTATTTGAGAGAGAGGGTGAGAGAATGGCATTGCCAGGGGCCTTCTACCACTGCAAATGAACTCCAGGTGCTTGTGGCAACGTGCATCTGGCTCTACGTGGGTACTGGAGCATGGAACCCAGGCTCGCAGGCTTTGCAAGCAGGTGCCTTTAATCGCTGAGAAAAATCTCCAGCCCCACTTTTTAAAAATTATAGATTCGTGTTTGTGCGTGTGAGAGGCATTCCAGGGTCTCTCGTGTAGGTGCTAGGGAATCAAACCCAGGCCGTAGACTTTGCAAGCAAATGCCTTTAACCGCTGAGCCATCTCTCCAGCCTGAAAACCCTCATACTTGAGATGCGGGAGGGAGATGCCCAAGACAGGCCAACCAGAAGAAACAAAAGTGACCAAGATGACAGAAATGTAATTGCAAGGGGCTGGAGGAATGGCTTAGTGGTTAAGGCATTTGCCTGCAAAGCCAAAGGATCCAGGTTCGATTCCCCGGGACCCACGATAGCCAGATGCACAAGAGGGAGCACGCGTCTGGAGTTCGTTTGCAGTGGCTGGAGGCCCTGGCGCACCCATTCTCTCTCTGTCTTTCTCCCTTTCTCTGTCAAATAAATAAATAAATAATAAAATATTTGAAAAATGTAATTTCAAGACATAGTGGAGTTTCAGTAACTTGTTCATACATATGTACACAAGCATTTAGACTCTTCTCATAGAGGGGCATGCCTAAGCTCTGTTCCCTTGAAGTCAGACAGGACTCTAGGTTGTCCAGTAAAACAGCAGGATTGACAGAGCAGGTAGTTCCAAGATGGCTCGCAAACAGGTGATGCCTTGTCCCTGTGGCTTTCTGGAGGACCCGTTCTTGAAAGCTGCAGTTTCTCTGGACTCTAACTTCCTTGAGGCCTCCATGCTGTGAGGAAGCCCAAACTAGCCCAGGGCGGAGATTGCTTACAAAGGCTTCGCGACTGCCTGAAGACACACGGGTCCCCGATTAGCCTTCCTAGAACCAAACCACTGTTCGGATGATGTCACACGAAGCCCAGGCTGACCTGGGATTACAGGCGTGCGCCACCACGCCCAACAATAATGTATATGTATTTTAACACTCAGTTAAAAGTTAAAGACTTGCGGTGCCGAGTGTGGTGGCGCACGCCTTTAATCCCAGCACTGGGGAGGCAGAGGTAGGAGGATCACTGTGAGTTCGAGGCCACCCTGAGACTCCATAGTGAATTCCAGGTCAGCCTGAGTCAGAGTGAGGCCCTACCTCGAAAATCCAAAAAAGAAAAAAGAAGTTAAAAGACTTGAGCAGGGCCAGAACTGAGGCAGCCGGGGAGGAAATGGCATTGCCATGACTAAGGAAAGCGGAACCTGGAAGGATGCCGGAGGGGACCTCGCTGACGCTGCTCTCAAACACAGCGTAGGTCCTTCCTGGGCGAAGGACATCCCCTGACCTCATTCCAGAAAAATCTGTAACAACTTCCAGTTGTCTGTGAAAGAAGATGGCACTGTAGAGAACAGGCCCTCTGCCACCAGACTCTGACTCCACGGGGTACCTCCACACCTCAGGAAACAAGTCATCTGCAGGAAGGAACCCTAAGCCACCCGAGAGGCTTCTGGGGGAGGGGCAGGGCACAGGGACCCCAGCTTCTTCCCCATCAGCATGTGGGCCTTTCTAAAGCTAGCGGGCGCCCTGTGGCCCAGGTCCCTGGGATGCAGCCGAGTCCTGTCCCTGGGTAGTAGCAATGGCTGTGCCTGTCACAAGTGCTAACGCAGTAGGGGTGGAGGATGCAAGGGTCCCTCCGGCCAAAGCCATCCTGGCTTCCTGACTCTAGGAATAGAGAGAGAAGGTCTGGTCGGGTTTCCTGTCTTTCAGCCTGAGCCCGGCCTCCGGCCATGGAGCATCCTAAACCAACCGATGGAGGAGGAAACCCTCCCCCAGCCGGAGGCCCCAGGGCTTCTGGATCAGCTGTTCCCCGTGTCTGGGGTTGGAAGTAAGCAAAGCAAAAACAGGATCTGGGCTGGAGAGATGGCTTACTAGTTAAGGAGTTTGCCTTGGAAGCCTAAGGACCTAGATTGGATTCTCCAGGTCCCATGTAAGCCAGAAGCAAACGATGGTGCATGCATCTGGAGTTCATTTGCAGTGGCTCCAGGCCCTGGCCGCCCATCCTCTTTCTGTCCTCCTCTCTGTCGCTAATAAATTAAAAATAAACAAAACACGGATCTGAGCCAGGCCAGGCAGGAGTGCGGAAGGAGGACAGGGCCACTCAGTCTGCATGCACGACCCAGCACGCACCCTGGGGACATCCTCACCGCACCCAGAAGTGGGGTCCTCTCAGAAGTTCTGTCCATGTCAGTAAACATTAACACCTTCCTCGGAAGCTTCCTGAGAGGGGAGTGTGGGTTTCCAACTTGTGGCTGGAGAGAAGGCTGGTTAAAGGCACTTGCTTGCAAAGCCTGACTCCATAGGTTTGGCTCCCCAGTCCCCACCAAAGGTCAGGTGCACAAAGTGGAGCATGTGTCTGGAGTTTGGTTGCAGTGGCATGATTCTCTGGGGTGCCCACTCTCTCCCTCTCTCTCCTTCTCTCTCTCTCTTCCCCCCCTCCCTCCCTCCTTCCCCTCTCTGTCCTTGCAAATAAGTAGCAAACTTGGTAAGTTCTGGTTTTCATTTTTATGAGAAATGTACTGATTTAACTGGTTCTAGGCTGTACGGTGTACAAAAATATCCACATGACTTTACGGCTTGGTATTCTAGACCAACGGATGACCGAGTATGGATATTATAAAGAAAAGAAGGCGTCTTAGGAAAGCGCCTTAACCGCTAAGCCATCTCTCTAGCCCATGGCTGGAGTGCAATTACAGTGGCTGGAAGCCCTGGCACATCAATTCTCTTCCCCTCACCCCTCTCGCTAGCTCTCATAAAAGAAAGGTGGTGTATAGTTTGTTGGACTTGACTCAAAAAAAAAAAAAAAAACCCAGAAAGAAAGAAAAAGAAAAAAGGAAAGGGAAGGGAAGGGAAGGGAAGGAAAAGAAAAGAAAAAAAAGAAAAGAAAAGAAAAGAAAAGAAAAGAAAAGAAAAGAAAAGAAAAGAAAAGAAAGGGTACAGGTCTGGAGAGAAGGCTTCGTGGTTTAGGCACTTGCTTGCAAAGCTTAAGCCAACTATACAAGGTGGTATATGCGTCTGGAGCTCATCTGCAGTGGCTAGAGGCCCTGGAACACCCATTCATTCTTTCTGTGCCTCTCCCTCAAATGAATAAAAATAAATAAGTAAAATATTTAAAAAGAGAAGAGGTATGCACTTCTGTCTTGAAGGTGCTAAGGTAAATGTTCTCGGCATCCCACCAAAGGGGTTCCTGTCATTTCCTTTTGACTCTCATCCTGTTGGTTCTTCTATTTTTATTTTTTATTTTTTTATTTGAGAGTGACAGACAGACAGAGAAAGAGGCAGATAGATAGATAGAGAGAGAGAGAGAGGGAGAGAGAATGAGCACGCCAGGGCTTCCAGCCACTGCAAATGAACTCCAGATGCATGCGCCCCCTTGTACATCTGCCTAACGTGGGTCCTGGGGAATGGAGCCTTGAACCAGGGTCCTTAGGCTTCACAGGCAAGCGTTTAAACGCTAAGCCATCTCTCCAGCCCCTGTTGGTTCTTCTTAATGGAAGCAGAATTCATCACCAAACAAAATCCTAAGCATAGTAGTAAACGACGCCCCTTCTAAGGACTTCCTAAGTGGATCTAGATTGCTCTCGCCAGATAACCATTTCAGAATTTTCTGTTCTGGGAACTCTACATAGTCACATCAGCCTATTACATCTTCAGTGTTTCTCATGTGGCCCCAGAAGGGGGGGGTGCAGCGCTTGCCCACGTTGGGCTGTGCCAAGAGAGAGCGGAACGGGAAGCTTGCCAAGTTCAACAAGGGCAAGTTTGCGTAGCAGGTTCCTAACTGGGGCCTGCTTCCCACCCTGGACTTCCACTCTTAGCTTCTCGCAGATGGGACTTGGGGTGACCTGTGTCGACATTTTCCATTGCACTGTTTCTGTTCTCTGTTTGAGGGTGTAACCCTGAAGTTCTTCTTTTTTTTTTTTTTTTTTTTTTGGGAAACAATCACCTGGCTAGGATGAATCTTAGATGTCAATGGGAAGTCAGTACCCACAGCTGGCGTCCTGCATGGGCAGGGATGTCTCTTAAATTATTTATTAAGGTCCTGAAATGTTTCCTAGCGTTTAGAGGATTCTGGGATCTTCTCGTGCACAGCTGGTGGTTCAGACGGTGCTGTTTTTTAAAACATTATTTATCTGAAAGAGGGAGAGGATAAGCACGCTAGGGCCTCTTGCCACTTCAAAGAAAACTCCAGACATATGGAGCACTTTATGTGGGTACTGGGGAGTCAAACCTGGGTCAGCAGACCTTGCAAGCAAGTGCTTCTAACCACTGAGCCACCTCTCCTAGGCAGTGCCTTGTCAGGGTCATCAGAGCCACAGTTGAACCTATGACAACTTCAGATCTGTCACTTAAAGAAAGGAAATGCAGGGCTGGAGAGACGGCTTAGCAGTTAAGCGCTTGCCCGTGAACCCTAAAGATCCCAGTTTGAGGCTCAATTCCCCAGGACCCACGTTAGCCAGATGCACAAGGGGGCGCACGCGTCTGGAGTTCATTTGCACTTGGAGGGCCTGGCATGCCCATTCTCTCTCTCTCTCTATCTGCCTCTTTCTGTCTGTCACTCTCAAAAAAGTAAAAATAAACAACAAAAATTAAAAAAAAAGAAAGGAAACGCATATTGTTGCATACATGCACAAGAACAGGGCGGTTCTAAAGTCCCGCGTGTGGCTGTCCTTCCCTACTTCATCTCCTTCCTTGGACACTTACAGTGAGTGCAAACTGACCAAATTCAACCCTGGAACGGCCAGCTGGTCAGTGTGTCCGTGCCCAGCTCCATCTTCGTAGTCAACATTACTGTATCCTAGAGTTGGGGGATCTGGGGCCCTCTGGAGCCGATAAGATCAATGTTGACGTTGCAGGATTTCTATTATACAAGTCCAACATGTGATTCCAAATATGGGAACTTCCAGGCCTTTCCCAAGGGCTCGTGACAGGAATTTATTCCTACCAGGGCATGTTTGGATGTGCTTTGTGACAGTTCCTTGCTGTGAAGGCTGTGAGTGTTCTGGGGGAGGTGACTGCTGACTTCCCTCAGGAGTCACAGCCCATCCCTCCACCCCCCCCCCCCCCCCCCGAGCTTGGGGACAGTGTCATTGTGCCTCTGTGTGGCTAGTGGCTCCACAGTGAAGACCTGTCTCACTGGCCACTTTTCACTCAGCACTCCATTTCCTAAACTGCTGCCGAGACGCAAGTGTGGAAAGACGCGCACCCAACTTAATTCATCGAGGGGGCCCCTCGATTGCCATGCATGCACGTGATGGAATATTATACAGCTCTCCGGAGAAATGAAGACTGACATCTTTCTATACTTCCGCAAGGCATTTCTAGGATACATTTCTGCTAAGTTTAATTTTACAATGTGATCACAAGAACTCAAAATGAAATGAAAAACCTACTCTAACTAACGATGTGTTAATTAACTTGACTGCAAATCCTCTCAAGGAGAAAATCTTTTATGTGATTTGAAGATACAATTGGGCATGGTGACATACGCCTGTAATTCCCGTATTTGGGAGGCAGAGGTGTGTGTGGGGGGGGGGTCAGAAGTTCAGTGCCAGCCTGAGCTACCTGAGATCTGTTGTACATAGCTCATGGCATGGAACAAGAGGGCAGTGATGTCATCAGTGCTAGAAACCAATTATTTGAGCTGAGACAAGAAGCGGTGGCTAGAAATAAGTTCAAATAAAAGCTCTGGGCCAGGTGTGAAGGCACATGCCTTTTTAATTTATTTATTTGAGAGAGACAGAGAGAAGGAGGGAGAGAGAGAGAGAGGGAGAGAGAGAGAATGGGCACACCAGGGCTTCCAGCCACTGCAAACGAACTCCAGACACATGCCCCCCTTTGTGCATCTGGCTAACGTGGGTCCTGGGGAATCGAGCCTCAAACCAGGGTCCTTAGGCTTCACAGGCAAGTGCTTAACCGCTAAGCCATCTCTCCAGTCCAGCACATGCCTTTAATTGCAGCACTTGGGAGGCAGAGGTAGGAAATTCACTATGAGTTCGAAGCCAGCCTGATACTTCATAGTGAATTCTAGGTCAACCTCAAGCAACCTCAAGCAACTTAAAAGAAAAATCAAATAAAAGTTCTGTATGGAAACATTATTAAAAAATATATTTTAAGTTACGTCTGTTGATCTTTCCATTTATCTACCCTCCCTCCCCTCCATCTCTCATATCAGCTTTGTCCCCTAAAGAGGCTTAGAAACAGTGAAGAGCCAGTTGTACTGTGCATCACTAGTGTAGGGTGATAAGCTCCGATGAACCCGGGGCCCTTCAGAGAAGTGCATGGCTCCAGCGGTGGACCAGGAAGATGAGGCAAGATGCCTCTTTCACACCTGGTCCTAAGTGGACACCAGAACTCTGCCGAGGCCTGCCATGCCGCATCAAAGGAGTCAGGTAGCAGGAAGAGGGATAACCCCACCAGGCATGGAGCTGAGGTCGGAGGACCACGGGGACGTCTAGGCCAGCCTGAGACTACTTAGTGAATTCCAGGCCAGCCTGGGCTAGAGTGAGACTCTACCTCAAAAAAAAAGCAAAGGAAGGAAAGAAGAAAGGAAGGAAGGAAGGGAAGGAAGGAGGGAAGGAAGAAGGAAGTAAGAAAGGGAGGAAAGGAGGAAAAAAGGAAGGGGAACCAGGCATGATAGTGTGTACCTTTAATCCCAGCACTCGGGAGGCAGAGGTAGGAGGATCACTGTGAGTTCAAGGTCAACCTGAGACTACAGAGTGAATTCCAGGTCAGCCTGGGCTAGAGCGAGACCCTACCTCAAAACACAAAAACAAAAACAAAACAGACAAACAAACAAGCAAAACAACAAAGAAATTATTCTAACCCCGATGTGCTGGAGCATGATGATTAATACCTAAATCTATGGGCTTATGGGAGACGGGGAGGAAGTTTCCTACAGCAACGTCAGCGTGGAGGAGGTACGTGTCCGGGGCAGCAGTGTGGCCTCAGCAATAGCAGCCACAGCGCGTCAAGCAAAGATCAGAGGTTGATGCTGGAAAAACAGCAGAAACAGGAATCTGGAGGCCTCGTGGGAAAGCGTGCTCGGACGGCGGCCAGCGATGTGAGAGGGTGCAGGGACAACTGAGGCCACAGGCAGCGCCACCACCCCAAGTACCTCCGTGCTACCTCCTGTCAAAGGCTACGCCCTGAAAAATCAAAGCTGTTAACATAAAAAACACTGAAATCTGTTACCCCAAGAACTTCATAGTACCGGAGAAAAATAGAAACCGAGGTTTAGTTTATTGTATTAGGAGATAACATGGCGATTTTTGTTGTTTTAAGTAGAATTTTTTTTTTTTTCCCTGGAAACTGAGAGCCTGTGCTGCCATCACTCTGAGCTTCATGTGTGCAAAGAGGGGCTTTCCCTGGCTGTGTGGTCATTGTCACTGTCTCCTCTTCCTCCTGCCGGCTGAGACCACAAGTGACTCAACCGGGCTCTATGTCCCTTCGGTTGGGGCGGGGGTGGGGGGACCTGTTTAAATAGTGGCTAGGACTACATTTGCTTGGCTCTTGAGAGCTGATGTTTTCTCTTTGAGAGGTGTAGTGACTGGATTTATATATTTTTATGACTTCAGGCTTATTTCCTGATATTTTTTTAGGCTAAAGAAATTGCTTGAAAGAATAATAAACTTCCATGTTCTCTTTTGATCAAATCTATGGTGGTAATAAAAAAAAAAAAAAACAATGGATAGCTACGCAGGGAGCAGCAATGACTCTGACTTCTAGACAACTGTGGATGACAATGAAAACCAAAACTGTGGGAAAATGAAAATCTTCCTGGTGGCAAATTCTGGAAGCCTAACCGGGCTCGACAGAACTCAGCATGTTCTCTGCTTGGAGAGGGAAGGATCGAGAAGCCTGGAGAAGAGCTGAGTGTGGCAGATCCTCTGGGTCCGCTGCTCTCACAAGCACTAGGCCGAGTGTGACTGCAGTCTCCTCAGCCATGGGTTTAGCCCACCATGGACTAAAAAGATTTAAAGATGTGTCCTTGTTGTCCAGGTGTCTCCTGAAACGGAACGGGCACAGCATTTGCCTTTCCATTGTTTTACTTAGCATCTAGCAACCCAGAGATCATGTAAAGTACACGAGATGTGCATTGGTTAGCCTGCAAACATCACTGGATATAAGGGTCTTGAGCAGTCGAGGGTCGTGGTATGTGCAAGGGCTCCTGGAGCCAGCCCCTCACAGAGACTGAGAGACAATTGTGCTGATGTATCTGAAACTCATTGTGCCGCCTCTCCTTGTGGCAGGCAGGCCCCTCAACAGCTCTCTGCCCCAGTGAAAGGAAATTCTTCAGGTTGGATGTGGGGGTGCATCCAGGTAATGCAGCCCTTGGGAGGTGGCGGCAGGAGCATCGGGAGCTCTGGGTCTTCCTAGTCTGCAAGTTTGAGAACAGCCTGGACCACATGAGACCCTACTCATAAGTGTTGACTAACCTCACAATGCACGGCCCATATTCCCCAACGAGGAGGGTCCCTGCGGAGCGGGGAGGACAGGGAAGAGGCCAGCAACGGTACCGACTTGATTGTATTAACTGAGCACAAAACTAATAACACCAACAAAAAGTTCCCATAGTCTCTCTGCTCTGAAAAGGCATTGCTCGGCAAACTGCTCTTGTGCTGTCTTGACCTGCCACAGATAATAAATCTCCATTCCATTTCTTTGCAAAAAAAAAAAAGGTCCACAAGTTCCCACCCTTCCTGGAGAATCTACAGGCAGTTCATGGTTACTGGGGGCAGACCGACAGTTTCTTCAGTGGTGGACACACTAGTATGTCCCCCGTGCTTCCATGAATGTCCCCTTGCCCACACTCCTACAAGTAACCCAAATTAGACTCATGGGTTCCCCCACACAAAAGGAAGGCATGAAAGTAGAAGGAGAGCAGCTGGGAAGAGAAAGGGGTTAGCAGTGCTGAAGGGGGCCAGAGACGGTGATGGGGGTGAGTGTGATCAAAATCCATCACGGGGCTGCACAGATGGCTCAGTGGGTCAAGGTGCTGGCTTGTAAAACCTGTTGGTCTGGGTTCAATTCCCCAGTACCCACATAAAGCCAGACGTACAGAGTGGTGCATGCATGCATCTGGTGTTTGTTTGCAGTGGCAGAGGCCCTGGCACACCCATTCTTCCCTGCCCCCCCCAAATAAATAATAAGCTGGGTGTGGTGGCACACGCCTTTAATCCCTTAGGAGACTGAGATAGGAGAAACACTGTGAGTTTGAGGCTAGTCTGGGGCTGCAGAGTGAGTTCCAGGTCAGCCTGGGCTAGAATGAGATCTTACCTTTACAAAATGAAGTAAATAAGTCAAAACTTTTTTTTTTTAAAAAATACATTTTGAATCGGGAATGGTGGTGCAAGCCTTTAATCCTAGCACTTGGGAAGCAGAGATAGGAGGATGGCTATGAGTTCGAGGCCAGCCTGGGACTACAGAGAGAGTTAGTTCCAAGACAGCATGGGTTACAGGAAGACCCTACCTCGAAAACAAACAAAAAACACATTTTGCACATCAGTGAAATTGTCATAATAAGACCCATTATGTATTATGAATATATGTCAAGAAACCCCAAAGCAAATATTTTTGTTACTTGATAGAAATATCCAACTGGACGTTCATCCACTGGTCACATTTCTGGCACACCAGCACGTGTGTCTTAATCCACGCGTCATCGTGGCTGACATCTCTGAGTCTGTGAAAGGTGTCTGGAGAATGAGATGCTGGCTCATTTCCCTGTCACACTTGCGTGGGTGTTCCTGACTTTCTGAAATTGAGCAGGGCCAACTTCGGATGATGCCGGCACATGTTGATATTTACACAAGGGCCCTGGAGATTGCTGAGGTCACTGTACCTCGGGAAATCTTTATAAGCCGTGATTGATGAGAAGTGCTTGAGGAAAGAAAAGGACAGAGGGGTGCAGAGGAGAAGCTGGGGAGAGTTCAGAGGGATATACAGGCCTCAGAACTGTCAGAGCAGCATCTTGTGACATGGAGTGATGAAAAGAAATGATTGTCTAGAGCAGAGTCAGCCAGCCTGCAGCAAGGGGATGTTGTGGAAGTGGCGAGAGGTAAGCACCCTTAACCTGTGGTTGGGATCTTTAAAAAAACAAAAAAACACCTTTTTTTAATTGACAACTTCCATAAATATAAACAATATACCATGATCATAATCCTCACCCACCACTCTCTCTCTTTGCCCTCCGAAATCGCCCTTCCATTGAATCTCTTCTTCTTTTCAACTCATCTCTCTTCTATTTTGATGTCATCATTTTTGCCTCCTATTATGAAGGTCTTGTGTAGGTAGTGTCAGGCACTGTGAGGACATGAATATTAAGGCCATTTTGTGTCTGGAAGATTGCATTTTAAGCAGTCCTTCCCTTCCTTTGGCTCTTACATTCTTTCTACCACATCTTCTGCAGGGGTGCTGAGTCCTGGAGGGTTGTGATAGAGGTGTCTCACTTAGGGTTCAACCCTCTACTGTCACCTCTCCTAAACACTTTGGTGAAGTTTTTAAAAAATATTTTATTTTTATTTATTTATTTGAGAGAGAGATACAGAAATAGGCAGGTACAGAGAGAGAGAGAGAGAAAGCTTGGGTGTGCCAGGGCCTCCAGTCACTGCAAACGAACTCTAGATGCGTGCACCCCCTGGTGCATCTGGCTAAGGTGGGTCCTGGGGAGTTGAACCTGGGTCCCTTGGCTTTGCAGGTAAGCAATGTAAGTGCTAAGCCATCTCTCCAGCACACTTTGTTGAATTTTTCGTCACCTTAGTGGTCACCACTATCTGCAAAGAAAAACATCTCTAACCAAAAGTAAGAGTAGCATTAATATATGAGCAAAAATCTATATAAGTATTTAGAGTACACTTTGGTGGACATAATATATCTATTTATCCAGACAACAGTAGTAGTTTCCCAGAAAGTCAAATGTTGCACGTTCTTTCTCATATATGTCCTAGTTTCAAAAGTTTAGATTTGCATTTGAGTTGAAGTAAAAGGCAGTTGCAGGGATAGAGAGATTGCTTAGTGGTTAAGGCACTTGCCTGCAAAGCCTGCAGACTTGGGTTCAATTCTTTAGGATCCATGTAAGCCAGATTTACAAGGTGGCACATGGAACTGGAGTTGGTTTGCAGTGGCTAGAGGCCCTGGTGCCCATTCTACCCCTCTGCTTCTTTCTCGCTCACTCTCCCCTCTCTCAAATAAGTAAATAAAATATTCAAAAGTCACTTTCAGAGGCCAGAAAGCAAGAAAGGTGTTATGAAGGAGTGATAAAAATATAGGCTTAAGGGGAGGGTATAGGAAATATGTAAGTTGAGAGGCAAATTACTAAGGATGGAATGGAATAAGTGTGCTCAGGGGAGAGGATGGAGGGGTGGAAAGGTTGGGAGGAAGGTCAGTTAAATTTGAGATTTATGAATAAGCTATATGGAAAACTACTTCTTTGCTAGCTACTAATGTATATGTTAAAAAAGACAAAGTCTGGGGCTGGTGAAATGGCTTAGCAGTTAAGGTGTTTGCCTGCAAAGCCTAAGGACCCTGGTTCTATTCCCCAGGACCCACATAAGCCAGATGCACAAGGGGGCACATGTGTCTGAAGTTCATTTGCAGTGGCTGAAGGCCCTGGCGTACCCAGTCTCTCTTTCTCTCTATCTGCCTCTCTCTCTCTCTCTCTCTCTCAAATAAATAAATAAAATATTTTTTTTAAAAAGACAAAGTCTGGGCAGAGGTATCCTTTGTAGGTGAATAATGCTGTGACTAGAAGCCATAAATGGTTACAAGAAAATTTCAGTGCCAGGAGTGGGGTTCTTTCCAGCCCAGTTGACGGCCCCAAAACATTGCAGGCTATTGCCAAGGCTCTTTGTTGCCCACCAGAGCTAGGTGGTAAGACCCTATTGCTAAAGACTTCACATTCTGGGCTTCAGGTCATTGAGAAATCAAGCTGGAGCTGAGCTGAAAACCTCCTCCCTGTTGGTTAGCTAGCTGCCAGGAAAGACCTATGCAGCTTGTTAGGGGAGAAAAGTCATAAATGATCTGAACCAGCAGTGGACCCTGTAAGCTTGACAGCTTTTCAGCCAGGCCAAATACATCTGCGAAGGGCCGGGTTAGTTTTTTTAGGTAGCCAGGCAGGACCTGGCCTGCTTATGATGTCACACCTTTTTCATGCCTATCTCTGCTCAGTAGACTATCCCAGCTTGCCCTGCCTGCTTCAGTTGTGGGACTCAATGTCTGCTTATATCACCCAGTGAAATTTCTTTCTCTCTCTCTCTCACACACACATCCTGTTAAGGTGTGGGTGGATCTCTCCTCTGAGCCCAGACTAACCGGCTAATGCACCTGAAGCAGGTGTGCCAATTTCTTCCAGAGTACAAACTCCAACTTGAACTCACAGAGAAACTGATTTTTGCTTTTTTTTCTCCTTGAGCTGTAAACAATTCATGCCTGAGTCTCTGCACAGGTCAGATTACTTATCTTTCAGCTACCAGGGTGGAAAGGGCATCCTTTTATTACTGATGTTTTTGTTGTTGTTTGTTTGTTTTAATTTTTTTGTGACTGTTTTTACTTTTTAATCTCTTTGGAAGCCCACACTGTTTTTTTTTTTTTTGTTTATTTTTATTTACTTATTTGAAGGTTACAGACAGAGAAAGAGGCAGATAGAGAGAGAGAGAGAATGGGCGCGCCAGGGCTTCCAGCCACTGTAAACGAACTCCAGACGCGTGCGCCCCCTTGTGCATCTGGCTAACGTGGGTCCTGGGGAATGGAGCCTCGAACCGGGGTCATTAGGCTTCACAGGCAAATGCTTAACCACTAAGCCATCTCTCCAGCCCGCCCACACTGTTGTTAAACCCCTTCTCACACATTTTGTACCCAAGGTCCATGTCCATTTACATGGGCCTCCAGAACACATAGCGTGTTTTCCCTCTCCCTCCCACCTTCCTTTCCCTTCCTCCTCAGCCCTTCGCTCCCCTTCACATCCCTGATATGGTCTCATAAATTGTGGTGGTTTAAAAATCATTTTCTTTAAGCCAGGTGTGCCTTTTTAATCCCAGCACTTTGGAGGAAGAGGTAGAAGAATTGCCATGAGTTCAAGGCTACCCTGAGACTACATAGTGAATTCTAGGTCAGTCTGGGCTAGCACAAGACCCTACCTTGAAAAACCAAAACAGGAAAAAAAAAAAAAAAAAAAAAAAACCTAAAAAAGAATCTGAAAAAAAATTTTCTTTAGTCTGGATTGCCAATTCTTTGGTTAATTTACAGACACAAACTCGGGGCTTGTGGTTCCAGGATTATTCCGAAGCACCCCATTTTAGATTAAAACTCCCCATAGCACACCAATTGGTGCAATAGAGGCATGTCTGTTATGGGGGAAACAACTGCTCAAATGCTCTCTGATTGGATTTGAGGGCTCCTCCATATGAGGGAATTCCTGCTTGGTAGTGAAAATGTAGTCAAAAGCCTAAGGCTGGAAATGTCATAAGCCCTGGGTGTGTGTGTGGGGGGGTGTCTGGCTAAATGGATATATCATACCACCAAACTGCCCTCTAAATGCTTATGCCCGTATATTTATGCTGCTCTCACTTTTGTTTTTTAAAATATATTTTATGTATTTGAGAAAGTGAGAGATTAGTATTAGTCAGGGTTCTCTAGAGGAACAGAACTGCTAGAAAGAATTATTTTAAAAAGGGAATTTATTGGATTAGTTTACGGTAGTCAAATAGCAGTTGCAGGCCTTAGAAATTACAGAACCTGGTAGCTGCTCAGTCCACTTGGCCAGATGCCTCATCAGTTCTGACCCAGCACTGCAGATGGCTCCGGAAAGCCCGGAGGCTTCCTGAGGAGCCCCTGGGTTTCGATCCATGCGGGTCTTCAGTTGATGCTGGTCTTCAGTCTGGGCTGGTCTTCAATCCACGCAGGAAGGCAGCAAGCAGCTCCGGCAGCCAAGTGGAAGGAAGGGAGGGAAGGAGGAATAAACGAAGGAAGAAAGGAAGGAAGGAAAAGCAAGCAAGCAAACATGCAAGCTAGCTAGCTCTTTTTATCCAGAGCTTCCTTATGTCAAGTTCCCCTTTGAGCAGGGCCGCCCTATCTGCGGGAAGGTCTCACTCAGGGGGGAAGGACTTCCTCCTTTAGTTGATCCTTCCTGGAAGCAACCTCTGAGACCCACCTGAAAGGGATTTCTGTGGGTTACCACACAGATCAAGTTGACAACACCTGAACTATCACAAAAACAGACAGAGAATGGACACCCCAGGGCCTCCAGCCACTGCAACCAAACTCCAGACACGTGTGCCACCCTGTGCATCTGGCTTAGCTGGGTCCTGGAGAATCGAACCAGGATCCTTTGGCTTTGCAGGCAAATGCCTTAACTGCTAAGCCATCTCTACTCTCACTTTTGGTTAAAGAAGCTTCCCTTTGCAGATGGTGGTGATCACTAGGGTGATTCAAAAGTCACCACAGTGCTGAGAAGAAGTGACAGGAGAGTGTTGAGCACCAAGTGTAACATCTGCATCACACCCTTCAAGACTCAGGAACTATCGCAGAAGTAGTGATGGAAGGAATGTCAGAGCCAAAGGACGAGGAGGACTGCCTACAATACTGTCTTCCAGACACACAGTAGTATTAATATTTTTGACTTCACAGTGGTTGATGCTACCTACACAAGACCTTCATAATAGGGCAAAAAATTAATAACATCAAAATAAAAGAGAGATTCGTTGAAAAGAAGAAGGAATGCAGTGTGTGTGTGGGGGGGAATTTGGGAGTAGGAAAATGGAATGGTGGAAGCCAGATGTAAGGAACATTTATTTATTCTGTTTCCTATCATCTGCACCTGGACTTACCCTTTCCTATTTTCCTGAGGATCTCAGTGTACAAATTTGTCAATGTTATTTCCACAGAAGGAAGAAAGATACAGGCATGAGCTTCACAGCTGACACTGTAATGCACATCAATCAGACAGCTTTCTTGGGGTTGGCGCTATGGCTCAGAGGATAAGTGTTTATCACGCAAGTGTGAGGGTTCCATATCAGATCCCCAGCACCCATAAAAATGCCAGGTGGGTGTGGCAGCACACCTGCAGTCCCAGTGCTGAGAAGGCACGTTCAGGGCAAACCCAGCACAAGCTGGATGGTTAGCTTAGCCAAATCAGTGAGCTCTGAATTTCACGTGAGAGCCTCTGCCTCGGTAAGTAAAGAGGAGAGCAACTGAGGATGACACCAGAATTCAACCTCTGGCCTCTACATACATGCATTCATATGTGCACACACACACACCCTCACCAAGGTGAACATACAGAGCACACATACACACACACATGCAAACATATCACACACAGGTACAGACACACACACACACACACACACACACACACACACACACACACACACAAATAAAAAGCTTATATATCTGAGGGTCTAATAATTACCACATTCTTGGCAAAATCTTTGGATAGGATTTTTTGAGGACAATTAAATAATTTACATATTTTTGAGAGAAAATAATATAATACAGTAGCTTCCACTTCTGATGGGAAGAAACATCCCAAATGAGAACAATATGGCATTAATGTTCTCATTATTTTCAACATGATTCTATTCTTGGAAAGAAAATGAGTGTTTAATGCCAGGTCAAGCAGCACACTGAAGATCTCAAGACTGAGAAAATGCAAATGAGGGCTGGAGAGATAGCTCAGCAGTTAAAGGAACTTGCTTACAGAGCTGCTGGCCAGGATTGGCCTGGGTTTGGTTTCTCAGCACCAGATGTACAAAATGGCACATGTCTCTGAAGTCTGTTTGAAACAGCAAGAGGTCCTGGAATGCAAGTTCATTCTCTCTCTCTTTGAAAATAAATTAAAAAAAATATTTGGGGGCTGGAGGGATTGCTTAATGGTTAAGACATTTTCCTGCAAAGCCAAAGGACCCAGGTTCGATTCCCCAGAACCTACGTTAGCCAGATGCACACATCTGGAGGTCATTTACAATGGCTGGAGGCCCTGGCGTGCCCATTCATGCTCCCTCTCTCTCCTTCTTTCTCTGTCGAATAAATAAATAACACATATTTAAAAAAGAAAATATAAATGAGCAAAAAGAAAATATGAGATTACTGAAAGAAAAGAGGAGAGAAGAGAGAGGAAGAAAGAGGAGGAGAAAATAGCCCAGGTTTTATCCAACAGAACAGCTGCACTTGAAGCTACTTTCCAAGCGTGGTTCTTGCTAAGGAGTTGGACATGTAGCTAGTCCTTCACTTACACTTGAAAGCCATCCGCTGGTCCAGCAAGCTTTAGCTGAACTCCGACTATATGCCAGACACTGTCCCAGGGAAGGGAGTCAGTGAAGGGCTACTGTGGTGGATTCTCTCACTTTTTCAGACCTGTGTACAATGAGGTAATAATATGTGCATGACGCAGGAGATATCTTGGTTTAACAGGGAAACATCATAGGGGCAGGTAAATGATAGCACAGAAATCCCATTTCTCTGGTGCTCCTAGACTGGGTCTCTATTTTCAAAGAAGGATGTTAGGCCTCCTTCCTAGACATCATATAACTTGTCTAATATGATACTTGTCTAAAAATAAAGAAAAAAATTGTATTTATTTGCAAGCAGAGACAGACACAGAGAGAGAAAATGGACACATCAGGGCCACTGCATAGAGACTTCAGACACATGTGTCACTTTGTGCATCTGGCTTTACATGGGCACTGGGGAATCCAACCTGGGTCATCAGGCTTTGCACACAAGCACTTTAACTATTGAGCCATCTTTTCACCACAGGGAAACAAATCTATAATTTAAATATTTTATTTTATGTACTTATTTGACAAAGAAAGAGAGAGGGAGTGAGAATGGGCATGCCAGGGCCTCCAGGCACTGCAAATGAATTCCAGAAGCATGCACCCCCTTGTGCATCTGGCTAACATGGGGCCTGGGAAATTGAACCTGGGTCCTTTGGCTTTGCAGGCAAATGCCTTAACTGTTAAGCCATCCCTCCAGCCCTTATAAATAATAAAAAAATACTTTTATTTATTTAGTTGCAGGCAGACACAGTGAGAAGACATAAAGACAGAATGGGCACACCAGGGCCTCCAGGCTCTGCAAATGAACTCCAGATGCATATACCACTTTGTGCATCTGGCTTTATGTGGGCAGTGGGGAATTGAACCCAGGCCATTAGGCTTTGCAGACAAGTGCCTTAATCACTGAGCTAATCTTAATATAGTGTGTTAGTCAACTTGTCATCACTGAAACAAAATATTAGAGCCGATCAGGTGGTTCACAGTTTCAGTAGTTTCAGTCCATGATCCACTGGCCTTTTTGCTGTGGCCTCTGGGGAGGTAGTAGATCATAGTAGCAGCACATGGCAGAGGGTATGCTTAAGCAAAAAAAAGAGAAGTAGGATCTCAATAGGAGTCCCAATATCCCTTTAAGGGCACACTTCCAATTACCTAACTTTCTCCTACTAGGTCCCACCTGCTGAAGGCTTCGCCTCCCCTCACCCAGCCTCAGAACAAAGGGCTGAGACTAAGTTTTCAATGTCTTCACTTTGGAGAGTATTCAAGAACTAAACTACAGCATGGAGATAACAAATAAATTTAGTGAGGTTGTGAAATTTGGCCACAAATAACTTCCCTTTGGTCTTCAGTAATAGGAGTTTTGGAATTTGTGAAGTCCCATCTGTTAAATATATATAGACTGAAATATTTACAGATGGAATGATACGTCACCTGGAGTTTTCTCTAAAATAACCTCAGGAAGACAAAGTGTGTGAGAATAGACATGAAATGGAATCAGTCCAGAGTTGCATAATTACTGAAGCTAGAAGATAAGCAGGTGGCATTCCTCATCGGTCTACTTCGTATATATTTGAAAATGTCCATCCATAGCAAACACCTTTTTGTGGTGGTGATGGGAGGAGAAGGTGGGTAATGTGCATAGTAAAAACCTTTTTGTGGTGGTAATAGAGTGTTGGAGGGTGATAAAAAAGTTTCTTCCCATGCAGTCCAGGGTGGCATTAAACATGTACAGTTTCCTGCCTCAGCCTCCCAAATGCTGTGAATATAGGCATATGCCACCAAACCTAGTCTATAGTAAACATTTTTAAATTACCCTGTATGAAATATATGTATGTATGTATGTATGTATGTATGTATGTATGTATGTATGTATGAAATATACAGAGTGTATTTCATGAGTGCCTTCAGTATTACCAAACACTGAATGAACAACATTGTGAATTAGATATACATCAAATTTACAAAATAAGGACACCCTTTGATTCAGGTTCCCGCTAAGATATTTACAACCCTCTGGATAAATAATTTGATGTGTTTATGAAAATCAAATGAATGATCTTCATAATAGTATTTCAATTGTGATTGCACTGGGGGTGACTTAACTAAGAAAAGAGAGAGAATGGAATGGGAAAACCTGCAACATCTCAACTGTTTAACTAACTTGGAAACAAGATAAACAAAAGTGTTTTATGAGCCAAATTGAACATTTGGTGTCCACAGAGAGATGAAAACACTGTGTGTGGAGATGGAGACGCAGGACCAACAACGTGCTCACCAGATGGAAAGCTGGGACTGGGAGCTGTTGCCCCGAGTGCTTTGCAAACGCTCCCTCTTGGTGCACTCACAGACCGTATGTGTTTTAAAAAGTGTTTGTGTCTAGTGATTCCACAAGCAAAGACTCATGAAGACTGTGGTTTATGACACACTGTCTACATAAGAACACCTATCTAACTGCAGAGTTGAAGCTATAATCAGGTCTGATGTCTGCGAACATCTGTATGTTTCGTACTTGATGCGTAAGCAGCCGACATGGACTGGGAGTCTACGATGCTCGAAGCAGTTTGGGGAGCTCGAAAGACATGACCCAACAAGCTCATATTGCCATGGAAGAGTCAGAGGTGTGTTTCAGAGCATAGGCAAATAGAAATAGGTAATAGGGAGTACAGAAGATGGGGAAGGGATGATCCATTGAAAATTTAAGAAGTTCAGAGGAAAAACTCAGCAAAGAGGTGTTTTAGTTACCTTCTCGTTGCTGAGACAAGTGCCTAGCCAGAAGCAGCCTATGGGAGAAAAGGGTTTGTATCAGGCTGACAGGTTCCACTGGAAGCTTCGTCCTGGCCGAACAAGCTGGCTCGCTTCACCATGCATCCGTGACAGAGAGAGTTCAAGCAGCTCAGAACCCACCTTAGCGCTGGACTCAAGATGCACTCCCAGGAGCACACCTCCTCCAGCAAGGCTGCTAAAAGCTCCACCAACTGAAGGCTAAGTAGGAAGCTTAATCACAAATGCCTGAGGCCATGAGGATATTTGCATTCATAATCACCACAAGCCGTGTGTAAGGAGGCAAGGCAAACAGATACCTGATAACCAGGATTCCAGACAGAGAATAGCAAAGGTAAAGACCCTACAATCACCGTGTGCCCGGGGTGTTGAAAAATACCTGGGGGAGTGTGAGCATGGGGAAGAGCTGGGTGTGTGGGGACACCAGAACATGGGGTAGCTCTGATGAAGCCTTTTGGGGAACCAGAGCAAAGTCCCCCACTAAGTCCTGGGCTGGTTGACAATGGCAAAACCCCTGTGCTGACACCATAGTCATTGGAAGCAGCCATCAAAGCAGGACTATGACTGTGACCTGGCTGGAAAGCCTTACAAACTCAGCATCTTGAGGCCGACAGTGAGGCTCCTGCACCATAAGTAGGCAGAGGCCAGCTTTGAACAGGATGTTCAACAGTTCATACACTCGCCAACACAAGCAGAGACTCATCTATAAGCACAACATCTAAACATACAGAAATAAAGGTTGAATTTTCCTTAACCAAAAGACCAGGGATGAGAAGTGTCTTATATCGGGGATTTTTTTTGTTTGTTTGTTTGAAATC
Source organism: Jaculus jaculus (assembly GCF_020740685.1). NCBI lineage: Eukaryota > Metazoa > Chordata > Mammalia > Rodentia > Dipodidae > Jaculus > Jaculus jaculus. The sequence continues at coordinate 33,027,431 of NC_059108.1, forward strand.
TTTGCAAAATGGGAATACTGACATATATATATACATACATACATACATACATACATGTATACATACATACATATATACATACATACATACCAGCATTCTGGAGGCTGAAGCAGTGAGATCATTTACTTACAAGCTCAAAACCAGGCTGAGTTACACACTGAGTTCAAAGCCAGCCTGCTCTACTCTCATTATGAATTTTAAAATAATGGGGAGTTAGTCAAGCAAAAAATATCAGTCTATACAATATTTTAGTCATTTACAAAGAAATATTTTTTCTTCTATTCTTGCATGCCTTCCAAAAGCCCCAGTAGAATTTTATCAAAAGACTACTTCCTGCCTGTCATCCCATGTTCCTCTGTGCCTAAGGTTCCCCACTAGTAAATGGTGAATAATAATAGTCCTTACTTTTGAGTTATTATAGGGATTAAATTAGCTAATACTTCACAGCTGGTGGACAGTAATACTTGACAAATGAATAAAATAAAAATTAAAAGGCTCTTCCTTATCTTCTGAATGGTAATCTACTGAGCCTCTTCTTCTTCCTAGTTAGACTCTTCTATTTTGATGTCATTGTTAGGCAGGTCTTGTGTAGTTAGTGTCAGCCACTGTGAGGTCACAAACATCAAGGCCATTTTGTGTCTGGAAAACAGAATTGTAAGCAATTTTCCCCTTCCTTGGAGTCTTACAAACTTTCTGCTACCTCTTTTGCAATGGTCCCTGAGCCTTGGAGAGTGTGGTAGAGATGACTCACTTAGTGCAGAGCACTCCACTGTCACTTCTTCTCAGCACTGTGATGACTTTTGAGTCACCATCTGAAAGAGATGTTTCTCTAACCAAAAGTGTGAGTAGCTTTAATACATGGACATAAACGTAAGTGGCAAACATATCAAACATAATACCAAGAGGTAAGGAGACTCAAATGGTTCAAAAACACAGATACAAGCTGGGCATGGTGGCACATGCCTTTAATCCCAGCACTCGGGAGGCAGAGGTAGGAGGATCGCCATGAGTTCAAGGCCACCCTGCGACTACAGAGCTAATTCCAGGTCAGCCTGGACCAGAGTGAGACCCTACCCCGAAAAACCAAAAAGTTAAAAATTAAAAAATTAAAAAAAGCACAGATACAGCAGACATAGATAGATGATAGATAGATAATATACATACATACACTAAATATATATGTGTAGAGGCAAATTTAGAAACTGGTAAATCTCTGTGAGGAGAATATAGATTTGGTTGCTAGTTTTATAACTTTTCAGTTAAACTAAAGCATTTAAAAATATTTTATTTTGGGCTGGAGAGATGGCTTAGTGGTTAAGCACTTGCCTGTCAAGCCTAAGGACCCCGGTTCGAGGCTCGGTTCCCCAGGTCCCACGTTAGCCAGTTGCACAAGGGGGCGCACTCGTCTGGAGTTCGTTTGCAGAGGCTGGAAGCCCTGGCGCGCCCACTCTCTCTCTCTCCCTCTATCTATCTTTCTCTCTGTGTCTGTCGCTCTCAAATAAACAAATAAATAAAAATACTTTAAAAAAATGTAGAACTTTATGAATAGTTGTTACTTACAAAAATAAAATTTTAAAAAAATAAAAATAAAAAAATTTATTTTTATTTATTTATTTGACAGAGAAAGAGGAAGAGAGAGAATGGGCCCGCCAGGGCCTCCAGCCACTGCATACAAACTCCAGATGTGTGTGCCCCCTTTGTGCCTCTGGTTAACATGGGTCCTGGAAAATCAAACCTGGGTCCTTTGGCTTTGCAAGCAAATGCCCTAACCACTAAGCCATCCCTGCAGCCCTAAACTAAACCATTTTAGAAGAGCCTGATGTAGTGATGCACACCTGTGGTCCCCACACTTGGGAGACTGAGGCAGGAAGAACAGGAGTACAAGGTCAGCCTTGGATACATAGTGAGTCACAATGTGACAGTGGGTTCAAGGCCAGCCTCGGATACATAGTGAGTAATGAGATAGTGAGTTCAAAGCCAAGTTTGAATACATAGTGAGTGAGTTCAAGGCCAGCCTTGGATACGTAGTGAGTTCAAGGCCAGTTTGGGCTATATCAGAACCTATCTTAAAAAAAAAAAAGTTTAGAGCTCGGCATGGTGGCACATGCCTTTAATCCTAGTACTCAGAAGGGAGGCTGAGGTAGGAGGATCACCATGAATTTGCGGCCAGCTGGGGCTATAGAGTTCTTGATTAGCCTGGGGTAGAATGAGACTCTTCCTAGGAAATTACAAAATAAATAAATAAAAATAAAACGAAAGTGTTGCCAGGTGCTGTGGTATGTGTCTTTAATCCCAGCATTCAGGAGATAGAGGTAAAGGGTCACTATAGTTTGAGGTCAGTCTGGGAGTACAGAGTGATAAAATCAGCCTGGACTGGAGTGAGACTCCACCTCAGAAAAAAGAAAGAAAGAAAGAAAAAAGAAATAAATTTAGTTTATAAGGCCTGGAGAGATTGCTCAGTGGTTAAAGTTTAAAGGTACTTGTTTGCAAGTTCTGCCTGCCTGAGTTCAATTCCCCGGGCACCCACTTAAAGCACATGTATACCCTCACACATGTGCAAATAAGTAAATAATATTTAAAATGTTTATAATGGAATAAAATGTCCCAAACAAAAATGTCAGATATAAAATGCATCAAAAATATTTTTCAAAACTTCTTTTCCCTTCTATTGCCAATAGTCACTTGCTCCGAGGCTCCATTTCAGGAAGGCTGCGACATGGGCAGGTGTCTACACCAAGGCACAGGAAAAGCTTCTGCAGGCAGAGGTTGCAAACCTAGCTTCTTGCAGGGCACTGGACTGGCACATGCCAGCACCTTGGGAAACAGCTGGGGTGGAAGAGTGTTGTCTTGTCATCCGGCTCTGGATTTTCTGGTTTTATTTTTAATCAGCTGTGTTCTGGGCCAATTACCTTACCCTTGAGTCTCCTCCGACTCATAAAACAGTGAATCTAGTCCATGATTTCCAGCATCACCAAACTGGTCAGTGCCCTCCTGACCTATCAGAAGCACCTGTGTGATTTCAAGACCACTTCCTCAGTTTGTTAGACTGTTTGTTTTAGATGGAGTCCCAGGCTATCCTTAAACTCACCATCCTCCTACCTGACTTCTGGGGTTTCTGTGTGTATGCCACCTTGCACAACCTCTCTGCTTCCTGTCTCAAGCAGAGAGGTTGGGAGACCAGCTAGGGAGGCCACAGCAAGCTTTCTAAGAATGAGTTGTCTCTGGATCCTTCCACTGCTGAGGGGGCTCAGCTTGGCTCTGTGTTCCAAGGGCTCTCCTTGGGTTATGGACACTCTTGTACATCATGTGCAGCTCCTCGGTCTTCTCTTCTACTCAAGCATCTCCAGCTTCAGTTCCACACAGTCTTGAGACAGTAACGTTAGAGAGGAGGTTTGAAGCCAGTGTCCCCACCAAGGATGACTATGGGGAACGTGGTTCCGTGGTAGGGCCGATGAGAAGCAGGCTGGGGGGGGGGAACCCTATTAGACAACAGAGACCCACGGGAGATGGGAGTGGGTGAGGGGATGTTTCTCTTTTTCCTGACTGACAGCTATGGGCAGCACTTCGCTGAGAAGGACTAGTAAGACTGAGCACCACTCATCGCAGTGGTAGCCAATACCCAGAACAGCCCCCTTACTTTGCTCCTTCCTTTCCCCTCTTGCTCATCCTGTTCTCCTGCAACCAGATCCTAAAGGAAGCGACCACGTCTAACTCACGTTACGTCATACATGTTATGAGAGGTATGAGCTACATTGAAAGATAGGAGGATGCCATTTGCAGGGAGTGGGGGCGGAGCACTTCCAGGAGGAAGTGATGCCTATGTTGATGGTGAAGGACACATAGCTAGAGAAAGAAGGAGGGAAATAGGAAAGACTAAAGGATGTGTGAGAGCCCAGATATGATAAAGAGCATGGTACTTTTATTCATGTTGTCATAGTTGTCCAAGTGACCCAAGCTTAAGACCCCATCTAACCCTCAATTCTTCTTATTCTGGAGTCCCTGAACCTTGTCCAATGACAAGTCTCACTAGAGCTGCCTCCCCCACATTCTCTACACTTCCTTCCGTCCCATGGAGGACATCATTTCTGTAAGCAGGGTCACCTGTCCCTGCGTCATCCTTCATGGCCCTGTGGTCGGACACATTCTTAAAGCACTGAGCACATCTCTTGCCTCCTCAGACACCTCCACTGGTTCACCCAACTATGACTGGTTTCTCCTGGTTCTCTCCTTACCCCTTTGCTGGCTTAACTTCCCACTTGCCAAATGGGTAGTCATGCACCTCCCATACTTTGTGTCTTAGCTTAAACTTTATAGTTTCCTTCCGGGCACCCATTTAATGTTTGAACAGGTCAAACCATGTCCGTGGTATACACCAACAGCTTATAGAAGATTACACGCCCAGAAAGCAGATTCACCGTTCCCTCAACCCTCAGGTTTCAATTGCCTTCCACAGAGCCAGCCCTTCTGCCATCTTACTCCAGATATTTTTGAAAGAACCCAGACTGGCACCATGACAGGCTTCAGTAAGGCACTCGCTAGGCCTAAGTTTCAAATTCCCGCTTAGGCAGAGAACCTGAGTCAGGCCCTAGACATTTCCAGGCATGCCCACGACTTGTCCCTTCTGCCTTTCTGCCCCAGCCAATCAAAAAGAATACAAGTACAGTTACTGTTTAAACCAACCAATCATGTAACCGCCCCCTACTTCTTTGTTCAAATCCCTATAAAAACCCTGCCCTCCTGTTACTCGGGGCTCTTGCATGCATCCACTCTGCTGGTGAAGTCAAGAGTCCCAGCTTAAGCTCGAAATAAAGCTCTTTGCCTTTGCATGTATGTTTGGTTCTCCTTGGTGGTCACTGGGGACACTGAGAACTGGGCATAACAATTTTCCAGTGTAATTTTTGAGTATGTAATTGTGCATATTATGTGGCATACATAATAGACATCTTTAAAACAGTGTCTTGCTATATAGCTAGGAAGGCCTTGTATTCATGTTGCCTCTGCATCAGTCTCCTGAGTGCCAGGATTACAGGTGGGTCACAGGCATGATACACCTCCATGCTCTGCAACGGGCAAATTTAATGTACCTTATATGTACATGCACGCATACATCCTGACACACACCATTTTTTCTGCACATTGGTCTTCAAAATACACTTAGACATTGTTGTTTCTTTCAACTATCTAGATGGTTGCATTTTATTGTCATGCCATAGTTTGGTTAAACAGTTCTCTAAAGAAGGTTTCCTGGGGGCTGGAGATGGCTTAGCAGTTAAGCACTTTGAAGCTCGATTCCCCAGGACCCATGTTAGCCAGATGCACAAGGGGGTGCAAGCATCTGGAGTTCGTTTGCAGTGGCTGAAAACCCTGACACGCCCATTCTCTCTCTACCTCTTTCTCTCTCTGTCACTCACAAATAAATAAATAAAAATAAAAATAAAGTTTAATTAATTTGATTTTTTTTAATGGTTACTTGGGTTCTCCTAGTTTTCTATTATAAAGAGGCTGCTGCAATCATTATTATTGTATCTGCATCCCTTTGCACATGAACTGGATATGTGATCAACAATTCAGGGACATAGAAAAAATCACATTTGAGATTCTGCTCAAGCTTTATGTTTTGCTGAGACATCATAAGCATTTAAATATTCACTGCACAGCAGTCTAGCCTTTGTTTTCTTCTTTTGGATATTCTTGACTTACACAACTAATTATTTAAATCTAAAGCAGTTTGGGCAGTTACAAAGAAGTTGAACACCCACCCCTCAACATATTTTAATCTTTTTTGTTTAGGCAGCATGAGGGATAGAGGCAATGCTTCACCATGCTAAGCAAGTACTCTGCCACTGAGCTGTTCGCTGTCAAGTGTTGCATAGTGTTGCGTCCAGTACCAAGTTCAACTTGATGTCAGAGAGAGAGAAATCACCAACCTTCACAGCTGCATGTGCTTAAAGTGTTTCTAGTTGAGTGGCCTTTCAGTTTAAGAAAATAGAGACATTTCAGCTGTGGTGGCCCACATATAATCCCAGCAGTTGGAGGGTGAATGGAGGAGGATCAAAAGTTCAGGGTCATCCTCTGCTACATAGTGAGTTAGAGGGCAGCATGAGATACTTGAGATCCTGTCTAAAAACAAACAACAACAACTAAAAAGAGTTCAAGATCTTAGGCTATGTATAGCAAGAGGTTTTTGTTTTGTTTTGTTTTGACGAAGGGTATCAAGTAACCCATGCTGACCTTGAGCTCTGATATCTAACTAAAGAAGACCTTCAACTTTTGATCCTCCCAAGTGTTAAGATTATAGGCATGCACCACCATGCCCAGTTTATGATGCATGTTGGGAATCAAACCCAGGGCTTTGTGCTTTGCTAAACAAGCATTCTATCAATCGAGCTACAGCTATTGCCACACCAAGAAGTTTAAGGATAGCCTGAGCTGTATGAGACCCTATCTCAAAAACAAAACAACTGAAAATAGAAGCATATCAAAACAATTATACAGGATAAAAATCAAGAAAAGCTAAGAGGACTGGAGAGGTATGTCAGTGGGCAAAACACTTCTGCACATGTGTGAAGACCTGAGTTCAGATCCCCCAAATTACATAAATGCTCGGCAAGTATGGCAGCCACCTATAAACCCAGCCCTCAAAAGACAGAAACAAGAGTTCCACGGCAAGCTGGATCACTAGACTAACCAAGTGGGTGAGTTTTGGGTTCAGATGATAGAGCCTGCCTCAGTAAAACGTGGAGAGTTATCAAAAAACATAGTCTATGTCAACCTCTGACCTCCATACACATAAACACTCTTCTACACCTGAGCCCACACATGTGTACCACACACATCCAAACACGCCCACACGTATACACACGCCACACACACACACACACACACACACACACACACACAGGCAAACAGCTAAAAAGATTAGGATAATAATGCATCAAAACACGTTTAGAAGCTTCTCTGAAATGCAAAATAGAATATTTGGGTTACTGTAGAATGATTGAAAGCAGAGGGAAGTAATGCACCTGCATGACACTAAATAATGCCACTCTGGTTATAGGTAGCTCTCTCTGGATGTACATATGTGTGTTTAAGAACACAAAGTTAGCTGTTTATAAAGAAATCTTGCCAAGTTCCAAGACCTTTCTGATAAAACATCTTACCTCATCTTGGAAACTTTGTTATTTTTTTAAATTTTGAAATATTTTATTTATTTATTTATTTACTTGAGAGAGAGTGGCAGATAGAAAGAGAGAATATGGGCATGCCAGGACCTCTAGCCTCTGCAAACAAACTTTAGACGCATACACTTTGTGCATCTGGCTTATGTGGGTACTGGGAAATCAAACCCCTGTCCCTAGGCTTTGCAGGCAAGTGCCTTAACTGCTAAGCCATCTCTCCAGCCCAGAATCTCTGTTTTGTTTTGTTTTATTTTATTTTTTTTGAGGTAGGGTCTCATTCTAGCTCAGGCTGACCTGGAATTCACTCTGCATTCTCAGGCAGGGTGGCCTTGAACTCATGGCACTCAATCTCCATGCAGCTAATCCAACAAGCCTGCTTCACCTTAGCCATAGCCATTTCCAAATTACAAAACCGTGCTGCAAATTCAATGACCCTCTCTTTCCCGCATTTCTTACACTCCATAGTGCCAGTTGGGCTGCCAATTTGTTAATCCAAGGGGGAATTAAGCAGACTGATGAATAGGACACTCTTCTAGTATTCACGCCCCTTAAAAACGCAGTCTTCCTGTTGTCCCAATGCAGGTCAGCTGGCCCAGTCTCAATGGTTGTAATCTCTCAAACAACTGGATCTGAACGGGCAGAACTTTCGACCCAAAGATTTCATTTCTGCGACAATTCCCTGTACTCACACCAGTCTATTTCTGCACAATGCAATCCTGCACAAGTTCTCAGGATATGGGCATGACAGCATGCCTCTCACACAAACTGCTTCTATCCCAGTCCAGACAAAGCTCTTTCTCACCCTCATAAGCCAAACCTCACAGTCCATAGTTCTTACTGCATTCAGGTCTGTCAACTCAGACCAGAATGGTCCATCGAGATGTACTTTCAGTAGTGCAAAGCATCTCTTAGGTCAAGGTTTTAAATCCTTTCACATTTTGCTCAAAAATCAACCCCAAAAGAAATGCCCAATCAAGAGCAGCTTGTTGGGGGGGCGGTATTTTGGCTTACAGACCTCTGGGGGGGGGGAGCTCCATGATGGCAGAGAAAATGATGGCATGAGCAGAGGTTGGACATCACCTCCTGGCCATCATCAGATTAACAACAGCAACAAGAGAGTGTGCCAAACACTGGCAAGAGGAAGCTGGCTATAACACCCATAAGCCCGCCCCCTACACTGCCTCCAGAAGGCTTCAATTCCAAAAACTCCATCAGCTGGGAACTTAGCATTCAGAATACCCTTGAATCAGACCACTACAGAAGGAGTGCTTGGTTTCACCTGGAAGGCAACATTTCTTACTAAAGCGGTATCTGTTGTTTCTGTCCCTCAGGCAAGTGGACAGAGCCCTATGAGCTCTCACTGTCCTGCCAGCTTCAGAGGGTCATATGAACTTGGCAGTTTCCTGTAAACAGCCTTTGCCTTCCTGGATGTGTAATGCATCCCAAGGCAGCAGGATTCTTAGTTAAGGGTGAGGTTGGCACCTTTTAAGGTGAGCACCCAGTACAGTGGCTCAGCTCACATCTCTGGGGCTTTCTTGCTGGTTGAGAGAAAGTATGTGATGCTGACTTCTTCCTGCTCCCTTAGCATTTCTTTTCTCCCTTCACTTCTTCTTTTGTGACCTCCGACCACATCTTTCTCTAGTCTAGCTGGACTGGATCCTACTGCTGTTTTCTCTTTTCTTTCTCATTCTTCTTTCTTTCTTTTTTATTCATTTCTTAGATGCTTATTTTGTGTGTAACCTAGGGTGGCCTCAAACTCTTGAGCATTAGGACTGCTCATACAGGCTACTACAGCCCACTAGATTGTTGTCTTTGAAATCAGACAGATGAAGTCTGTATCTGCTTTTGCTGCTGAACCAGCACCCGGAGACCTGACCTGGGCACACATCTGCTGCTGAACCAAGTACTGAGGATACCTGATCTGGCCATGTGTCTGCTGCTGCCCCAGCACCTGAGCACCTGACCTGGGCATGCTGTCACTGCCTAGAACAATTAGTTCCCATTCACATTTTCACACACTAAACCAAACGAATTCCATATTATTGCAAAAGACACCGAAAGCTTGCATACACCTAAAGACAACTGGAATTACACAGAAGACATTCATGCAGAAGCTTTCTATTAGATGGGTGTAGTATCTGGCCCAGTGTGGACACAGAAGGAAGCATGCTTTCTGCTGAACATCTTTTTAACCTTCTAGTTTTCTTTAAAAAAAATTATATGAATAGATTAGCCACAAAATATAGTATAAAAAATAAGGAAGTGTAGCAGTTATTCTATCATTGCTGCAATAAAATGCCTAACCAGAAGCAGCTTATAGAAGGACAGGCTGTATTTGGCTTACAGTTGTAAGGAGAAGTTCCATCCTGGTGGAAAATGCATGGCAGGAGCAGATAGCCTGGCATTGCATCTTCTTGTCAGCAGGGAGGAAGTAGTAAGAGTGAGCTGGCTATGCATATCCAGTGGGCTGGACTAACAAATTTCAAGGCTTACCCATAGGTGACACATCTTCTCCAGCAAGGCTCCACCTCCCAAAGGCTCCACCAGTTGGGGATTAAATATGAGGCTTAATTACACATACACAAGGCTATGGGGGACATTTCACATTCAACCTACCACAGTATGAAATCATCTATAAAAATGTATGCAAATGAAATCGGAATTTCACACAGATAAAATATTATAGACTTTATTTGTATAATATAGGTTCCTTGAAATAAAGATTTTTAATTCAAATGGCCATAGGTATGAAGTATAATGAACTGAATGATATCTGAATTATGGCATAAAGCAAAACCCAAAACCTGTCTGCTTCAGTCCTTCATTCTACTAATGTGGAACATGGATCTCTTGAAAAAATATTAACACTTGCCGAGTTCAAGTACAAAGTCTTATGTGCTCTAAATGTGGTCTTGAGCTCACAGAAGAAACAACCGTGGCCAGCAGAATTCTCTCATACAGACCAGGAGACAAGTTCTGGCTTGTCCAAGGTTTTAGAGTAAACAAAAGGCAGAGTTTGAATACAGTTTTCTTGGCCCTGAATCATGCCAAAAAGTTTCCTCTAATTTCAGGACAGAAATCTTAGATGAACCCTTTAAATGTATCTTGAGACTGTGAAAAGGACAGCAAGTCTGAAATACGCATCCGGCTGACAAGAGCACCGTATCTAAGAGGCCAGAGTGCACACGTCACAGAGCCACTGCTCTGCTCTGAGATCTCCCCTGGGACACTTGATGTTTCCTCAGATGCCAAAGTAGTCATATTGATAGTATCTTCCTACTGGAGGAGAATTAAGAGCAAAGACTTCTGGTTGAAAATCAAAAATTCTCTTACCTTAGTGAACATGATGGGCTTATAGTATTAAAATTATAAGGTAGACATGTGTAACCCTCTGAAAAAAGACCATGTCCACACATTAAGGAAAACAACAAATTGGCTTTTAATGTATCTATTAGCTTATGAAAAATTATGATGACCTTATGATGTTATTTTCACTCCTACAAGCCATTCTCTTTTTCAAAGAAACATTAGAAAAATTAAACACATTTTATGTGTTCAGCTCTTCTACTTTGTTTACCCATTATCTTTTTGTCTTTGTTGACTATAACTGAATTTTTTAAATTAAAAAATCCTGCTTAGGAAAACTAACTGCAGGTATGAAGTGCGAACACACATGTACCCCCCCCCACACACACACACACATGAGCTACCCTTGCATAGCACAGTTGTAATTTAAGGGCTTCAAAATCAGAAGGTTTGGCATATGCCCTGACCTGGTACTTACTACCCATACTTACCCTACCTGGTACTTACATCTGTAAGTAAAAGTCCACTTCTCGGAGGCTGGTATGCATTTGCTCACATGGTCATTCAACTGATACACGTGGGCACCTACTCCATGCAGGCCGTGGAGATACAGCAGCGAGAAAAACTTAGGGAATTCAGGCTGAGGGCATGGAAAGAATAGAAGGGCCAGAGGGTGGGAAGGGGGCTTTGGAATGCTGTCCTCCAACATGACATGGCCGTTGTATTCATGAACCCATAGCAACTGGGCTTACCTGCACAAGAATGGGCCTGTCAACATTCTGTCCTAGATGAAGGAGCTCATGAGGCCCCCCACCTCTCCCTGAGGAGTTAATGATTGCTGAGGAAGTAGGAGTCATTTTCTTCAGTGGTATAGCCGCTGCTAAGTTGCTCAATCCATGGTAAATAATCTTCTACCCATGCTCAAGCAAGCAACCCCAATTACACTCAGTGAGAGACACCCTTTCCCCCACACTACATCCAAGCCAAAGTGGGAAGAAGAGGTTCAGGGGAGGGGACAAGATTAAGCATTGGGATAGTGAGTACGATCAAAGTGCATTATCTACACGTATAAAATTGTCAAAATAAAATTTAAAAGTCAGGATACATCTAATATGAAAGTCACAGTAATGTGATAACCTGAACTTGAACAATGCACAAAGGAAAAAAGTGAGGAAAATCAATGATCAAATAGATCTCTTTTATAAAGGAGTTGAAGAGATGAGCAAAAGGTGAAGTGCACTTCCAGGGCAAGTATGAGGCCCTGAGGGGGCGTGAGACCACCGGAGCCTATGTAAACAGCTGGGTGTAGCCATACACCCCTGTAAGCCCAACCCCTCAGGGAAGAAGGGACCAAGGATCACGTAACTCCTGTAAAGCTCCAGAATCAGTAGAGAGACTCCTGCCCTAAAGAGAGACCACTCAGAAGAGCAGTGGAGCATCCAGAACACCTGAGGCTTTGCTCTAGTCATGGTGGGTGAGTACACCCCAGATACAGTGTCACAGTGCACTGTACCACCCCACACCACACACACACACACACACACACACACACACACACACTCCTTTAATGATGCCTGAAGTGTAGGGTCAAGCCACCTGTACCCTGTCTGAACCTCTCTTTGAAGCAGGCATCATGTCTGAAGAAAATCGCCCCTGTGCTGGGGTGAGAGTGCGGAAGGACATTCTACTACTGTAAGAAAAAAAAATAGTCTGTATCCAGGCCCCTTTCACTACATTGATGCCACTTCCCTTTCCCTTCATCTCTTACTTTGTCTCTTCTACTTTCCTCTTAGCTCGGATTCCTAGTTTCCTCTCCTCCTTGGTTCTGATTTTTAGCGCCCTTCTTACTGTGAGCTACTTAAAGATCAGGAAGCCTTTGCCTTCTTTTTCCTTTCTCTCTCCCTCCCTCCCTCCCTCCCTCCCTCCCTCCTTCCCTCTCTTCCTCCCTTTTTTTCCTTCCATCTTTCCTTCCTCCCTTCCTACCTCCCTCCCGGCTTGCTTTCTCTCTCTGTCCATCTTGACCTCTCAAGGGCTGGGATGGCAGACATATGCCACCATGCCTGAGTAAGAAGCATTTTACTATCAAATGAGAACAACTCACACTATATAAAAGCAGACTCTACCCATTGAGGGGATCCTTTTATTCTGAGCAGCTTAAATCCCTGGGAAGCTTTTACAACCTCCAGTATGGACAAATCACCCTATGTACCTGTTGTGTGTGTTCAGGAACTCAACTCTGACTCCATATCCTGAACAGAACACCACAGTGACAGTTTCATTGTACGACTCATTCTATCAATGAGAAATAACCCATGAGAACTACTTGGCATTACAATGCAGCAACAGCATAGTAAGTTCAGTGAAAGAAGTCTGGAAGGATGTTGGTCACAACTCATTCCATGCTCCAATAATAAAAGAGTCTTTTATTAAAGGTACTTGATATACTGTAGACAGTATACACTGAGGGTTATTGGTACGGCACTGAGAGCCATCCGGAGATTCTCTTTGAGCCTCACCTGCCATTTGTATGCCCTCAGGGAAGTTTGTTTCACTCTCTGTTTAACGGATCCTTTTTCTGAGTGTCATTGGATACTGACACAGCAGGGCCTTTCTACCTGAGGCAAGCCCTGGACCACCCTGGGCATGTTTCAGCTGTGCATTGCCTTCCAGAGCTTGAACCAGAGCCCCTCACGATGGGTGTGGGGCCCTTCTCAGGACAAGTATCTGGGGTCATCACCACGGGTGTGGGGCCCCTTCTCAGGACAAGTACCTGGGGTCATCACCACGGGTGTGGGGCCCTTCCCAGGACAAGAACCCGGGGTCCTCACCATGGGTGTGGGGCCCCTTCTTAGGATACCACATGGCTTCTGGGGTAACATTTCATTTTCATTTTATTGAGGTTCTTGTAGAAGGTCCCTGACAATAGCATTAGCAATAGCTGGCTCTTCTCGCTGTCAGGGTAATCCTTGTCTGTTTGTGTGCAGATGTTGCCTTTCTGGTGGGACAGCTGTGAGCATGAGGGTCTCATCAGCAAGGTGGATGACTTCCCAAATGTAACCAGCCTGGAAACCTTGCAGAATTAAAAGAGATTACTGCCCTGGCTGCCAGCACGTTCAATTTCAGACAGCCTGCTTTTGTTTGTACTTTCCACTGTGGGGCAGGTTGCAATTTAAAATATGTCTTTGTGGACTATGGATGAAAATACAGCTTCATACACAGTTGACAAGCAGTGACAAACTAGAAGACACATACATGCTATACTGGGAAGGAAGGACGGACAGCAACTGAGGAAACGTCATACTCACTTCTCACTTTTCCACAATAATAATCCTGAACAGATTTAATAAAACTCAGCAGGGCGCGGTGGCACATGCCTTTAATCCCAGAGATTAGGCAGATATTAGAAAGATCACCTTGAGTCTGAGGCCACCCTGAGACTACATAGTGAATTCCAGGTCAGCCTGGGCCAGAGTGAGACCTTACCTCAAAAAACAAAACAAAACAAAATTATTTATAAAACTCATTTCAACTTGCCATCAAGCTATACAATTGTTTGGAACACCAGAGAAGTAAGCGATACTTCCTGTCCTCCAAAGGCAAGCGTGAGCAGTTCGATGACCAAGACCACAGCACCAGTAATCCACCAGGATAGAACTACATGAAACGAAAGTCTCTGTACACGTGTCCATCCAATTTCATGTCCAAAGGACCGTAGCAAAGCCGGGAATAGTGGCACATGCCTTTAATCTCAGCTCTGGGGAGGCCAAGGTAGGAGCACAGTCAGGCGTTTGAGGCCAGCCTTGGCTAGAGTGCAGCCCTGGCCTCAACAATGAAACAACAAAAGAATAAAGTCAAACAGTAATCTACTATCTCCGTTAAATGCATTTCCCCAAATGCAGAAGTAACAATTGTAACCCTGGTTGCTACTGGTATGCACTGTCTTAACGTTCCCCAATGTCTCCTTCAGCTGCCTCTCACACAAATTCTCCAAAAACTCCCTGCTGGCATGAGGCACCTACATCATAATCCCCATAAAGATAAACCACTGGGGACATCAGCTATCAAAGTCCAAAAGAGCTGTAGCTACCTCACCCACGACTCTCCAGGGCAGTAAGTGTGGTACTGACCTTTTCTTTCCTGAGGGAACCCTTAGGTTACTTTAACAGGTTAACACCATGGCTAGCTAAATCACCAGGTGTTGTTTGCTCTATTCAGTGTCCTCTCTTTGCATAATTGTTTTGTTTTGTTTTGTTTTACAAGGTAGGGTTTCATTCTAGCCCAGGCTGACCTGGAATTCACTATGTAGTCTCAGGGTGGCCTCGAACTCATGGCGATCCTCCTACCTCTGCCTCCCGAGTTCTGGGATTAAAGGCGTGTGCCACCTTGCCCGGCCCTCTTTGCGTAGATTTTTAAATTCTTTAAACTTGTTTATTTGTAAGGAGGAGAGAAAATGGGTGTACCAAGTCATACTGCCACTGCAAACAAACTCCAGAGGCACAAGCTACTTTGTGCATCTGACTTTATGTGGGTGCTGGGGAATGGAACCTAGGCCATAAGGCTTGGCAAGCAAGTGCCCTAACAGCTGAGCCATCTCTCTGGCCCCAATTTTTAAATTCCTTAAAAAATCAGCTCGCTGGCTTCTTAGTCTGTTTTCTGTTGCTATAACTGAGTGTGTGGTAACAAATAACTTACAAAGGAAAGAGGTGTGCCTGGCACATCGTTCTGCAGGCTGGGAAGTCCAAGAGCATGGGGTCAGCAGCTGCTCGACGACTTCTTGCTGGTGTCATATGTGGCAGGGGCGGCCTATGGTAAGACAGCAAACAGGCCAGTTTATAACAAAGCCTCACCCTTGGGAGCTCATGAACCATGAATGAATTAACCCATGACCCAAGTACCTCCCAAAGACCCCACTGGCCGATACCATTCACATACAAATCTGGGGAGGACACATTTGAACCAGAGCACACGGGAAGGTTGCGTTGTAAAAGACTTCAATCACTTTTGTTTTCTCTACTGACTGTAAAACCAATCCATGTCCAGACTTAGCAGGTCAACTTTTATTTCAAAGCCATGGCCTTTGGAAAGAGCTCCAGATAAGAGATTACATCTCTCAGCAAACCTGGAGCAAATCCTTTCACTTCCTGTGCTGGAGCACATGCAAGGCAGGGAGGGGGTGGGGGGGGGGAGATGCCACTTACAGGAGCTCCGTTTGCCACGGCTGACCAGTACTCCAGCCTGTCTGCAGCTGGCCACAAGGTGCTCAGTGACCTCCAAGGTTCCTTTGAGCTAAAATTTGATCACTGTGACCATTTTATACTCTGGAATTTGTGTTTTCTTCACATTGCCTTTTTATAAAAATGACTAAGTTTTGCTTGATTTTTAATGTTATTGTTATTATTTTAATATCTTTATTTATTAATTTGAGAGGGCCTCTTGCCACTGTAGACGAACTCTAGACACATGTGCCACTTTGTATGTCTGTCTTTATGTGGGTACTGGGGAATTGAACCTGGGCCAGCAGGATTTGCAAGCAAGTGCCTTTAACTGCTGAGTCATCTACCCAGCCAAGACTTTTGTTATTATTATTTTTAACTTTTTATTGTATTATTATTAGTTTTTGAGATAGGGGTCTCACTATGTAGAACAACCAGGCTAGCCTTAAACTTGCAGAGATCCTCCTGCCTCTGCCTCCTAAGTGCTAGGATTACAGCTGTGATTTATTCTTTAAAAATTTTTTTTTTGTTTATTTTTATTTATTTGAGAGTGACAGACAGACAGAGAGAGGAGAAAGAGGCAGATAGAGAGAATGGGCATGTCAAGGCCTCCAGCCACTGCAAACAAACTCCAGATGCATGCGCCACCTTGTGCATCTGGCTTACATGGGTCCTGGGGAATCAAGCCTTGAACAAGGAAGCGGTTAACTGCTAAGCCATCTCTCCAGCCCTACTGCTGTGATTTATTGCACATGTTATTTTCAGGATATGTTCTGGATTAAATCTGGTCTGAAAATAGGTTTGAACTTAAATTTATAGGCCACTTTCTGCAATGAAATGAGGTGGTAAATATTAAGAAATGTTAATGCATTTTAAAACTTTATAATGCTAACCTAGTGTGGCACACGTCTATAATCCTGGCATTTAGTATACAGAAGCAGGCGGATCAGAAGATCAAGGCTAGTTTTGACTACATAGCAAGTTCTAGGCTAGCCTGGGCTACAGCAGACTGTCTCAGAAACAACCACCAAAATAAAAAAAAACCCTTTATGAATCCTATGAAAAATCAAAATCTTTTATGTCATGCCATATGTGCAATAACCTAAACTGAGATGGAGCGTGGACGTGAATGGATCATTTGATGTCAAATATCATGGCTTATTGTTATAATTTAAAAGGAATTTGAGTAGGCCTTTAATTTCACCATTAGGATCATTTGCTGTGGACAGAGCGTCCGTGGGAGAGCCACCGCAGGGAGAAAGCACGACGCCCCTGCAGTGCTCACAGGAGAGCCTCGCAGAAGGGGCGCGCCGGGGGTCCGGGCAGTGCTAGACTAGAACTCTTCCCTCCGCTGGTACTTACGCCACATTACTGAGTTTCCTGTCCAGGTGGCGCACACCTTTAATCCCAGCGCTTGGGAGGCAGAGGTAGGAGGATTGCCGTGAGTTCAAGACCACCCTGAGACTACATAGTGAATTCCTGGTCAGCCTGGCCCTAGAGTGAGACCCTACCTCAAAAAACCAAAAAATCAAACAAACAACAAAAAAAAAACCCAACAAAAACAGGGAAGCACCCATGTTTACTAATTCCATCTTTACTGAGACAAGTAGCTTTTCCTCTCTTCTCAATTTCCAGCTCAAAAATATCTCACAGTACTTCGTGTGCCGGGAAGTCCAGACTTGAAGTTCACACTTCCCTGCTATGAAGTAAGCCTGTTTCCACACTTGGTAAACAGAGCACTTAATTACCACGCCCTCCTTTCATTGCCCCTTGGTCGAATCTGAGAAGCCCTTCTGCCTCTGGGAAAGACCATTGTCTAACAACTTCCACCATTTTTATGTCTCGTCTAGGGTCTTTTCCAGACTTAAAAACTTAGCAGCATCTTCCCTAGGGAGCTGGGTTCTGGGTGTGCCGGAGATAACACCAGTTCTGCGCTTTTACGTGAATGAATCCCTCACTCAATCTCACGGCGACTTTTAAGGGTCGTTCTCTCTTGATCCATATTGTAGCTGGGGAGATTGCCCAAGGGCTCACTGCTCCCACCCAGCGAAGCCGAACCTGCGCTCGTCATCACTGTTCCCTACTGGGAGCTCGCTTGGGAGCCGGGTTCCCCGACACTGACAGCCCACCTGGACTTAGGGGCTTCAGGGCTGATTGCAAGTCCCCAGCTGCCTTTCCAATGTAGCACACTCAACAGTCCTAGAAACCAGGCTATGGCCGGGCATGATGGCCCCTGACTGTCGTCCCAGCACGGGTGGGAAGAGGATCATGAGTTAAAGACCAAATGTGACCGTGCCTGGCCCTGACGTCACTCCCACTGTGCTTTGTGTGCTCTGCCTGGGGAGGGAAGGAGGTGGGGGAAGGGCAGTGGTGCATGCCTTCCATATTCAGCTCCTTTTTTTAAAAAAATTATTTATTAGAGGGGGGGGGGAGGGAGGGAGCATGGGCACTCCAGGACCCCCAGCCACTGCAGACACATGCACCACCTTGTGCATCTGGCTGACATGGGTCCTGGGAATTGAACCTGGGTCCTTTGGCTTTGCAAACAATCGCCTTAGCCACTAAGCCATTTCTCCAGCCCTTCAGCTCCTTTTTCATCTTGGATATGCTGAATTTCGTTTCCTCTATCACATTGGTCTAAGCAGCATTTAAAAATGAACTATATACCAGATCATATAGAAAACTAGGCAAGATTTTACACCAGAATTAGCAGTTGCAAAGTAAAACACAGTTGATGACGGACAAATGTAAAAATGATATATAATTCTATAGATTTCAAATTCTTTCTTAGGAGCATTTTGTGATGTGTCATATTCACACAACCGTGATCGAAATGAATAATTTTTAGATCATTGCAACAAAGCTAGTAACTTCAAAGCAATAGAATCAAAACAAACTGAAATGAGTTTAGGGGCAAGCAGTGCAATTTCAATTAGTCTAAATTTAGTGCTTAATCTACCAGGGAGTGTTCCTGGGAGTGGAGCTGAGAGCTCCTCTACCCTGGGTGACCTCTCTGTGTCACTGGTGAGCTCCCTTGGGCCTTCTGCGACAGGTTTCCCACCCCAGTGCTCAATGTTCCTGAAAAGTCCCCTAAAGAGAATGTTTTTTTTTTTTCTTTCATTTTTTCCCCCCTCTTTTTATCAAAGCTAATCTCTTCCCAAGACAATAGTATTCAGTGTGAAAAGCAAGCTCCTGGTTAATTTATGTTGCTTAGAAAACCAAAACAGACAAAGGGAGCTCCTGTGAAAATCACCAGCAGTCAGTAATATAATCAGGAAGTGGGTAAGGCAACAATGGGAGGAAGTGAAGCGGGCTGACCTTCCCTAGTTGCTCTAACGCTGGCCTGTGAGTGGACTTACTGGTGTGGTTTGCAGCAGCTCCTGTTTTCCTAAGGACTTTGGAGTCTCAACAGGGAAATAGTTCTTCAGGTCTTTAAGAGAAGAGTAGAATACACCCATCCTTCTGGGAGTAAAAAAAAAAAAAAAAAAAAATAGCAGGGCTGCAACTGATCAAAAAGATATAAATAAAGCCACCAGCCAGGCAGGCGGTGAAGAAGTCTTCTTTCTTTCTAGAACAATTGACCCGCACTCTCCTGAGCACTGGTCGTGCTTCAGGGAGGCTAGCACGCAAAGGTTGAGTTGGAAAGTACCCAGGTGACAAATGATGGCTTCTGAGAAGTTTACAGTCTAACTAAAATGGTCTATTTCAAACATGACTGAAAGTCTTTCATTATTTTCAAAACAGGCTGCCATGCAGTCCAAGCTAGCCTGGAACTTCCTGTGTAGCCACGGATGACCTTGAACTTCTGATCCTTCTGCTTCCACCTCCTGAGAGCTGGGCTTACAGACCATGACCACATGCAGCTCATTGTGTGCTGGGACTTAACCCAGCACATAGTGCATGATCGACAAGTACCCCACGAACTACATGCATAGTCTGAAAGCCTTTAATCTTTTCATTATCATCATCATCATCTGTAATTACTGAAGTTATGACTATAACATCCATATAAATGGGGATTCCTGTGGGGCTCCCTCCTCTGTCTTATGAAGTTCCCCAGGCTGGGCTTGTACTTACTTTTAGGCCAGGCTGGTCTCTGGACTAGGCCTTGGATAGGATTAAAGACATGTGCCACCACTCTGGATAGTTCCATGGCACCAGCATTGTGTGTCTTTTCATTTAACTACATTGGGCATTACCAAAAAGGTACGGGCATTTTTAGCTGGGGTTTATAACATAAGGCAAGGAGTATCACGCCCCGGTATGCTGAGCGGACCTGTCTAAGGTGTATTATTTAGTCAAAAAGTGAGATTCCCCAAATAAAACAACATCGGTACATTCGTACCAACCAGTAATAGGACATTAGGAGATCTCACGGTCACGCACTTCTCAGAGCCCATCTTCACCCAGAATTGGCCCATGCTCAGAAGCTTCACTTGTTAGTCAATGATCACATTTGTTTCCTATTGTCTAACATCCCTTGACCTGCTCCCATGACTTGCCACTGGGTCATCATGATGTCGGTTATTTTTCTTGTCTCACATCCTTCCCAGATACCTGTACAGGACGGTGAGGTCCGGAGCGTTAATGTCTGTCCCGTCGGTGCCCTTCCACGTGCACCTGTGCTCTCCAGCGGCTCCTCAGTCCTGGATCTGTTCCTTACCTGTCTCCACACACCTGAGTAAGCAGTAGTAAGTAATCCTTTGCTGTGTTGGTGACGTGTATGTGAGTGTGTGTGTGTGTGTGTGTGTTTGTCATGCCCGGTTCTCGGCACCCCCAGTGACCACCAAGGAGAACCACACACGTATGCAAGGGCAAGGAGCATTTTTTAGTATTCGGGCTTAAGCTCGGTCCCTTGACTTCACCAACGCAGTGGTTCCATGCAAGGGCCCCGAGTAGGGGAGGGTACGGTTTTCATTGGGATTTGAACATAGAAGAAGGGGATGGGAACATGATTGGTTGATTTAAACAGTATTTTTCTGATTGGCTTGGGATTTCGGCAGGCAAGGTTGGGGACAGGACAGAGGTGGGAGCTAGGGGAACCCCAGGCAGATGAGGTAGTCTTCATTGTGATTGGCTGGGGCAGAAAGAGCAGAATGGACAGGCCTTAGACATGTCTAGGCTAGGGGTGACTCTGGCCTTTGGGTGGGCACCTTCCCTAACCATATGTCAGGGCGGTTGCCTTCTGCCTAATCGGAAAACCTGAAAGTTAGGCCCAGCCAGGGCAGCACCTTAGTTTCCCGGGCTTTCATATTTTTAAGCAGGAATTCATTCTAGCCCAGGCTGACCTGGAGTCCGCTCTGCAGCCCATGCTGGGGAATGTCAAACCTGGTTCTCTGCTATGGTTCATAACTTGATCCTCTTGCCTGTTGTCCATGGGCTCTATTGATGGTCTCTCGTTGTTTCGTGGCTGTGGTATATGTATATCAAAGACTCCTGGGAAACGCTGGTAACCATATGAAAGAAATGTTAGTCTTACTGTGAGCGTCAGGGGTCAAGCCACTTTGTCTAACTCTGACAAGATCTGGGAAGAATTACTGTGAAAGGGCCGGGGCACTGCAGTTTGGAATGAGCATGTTTGAAACCCTGGAGCTCCACTACAGCAACATAGGAGCACTTTGCAATCCCCTTCTTTCCCCATATGCACTTGTTTCTATCACATGTGACTTTTCTTTCTACTCATGCTAATTAATTAACTTAATTCCCCAAGTGGAAAACCCTAATTTGCTGCCCACACACAGACCTCTGGTAAAGGCCTAGAATGTTGACGGGTGGGTAGGCACTGTAACCTAACCTAACCTCTATCACAGTAATTAATTTTAATTGCTTTTCACCGGGGAAACATGATCTATCCCCTAACTCCATGGAAACAGTATAACTTTGTAAGTAAACTGAGTTTTTAAAGAAGTCTGCTATGAATCCCTTTAAAAACAAGTAAGACATTAAATATGACTTAAGCATTCAGTAACTGAATATATAAGTTGTACAAATAGTGGAAAAGGTGATATTCTCATTGTTTATGGGGCTGCTTCTCTTTGCCCAAGGAATGTCACTGCCTCATACTGTCTTTCCGGGTCCACTCCCTGTTCCTGTAAATCACTTACTCTTACCTGGTCATCAGAACTTTACCACTAGTCACTGCTCTTTCAGTATTCCAAGTGGTTAATATTCTTTCTTTCTTTTTTAATTTTTAAACTATTTATTTGACACACAGAGAGAGAAGCAGATAGAGAATGGGCGAGACATGGCCTTCAGCCATTGCAAATATACTCCAGATGCATGCACCATCTTATGCATCTGGCTTACGTGGGTCCTGGAGAATCTAACCTAGGTCCTTCGGCTTTGCAGGCAGGTGCCTTAGCCACTAAGCCATCTCTCCAACCCCCAACTGGTTGACATTCTTCATGATAGGGAAATTCATGGATGCACACACATCTATACTGAAAGGTTCTGTCTTCCCTTTCTGTCAGAGAGTGGATGTTTAGGAATGACAATCAATGAGACACTTGAGAAAGAAGGGTCACTGATATGATGAGATAAATCCAAAAGCATTAGATAAAACAGCACTTTCCTAGCAGTCACCACTTTCACTGAAAACATATTTAAATAATACAAACAATGATTAATAATTGTACTTAATTTCTTGCTTTTAAAAATTTACTGATTTATTTATTGATTGGTTTATTGATTTAAGAGAGAGAGAGAGAGAGAGAAATTGGGCACACCAGGGTTTCTTGCAACTGCAAGTGAACTCCAGATACATACACCACTTCATGCATCTGTCTTTATGTGAGTACTGGAAAATTGAGCTTGGGCCTTGAACCATTTTTCAATTTCCCCGTTCCCGATTTATTTATTTATGTGTATGTGTTTTTGTGTGTGTGCGTGTGTGTGGTATGTACCAGAGTTTTTTGCTGCTCAAATGAATTTCCATCCAGCTTTATGTGGGAGGCTGGGGAAATGAACCCAGGCCACAGGCTTTCCAAGCAAGTGCCTTTCACCACTGAACCATTACCCCAACTTTTAATTCCTTTCAATAAGACAGACACCTGTCTTCCTTGTAGAAATGGTATTTAAACATTGTCTTTTGTTTGTGTTTCTCAGAATACGAGAGTATAACTTTCTCTTGAAAGGTTTACTTAGGATATTTCACTGACTTTTCAAGGGCATATTATACTACACTCACACATTTCACATGGTGGCCAAACATATCAGGAAACATATTTTCACCATGGTATGAAGACACTTCTTCAATATGCTCTCCCACCGCAGGCTAGATATACTCAGAAAATATGATACCATTGATTTTAAATGTTCTCTAGTCAAGTTTTATTGCGAAACCTGCTAACTTTAGGAAGATGGAATTCTTTTAAGGCCTAGAAGGACAGATTCCCAATAAGATAAGAACAATAAAACAATAGAACATCCACAGAATCCAATGTGGCCACTTGAAATGGCTTCACTGAATCCATTATGTCTTAGCAATGATTTTGGAATCTTTATGATTTATATGGCCAAAGTGTACGGTCAATGTTGCAGTATCCCATAATAAACAATGACTTTGACCAGGTACCTTTGATGACATGTATTTATATCCAAAATCCAGATACCACATCAGAACATGGCAACTCCAGGTTATTTGAAGAGCGTTGTTTAATAAAGAGCAACAAAGCCAGAGGAACCCCCATGGAGATTCTGACATACTTCTACCTCCCTTCCTTACTGATACCCTGGTGATGTGCAGAAATAGCTTGTTCATGCCCCCAAACTGTCTTTCACTAAGGAATAAGTATTTGACAGGTATTGAAGTGTATTAAAAATGCCTGTATCAGTAGCCAGGCGTGGTGGCCTATGCCTTTATTCTCAGCACTGTGGAGGCAGAGATAGGAGGACGTCGCTGTGAGTTCGAGGCCACACTGAAACTACATAGTGAATTCCAGGTTAGCTAGGGCTAGAGTGAGACCCTAACTCACAACACCACAAAAAAAAAAAAAAAAAAAAAACCCTGCTTTTATTACTTTTATTAGTTAGTTACCTATCAGGTAACCTGATAGAAACAGCTAGTGGAAAGATTTGGCTCATGCTTTCCGGTGGGGGGGGAAGGCATGGCACGTGAACTTGTCATAGTGGTCAGACCCAGGAAGCAGAGAGAATGATACTAGAAGTCGGGCCAGCTATTGCGCTCCAAGGCCACACGCCCAGTTACCCACTCCAAACAGCGCCACCAGCTGGAGACCAGATGTCCTAACACATGCGCCGGCGGGGAGCATTGCAGACTTTAAACCTTAATAAGTGTCTAAGATCTCTTGGGTGGTGTCCCATCCAGAAGGGGTATCAGCTTCAGCTTTTCTAGAATTTGGTCAGGCACTGTGACTGCTTTAATCCAGAAAGCCTGCAGGCAGGATGCTGGCCCAGTGTGCGCAGACCAGGCCGTCAGAGACGAGCAGCCTTTCCTCTTGTCTGTTGACGGCTCTCTGGGCACCCCAGCTGTGCAGGAAGTCTTCGGCCCTGTCAGAAGTCTCTCCCGGGACCGCCGAGAGGACAGAACATGCTCACTAGATCTCCACTGTTCCAGTCACCCCCTCCCAGGTCCAAGGCCATCACCAAGAGGCAATCTTAATCTTGGACCCTCGCATCCCAACAACCACCCCGTGGCGAAGGGACATCTCAGTCCAGTCATGCGGTCAGTCCCAGCTAGTCCAGGCCCCAGGCGAGGGCACAGATGTGCAGACGGCTGCATCCCAGACAAGCTGTCCCTTGAGTGTCTCTTCTGCTCGCGGGACACGGAACTTCGGGCACAGTCATTATGTGGACTGCGGGGACGGATTGGTTATTTTTCTCCTTGCTGAAAGTTAGATGGCTTAGTGGTTAAGCGCTTGCCTGTGAAGCCTAAGGACCCCGGTTCGAGGCTCGGTTCCCCAGGTCCCACGTTAGCCAGATGCACAAGGGGGCGCACGCGTCTGGAGTTCGTTTGCAGAGGCTGGAAGCCCTGGCGCGCCCATTCTCTCTCTCTCCCTCTATCTGTCTTTCTCTCTATGTCTGTCGCTCTTAAATAAATAAATAAATAAATAAATAAATAAATAAATAAATAAATAAAAATGAACAAAAGTAATTTAAGGAAGGAAGGGCTTGTTTTAGCTTGTAGTTGGACGGGATACAGTCCATGGCGGTGGGGAAGGCGGAGCAAGAGACGGCTGGTCATCGCATGCTCAGTCAGGAAGCAGAAGTAATGGATTCGGGGTCTCAGCTAGTCCAGAATCAGCGTACAGTTAGGGAGGGTCCTCCTTCCTAAATTTGCCTCATCTAGACAATCCCGTACAGACGCTCCCAGAGGCTTGTTGCCATGGTGACTGTAAATTCTCTCAAGTTGACAACTGAGATGAACCATCACAGTGCACACTGGTGAACTTATCAAACTGGATATATCAGTTTGTGTCACTTACTGTTTAGCAGTTATAGGGAAATGAAGCTGGGAAGTTTTTTTTTTTGTTGTTGTTTTCAAGGTAGGGCCTCACTCTGGCCCAGGCTGACCTAAAATTCACTAACTGAAATTCACACCAGGCAGGTGAAGTTTTTAAAAATATTTTATTTATTTAGCAGGGTGTGGTGGCACACGCCTTTAATCCCAGCACTTGGGAGGCGGAGGTAGGAGGATCACTGAGGGTTCGAGGCCACCCTGAGACTACATAGTTAATTTCAGGTCAGCCTGGACCAGAATGAAAAACCAAAAAAAAAAAAAAAATTCTTTATTTATTTATTTGTGAGAGTGAGGGAAGAAGGGAGAGAAAAAGCGAGAGAGAGAAAAGGCAGATACAAAGAGAGAATGGGTGTGACAGGGCCTCCAGCCACTGCCAACAAGCTCCAGACACATGCACCACCTTATGCAACTGGATTAAGTGGATTTGGGGGAATCCAACCTACGTTCTTAGGCTTTGCAGGCAAGTGCCTTGACCACTAAGCCATCTCTCCAGCCCATGGTGAAGCTTTTAATAGAAATGATTGTCACTTTCAGACGAGTGGGTGTTCAAGTGGAGTATGACCAATCGATGCCTGAGCATGCACTCTACATTATTCTTTCCTGATTCTTATGTATTGCATGTGTGGTGTGTGTGTGTGCACGTTCCTGTGTATGTGAGTGCACAGGCGTGCACACGTGTGTGGCGGCTAGAGACGAACTTAGGCATCCTGGATTGCTCTTCACTTTACTTACTGAGGCCGGGTCTCCCACTTGAACCTGGTACTCCCTGACTCACATTCAGCTAAGCGAGCTAACCAGCTTGCTCCAGGAATCTTCCATCTCCACCTCCCAAGGGTGGGATTACAGGTGGGCTGCCACACTTGCCTGGGCAGCCACACTCATTTTCACACTTGCATCACGAGTGCTTTATCCACTGAGCCATCTCACTAACCTCTATGATAGATGTTCATTTATTATTTTTTCACTCATTTATTTTCTCTCTGTGTGTGTGAGAGCGTGTGGCATATGCACATGTCTGTGCAGATGCGTGGGCCCCATGTCTGCTCATGTATGTGGGGGCCAAAGGAGAACTCCAGCTGTCCAGAATATCAGTCACTTGAGTGTTTCTGAGTCTCTCACTGATTCTGAAACTTTCTGTTGTTGCCGGTCCCAGTGACTCTCTTCTCTCCAGGGGACTAGGAGATATAGATCTGCATGGCCACACCCAACTGTTTATCTGTGTGTGTGTTGGGGGGAAATCAAACATAGGCCACCTCAGGCCCTCTAAGCCATCATGCTATTTCCCATTGAGCCATTTCTCAAGCTCTGATATTTCCATTTTAAATGTCATTAAAATATTGACTTGGGCTGGAGCGATGGCTTAGTGGTTAAGCCACTTGCTTACAAAGCCAAAGGACCCAGGTTTCATTCACCAGGACCCACATAAGACAGATGTACAAGGTGGCACATGTGTCTGGAGTTTTTTTTTTTTTTTTTTTTTTTTTGCAGTGGCTAGAGGCCTTGACACACCCATTCTGTCTCTCTTTCTCTCTCTTTGCCTCTTTCCAAAATAAATAAATAAAAATTAAAAATATATTTAAGGGCTGAAGAAATGGCTTAGCAGTTAAGGCACTTGCCTATGAAGGCTAAGGACCCATGTTTGACTATCTAGATCTCATGTAAGCTGGACACACAAAGGTGAGGCAAGTGCAAGGTTGCACATGCCCACTAGGTGGTGCAAGCATCTGGAGTTCAATTGCAGTGGCTGAGGCCCTGGTGTACCAATTTTCTCTCTGTATCTCTCTCTCTAAACTAAAATTTAAAAAAATTAATATATATATTTAAAAATATAGACTTGCTATATGAAACTTTATAGGGTAGTTTTTTATATATTCCATTTGTTTCCATCCTATGCCTATGAACCTGTATATACTATAGTCAAAACGGTTGCCTTTAACAGTCATTATGCATGATTATTGGTAGTATTGGTATTATGTTTAGCTCAAGGGATGTTTCAGCTGGGGTGCATTCTGCATATGTCCGTGTTTATTGTGTTTCTAGATCTAAGTCCTACCTGGGGACATTTCTGGCATTTCTCAAATGTTTGGTAAAAATGGTAAATGAAATATGGAATAGGATCTCCATGGAAATCTGTCCTTTTACTTTAAGTGGTGGGCTTGATCTCAAGCATCACACACAAAACTGGCTATGCTGGTGCAAACCTGTAATCTCAGCACTCTGGAAGCTGAGGCAGGAGAATCAGGTGTTCAAGGAGACTACACAGAGAGTTTGAAGTCAGTCTGGACATGAGACCCTGTCAATAAAAAAACATAATAATCAAATTATAGCTATTCATAAAAAGAATACATTTTAGCCGGGTGTGGTGGCATATACCTTTAATCCCAGCACTTGGGAGGCAGAAGTAGGAGGATCACCGTGAGTTTGAGGCCACTCTGAGACTATATAGTGGATTCCAGGTCAGCCTGGGCTAGAGCGAGACCCTACCTCAAAAAACAAAACAACCAAACAAAAAAACCCAAAGTGAATTCCAGGGCATCCTGGGTCAGATACCTCAAGAAACCAGTAACAGGGCTGGAGAGATGGCTTAGCGGTTAAGTGCTTGCCTGTGAAGCCTAAGGACCACGGTTCGAGGCTCAATTCCCCAGGACCTATGTTAGCAAGATGCACAAGGGGGCGCACACGTCTGGAGCTCGTTTTCAGTGGCTGGAGTCCCTGGAGCGCCCATTCTCTCTCTCTCTATCTGCCTCCTTCTCTCTCTGTCTGTCGCTCTCAAATAAATAAATAAAATTTTAAAAACATAAATAAAAATGAAAAAAAAAAACCCAACAACAACAACAATAATAATACATTTTAGATAAAACAGAAACAACAACAGAAGATCAGGAATGGTGGCTCACGTTTTTAATCTCAGCACTCTGGAGGCTGAGGCAGGAAGATTGCCATGAGCTCAAAGACAGCCTGATCTACAGAGTGAGTTTCAGGTCAGTCTGTGCTAGAGTGAGATCCTGCCTAAAAAGAAAAAAATGTTCTTTAACCAAATATAATCTTCAATCAACTATTATTCTTTATACTTTAAAATTTTTATTTTACTTTAATTATTTTATTATTTGTTGTCATGTTATGACTGAGTGTCATTATGTACTGGCCTTCAATTCACAATGTAGCCCAGGTTGGCCTCAAACTCATGGCAGTCATTCTGTTTTGGTCTCTCTAGTGCTAAAGTTACAGGTATGAGCCATCATGTCTGGCTCTTTATAATCTCAAATGTTATCCAGAAGATATGGTAATATTGTCCAAGGACCTCAAGTAGTAAATGCAGAAAGTGATAAAACTGATAAGGGAAACTTTCCTCCTAAAAGCTCTGATATGAATATTGGCAAGCAAATATTCACACATATGCCATATATATATGTATATGGAATATAGGTACTACTTTTAGATATACTTCAGATACCAGGAGTAGTAAGAAAGAGAGGAAGTATGCTTTATGAAATTGGTTTTAGAGGTGGGCCATGCCTATAATCTCAGCCCTTGAAACCCTGAGGTAGGAGGATTACTGTGATTTTGAGGTCAGCCTGGGCTACAGAGTGAGTTGAAGAACAGCTTGGGCTAGAGTGGGCTCTTGTCTTAAAACAAAGAAAGAAAAGAGACGGAAGAAAAAGGAACAGCGAGTCCGGGCTGGGGACATGGATCAGCAGGTAAGACATGATTGATTCCAGCACCCGTGTATACAAGCCTGCACATGGCTATGCACGCCTGTGACCCCAGCACCAAGGTGTACAGAGACAGGAGGACCAGGTTCCGTGAGAGATTCTGTCTCAGGGAAATGAGGTGGGAGTGACAGAGGCGGACACCGATGTCTTCCGGCTTCCATACACACGGGCAGTTGTGCTCTGTTACACACACCTGTGGCACACCATGCACACTGGACACAGACATCAACAAAAGAGAGAATTGGTCCTAATGATAGTCTTTCTGATCTGAAAAAAAATTAATACTACATTTTTTACAATTAATATTTTTTCCTCTGCTTCAAGTCTCAGTAAGTTTTGGTTGAAATGCTTTGTAAAAAAATATTCTTCAGAGCTGGGCATGGTGGTGTATGCCTTTAATCCCAACACTTGGGATGTAGCAGGATCACTGTGAGTTCGAGGCCACCCTGAGACTACATAGTTAATTCCAGGTCAGCCTGGACCAGAGTGAGACCCTACCTCGAAAAACAACAACAACAATATATATATATATATAACAACAATATATATATATATATATATATATATATATATATATATATAAAACAACAATATATATACACATACATATATTATACACACACACACACACACACACACACACGCACACACACTTCAGGGCTGGGGACATTGCTTAGCGGCACAAGGTATGTTGACCTCCGGCACCACCAAAAATGTTCTCAATGACATTATACAGTTACATATTGTGCAGATTGTACCATAATTTCTTCTTTGTCTACCAAGCATTACAAAAAGCCTGTGTGTGTGTGTGTGTGTGTGTGTGTGTGTGTGTGAATGCTAAAAAATAGGAGTCTGAAGAGATGGTTCGGTTGGTAAAGTGTTCTCTGCATGACCATGATGATGTGAGTTCGGGCCTCCAGCGCGCACGCGAATACAGGGCGTGTGTGGAGGGCCACCTGTAACCCAGCACTTGGGAGGCAGACACAGGCAGATCCCTGAGGCTTGCTGGCTCGCTAGACAGGCTAAGTCAGTGAGCTCTGGGTTCCAGTGAGAGACCCTGTCTCGATGAAAAAAGTAGGGAGCAATTTAAAAAAGCCATCCAAGATCACCTTCAGTCTACCACACATGCACTCCCAAACAAGTAAACATACATATGCATGTGCATACCACGCACACATGCAAAATAAATAACATATTAGGAGACACACAAGAAAGGAAAATAAGGCATGTATGTACTGTTGTAATCCACCTAATTGCAGTCAGGTCTGCATTGCTGGCAGAAAACACTTGACCAAGAGGAGCTTGTGGGGAAAAAAAGGGTTTATTTTGGCTTACAGACTTGAGGGGAAGCTCCATGATAGCAGGGAAAAATGATGGCATGAGCAGAAGGTGGGCATCACCTCCTGGCCAACATCAAATGGACAAAAGCAACTAGAGAGTGTGCTAAACACTAGCATGGGGGAGCTGGCTGCAACAACCCATAAGCTTGTGCCCATCAATACACCGTCTCCAGGAGGCTTTACTTCCCAATCTCCATCATCTGGGAATCTAGCATTCAGAAACAGAAGTTTATGGGAACACCTGAATCAAACCACCACACACTCAATGAGCCAGATGATGTCTCGGAGAACAGAGCACAATGACACATTGTTAACTGACTTTTCTAGCTCCTAATTAATATTTTAGAATATATCTGACCAAGTCCATTAGCCTTCTCTATGGCCTCACAAGGATCGATTTTTTTTTTCACATGCTATCTATCTAAAATGCTCTATTACTGCATTCAGTGCTTCCCAGTTAAAAGCACCAAAACAAGTTGCTCTAGTCAGTAGTTTATTTAGGGAAGAATGTTAGCCTGTAGCCCCTTACATTCAACCTCCTCAAACTTCTTTTTATTAATTAGTTTTGTACTCAGTGAATACAGTCAAGTTGGTACCACTGTTAGGCTCATCCATGTCCTACCCGCTCCCCCTGACCCCTCCTTGTTGAGGTATATGGGTCATGTATTGTAGGTAGCCCACAGTTATGGGTAGGAGAAATGTCTCTGCATATCATGACCCAAGGAGTGCCTCTAACATTCTTTCCGACCCCTCTTCTGCAAAATTTCCCTGAGCCATGTTGAATTCATTTTTGGTCTGCTTCAGTGATGAGGTGTTGGGGTCCTCAGGGTCTCTGGATATCTGATTTGGTAGGAGTCGATTGTTCTCTGTGTTGATCTCCTTCACTCTTGTGTGACACCCGGTTCACCAAGAAAACAGCACCCTTGCTTGTTTCACCAATTATTCTGTTTCATCATACCTCAAAAGGTATGATGGGGTGGTTCTCTCCTTGGGATCTGCATCTATCTGAAAAAGAGAAGCAGATTCTCCAATGGAGAGTAAAGTTAGCACCAGACAAATGGGGTTACCATTATTTTTTTTATAGAGAATTTAATAGGTGTAGGCCCTCTTGTAGCCCACAATTGGTGGTAGCTTGATAATGGAGAGCATGCTCATGTTTGGATATGGTTCTGACTTGCTTCCTAGCTCCAGCTATGGGTCTCGTTCCACTGAGGGGATCAGTTAGCCAAATCAAGAGCAGTTGGTTTCCCACCATGGCTGTGTGCCACTATTGCACTTGTGTGAGCATCACAACAGGTTATTTGCTGCTAAATAGGTTAGGACAGATATTGGCCATTTTCCCCCAGTCGCCCATGTAGTACCTTCTGGCACTAGACACACTGACTGTCTGGGGACTGACTCTCAAACTTCTTTATATAATGCCATCTCTTCTTTAATTGTTTCAGGGGTGGGAGAGCTCCAGTGATGAAAGGCTTTCTATGCAAACATGTGACCATAGGTTTAAATCTCCAGTGCCCACGGTCAAGCTTAGTGAGGTGGTACATGACTGGAATCTCAGAACCTGGGTGGCAGAGATAGGAATATCCTGAGGACTTTCTGATTAGTTAATCTAGCTGAATCTTTATCTCAAAATGCAAGATAGACAGCGGCTAAAGCAGACAATTGAGATTGACCTCTGGTCTTCACACACCCGCAAATACACCCACATGTGCACCCACACCAAACTCATAGCCATGCAAAATAAATGAATAATTAAAAGTATTGCTTCTTTCTGTGACACACATGGCTTGCTTGATCGGTATTGCCTGTTGGCCAACATGTCCTACCCAAGGCTGGCATGGATGTCCAGTGACTAGTGAATGTTGTCTCCTGATCCTCGCACAGTCCAGACACTGTACTTAGTACATGCAGTAAGATATTACATTCATGGATTTTAACGATTTAAATACAAGTACAGTTATTAAATGGTAAGGAAAAAAAAAGTGTCATGCATCTCATTTCTTTGAAATTATATACCATGGAAGACTTCTTTCTCTGCACAGTACTTCAAATAAAATTTAGGGCTGTGTCAAAATTTGCATGTAAATCTCCCTGACCCTTGCAAATAACAAAATCCAAGGATGTTCAAGTCTCTTCAAGTAAATGCAGTAGTATCTGTACATAATCGACTCATAACTTCTCATCTGTAAACCATCTCCAAATTTAGTACCTTTTGCAATGTAAATGCATTTTAAATAGCTGTTCCACTGTATTGTCTGGGGGATAATGATACGAAAAAGGTCTATACACTTTCCATAGAGAAGAAATGCTTTCCTGTCTATATGTTTGTTTGTATGTGTGTGCAGATGCATGTGTATGTTTGTGCATGTTCATGTGTGTGCAGGTGCATGTAATGTGGAGGTCAGAGGACAACATTAGCTGTCTTTTCTCAGGAGTGGTCCATATAAATATATATATTTTTTTGAGACAGTTTCCCACTGGTTGGAAACTCACCAAGTAGACTAGACTGGTTGACCATCAAACTCCAGGAATCTCCTGTTTCCATCTTCCCAGTGCCTGGATTACAAGCACACCCCACCATGCCCAACTTTGTACATGGGTTCTGTGGATTGAACTCAGGTCTTCAAGCTTGCAACATGGATACTTTACTCACTGAGTTACTTCTTCAACCCCAGAATTATTTTAAATCCACAGGTTATGGACTCGGCTGATGCAGAACCCTTGTATAAAGAAGCCAAAGCAAACTATTCTTTTTTATTAATTAATTTTTAATGAATTTATTAATTTATTTGTGCTTGCAAATAAAACACAGAGAGAGAACAAGTGTGCCAGGCTCTTCTGCCTCTGCAAATGAACTACAGACACATGCACTACTTTGTGCATCTGGCTTTATGTGGGTACTGGGGAATCAAACCCAGGCCATCAGGCTTTGCAAGCAAGCATCTTTAAAAAAGGCTGAGCTATTCCCCTGTGCCCCCTCCCCCAAGGCTGGCCATTCTCTCTTGTCAGAACAATGGTTCAAAACCTGAGAAATAAGGGACTAGAGACATGGCTCAGTGGTTAAAGTGCTTGCCTGCAAAGCCTAAGGACAGGTGCTTGATTCTCTAGTGCCCATGTAAAGCAAATGCACAAGGTGGCACATGTGTCCCGAGTTCCTTTGGTAGAGTTTCCCAGTGGCAGGAAGCCCTGGCTCACCCTGCCCACTTCTAGCCCCTTTCTCTCTCTCAAATGAAAAAAAAAAACCCGAGAAATCAAAAACCTTAAACCTTCCAGTTTTTCCCATCTTGTAATAGGCAGCCCAAACTTTAGACATTGAAACATGACAATGTCACCTGTAGAGTCCATGTCAGAAAACCATGCAATCTAGTGATCAAAAACAGAATATTAAAAAAAATGTTTCATTTATTTATTTGAGAGAGATAAAAAGGAAGACAGAGAGAGAATGGGTGTGCCAGGGCCTTTAGCTGCTGCAAAAGAACTCCGGATGCATGTACCACCTTGTGCATCTGGCTTACATGGGTCCTGGGGAATCAAACATTAGTCCTTTGGCTGTGTAGGCAAATACCTTAACCACTGAACCATCTCTTCAGCACCCAAACAGAATTTTGAAAAAGTCACATCATGATTTTTTTTTTTTTTTTTGGTTTTTGGAGGTAGGGTCTCATTATAGCCCAGGCT
This sequence comes from Jaculus jaculus, assembly GCF_020740685.1. Taxonomy (NCBI): domain Eukaryota; kingdom Metazoa; phylum Chordata; class Mammalia; order Rodentia; family Dipodidae; genus Jaculus; species Jaculus jaculus. The sequence goes on from NC_059108.1 coordinate 33,061,337, forward strand.
GTCCTGGAATTCACTAAGGAGTCTCAGGGTGGCCTTGAACTCACGACAATCCTCCTACCTCTGCCTCCCAAGTGCTGGGATTAAAGGTGTGTGCCACCACCCCCGGCTTCACATCATGATTTTTAAGTAAGTAAATTTACTTTTTTTTTTTTTTTGGTAGGGCCATATCCAGATCTATCCTGGGCTGGACTTGCATATATAGCCTCAATTATGAAGACATGGGATGATAAAGCTATGCCAATTTAAATTTAGAATTTTATGACACTGAAATAAGGAAAATAATTGTCTTTGGGTTACACTTGAAAACCCAGCTCTCAGGCTGAAGCAGGAAGTAGGGGAATCATCACTGGCAGAGACCCTGTCTCAGAGAGGGAGGGAGAGAGGGAGGAAGGGAGAAAGGGAGGTGGAAGAGAGGCTCACTAATATCCTCAATTTGATTGCCTCTTGCAAAAGTACATTTCTTATGTAGTCAATGTACACAGACTCTCAGAGCACAATTTTTTTCGTTATTTATTTGAGAGGGATAGAAAGAGAGAGAGAGGGAGGGAGGAAGACAGACAGAGAGAGAGAGAGAGAGAGAGAGAGAGAGAGAGAGAGAGAGAGAGAGAAGCAGATAGAGCAAGAAATTGGGTGCACCAGGGTCTTAAACCACTACAAACAAACTCCAGATGCATGTGCCTCCTTGTGATTCTGGCTTATTTGGATCCTGGGGAATCAAACCTGGGTCCTTTGACTTTGTAGGCAAGTGCCTTAACCACTAAGCCATCTCTCCAGCCCTCAGAGTACAATTTACATCTCATTCCAAACAATGGCTGAGGTAGTACTTTGCTTCCCATGGGCACACTGGAGTGACTGAACTTGCTTTCTGGACAACTAAGCTGGAGGAGAAACCTCTGAGGAAGAGTAGGTAAATGCCTGTTGTCTTTTTTTTAAATTTATTTATTTATGGGGGGGAAGAAAGAGAGGAAAATGGGTCCACCAAGGCCTCCAGCTGCTGCAAACGAACTCCAGACATATGCACCACTTTGTGCATCTGGCTTACGTGGGTCCTGGGGAATTGAACCTGGGACCTTTGGCTTTGCAGGCATGCACCTTAACCGCTAAGCCATTTCTCAGGCCCCAAATACCTGTAGTCTTTATATAGGTCCATACACATAGGCCAAAAGTTTTGGCCTTAGAGTCAAGGTTTCACTGCCTTTTAAAAGAGCTGAAGTCAGATGTGCCTGTCACCCCAGCACTGGAGCATGGTGAGTTCCAGGCCAGCCTGTGCTACACAGTGAGATGCTTGTTTCAAAACAGCAAAATCACACTAATAAGTAAAGTGCCAGTCACCACCCTCCCTTGGTACAAAAGCCTAGGATGGGTGGGAAGGCTCCTGACCCTCACTCGAGTGACACAGTTATGACATAACATAGTCAGCGCAGACATGAACTTAGCTCCTTCAGCACTCGAATCCTTGGAACCCTTCAGACTTCAAGTGCCGACTAGAAAAGGAGGTTTTAATTCTTTCTCCTCCTTGTATTTCCAAAGGCATATCATGTCCTGAACTGCATTTACCCTCTAGCAAGTAGCAAGGACAGAAACAAGATGATTACACACAATGCTCATACTTCCACCATGGAAGGTTGTAATATGGAGCTGGAACCCATAATTACCTGAAGTTCCATCAAATGTTAGACAACTTAGTTTTGAGCATTCAAATCTGAAAAAAAAAAAAAAAAAACGGGTGAGAAAAGTGTTTCACTCACATTTCTTTAAAAAAATTATTTTATTTATTTATTTTTTATTTGGGAGAAAGATGGAGGGAGGGAGGGAGGGAGGGAGGGAAGAAGAGGCAGGTAGAGAATGGGCATGCCAGGGCCTCTAGCCATTGCAAACAGACTCCTGACCCATGTGCTACCTTATGCATCTGGCTTATGTGGGTTCTGGGGAATTGAACTTGGGTCCTTTGGCTGTGCAGGCAAACACCTTTACTGCTAAGCCTTCTGTCTAGCTCATTCTTAAAATTTTTTAAATATTTATTTTTATTTATGAGAGAGAGAGAGAGAAGTGGAACTGGGCATATCAGGGCTCTTGCCATGCAAACAAACTCCAGATGCTTGAGCCACTTTGTGCATCTGGCTTTATATGGGAACTGAAGAAAGGAACCGAGGCCATCAGGCTTTGTGAGCAAGTCTCTCTAACTGCTGACCTATCATCCAGTCCCTTCATTCACATTTCTAAATAAATTCGTAACATTTTTAAAGCTCTGACAGTCCAGTCTCCAGTGAACAGTTTACATATCCAAATAAGGTTTCCCTCTAGTAGTCTTGCAAAGTTTATTTAGTTGTTTCTAGAACTGGGAGTATTTTTATAACTTCTTCACAAATATGGTTACTACCTAGAAAGCATTTCTTCAAAATTATGCCAACCTTTCAATGTTGGAGGAAAGAAAGGCTTGGTCTTTGGAAAGTCAGTATTACTCAGTATATCAGGCAGGAGCTCACACTAGGGGTGGCCACTTTCTTATAGGAGCCAAAACTATAAACAAGAAAACTTCCATCTGTGTCTTTCAAGGAAGAACTTCAAAAGGCCTTTTGGGTCAGATAAATTGTAGAAAAAAAAAATCATCTCAATTTTGCTTTGACCACTCCACCTTTAAAATAGTTTAGCTGTATAGCAGTTAAGATTGTAGTTATAATTCATGCTTTCCATAGTAATGGAATAAAAGTAGAACAGAGAAGAGATCATGATAATCCTATTGGTTTCAGTCAACTATCCTTAAACAATACTTTTGCTATTGTTTCTGAGGCAGGGTATCACTGTAGTTGAGTCTGGCCTCCAACTCACGTTGATCTGCCTACCTCAGTCTCCAGAGTGCTGAGATTAAAAGCACTAGCCACCACAACTGGGGCTGTATAATGCTTTTTAAATACTGAAAAGAAACTAAAAAAAAAAAGTCACTCAAGCAAATTTGTTGAAATCCACTTAGCCTTTTACCCTGTTGTCTACTTTGAGAATAGCATACTTGGACATAATTTCAACTCAAACTTAAGTCCCTAATGGGAAAAAGATTTGAGTAAATCCCAGTTTGTGACACCCACCTATAAAAGAGTTTCGTGTAGTTGGAAAGTGGGGTAAAGATGGCCAATTTTCAGTGACTGAGTAAAGGGAAGGTGACACTAATAGATCCATTGACCAATTTTTACATGTTCCGAGTACAGCTACAGCAAACTATCTTTCACTCCTCACCAAGTGCTAAAGGACCTTTTGAAAATGTTCATCTGGCCATTGTGGTCCGCTTCTGGAGTCCTAGCTTTTAATAAGTGCAGGCAGGAGGAACAAGAGTTCAAGGCCAACCTGGGCTACATAGTGAAAACCCATCTCAGAAAATCAAAAATAAACAATCAAAGAATTCAAGAAATACCCCAATTCCTTAACCTTAGTACAAGGTGCTATTGAATTTCTCTTCACATGAGGAAAAGATAGTGAATTCCATCACTTCTCAATTATATTTTGTCATTGTTTTGACTTGTGAGCAAATAATTCACTTTTGGTCAATACAATTTTATATCATTAAGTATAATATCAAGGATATATCCTCTAGATCTTTAAACTGAATAATGGTAACACTTTTAACACTTAAATTTCTCAAAAACTTGCCTTTAAAATTAAAATTTACACTGTCTTCCAGACACAAAGTGACTGGAGTATTCATGACCTTGTTACCTGCACAATAGTAATAGTTCCATTACCATGTTGTCATGGCTGAGGAGGGCAAAAAAGTAAAAAAATAAAAATAAAAATACATGATGTCAAAATAGAAAAACTGAATGTGCAAAAAAATTCCTATTTTAGTGGCTTGATTATATCAACTGGTAAAATTTTATTTTTACAAGCAATAGAAATTGGACCAAGTGATTATTATATTCCAGAGGAAAGTATTTTATAACCATAGCAAACACCATTATACAGACTGGCAATACAGACTTAACACAATGCTGAACTGTACAAGAGTTATTTATTTGTCCTTAATCTCAAAGCTATTTTTAGTAGTACAAAAAGCCATATTAACATTTTTCCATTAGAAAACAACATGATGTACAAAACTTTGGATGAAAATTATGTCAAATTTCATTTAAACTTGGAGGAAATCCCACCACTCCATCAATACCACCAGTGATTTTTAGGCAGTGTTTAAAATCAAAATAATGTATCTTAATAAATTCCAGCTTTTAAAAGAGCAAACCTAGCAATATATAAGTTTTCTACACAGTATTTTTGACTACTCACTTTAGGAGTTATTTTTTTTTAATCCATTTTAATTGTGTCCTACTACATAAGAAGCGCCATACTTGGCCAACTAGATATTTGTGAACAAGTTGGTTAAGGTAGCTAAGACCCATAAATCAGTCCTTTGGTTACCAGGTTTGATTTCCATCTTCCAAAATCAAGAAGCCCAAGACCAAAAAACACCCTTCCAAATGTTATTCAATTCTATTAGTGGGGAGGGCGTTTGGTAAAGAGAGCTCACGAACCATTTTTGATTTATTATTCCAATTCACAGAGCATGTCAAAAGCTAAGTTGTCACTTTTCTGGTAAGTTTAAGACGTAACATCCAGGAGCTACAAGTGTGGTTCACGGACATCAGACCCCTACGCTGCACACTGCTCAAGCACAACGAAGCAGGTGCCCACGGATGACTCCGCAGCTGATCAAGCAACGGGATGTGATACATGCTACAATTCAATCCGTAAGAGGTCCAGTGAAGAAAAACATCGTTACTGAATGGAAAAGAGCAGAGGAGGTACACTAATAAAGATTATGGATATATAAGGAAGTGTCATTCTCTATCTTTTCCTTTGAATACAAGAAGCTAACACATTTTCATTTAAAAAAAAGGCCTGCAATTATGCCATTGGCCCATAAACTGACAAGGCTATCCATTTAATACCATGACTTTGATAAACAAATCTGTTTTTTAAGGTATAGTGTATAATGGAAGCAGTAATTTGCCAAACAGCCAAGTGTTAAGCATTACAATGGCAGGTAAGAGTCCATCAATTTTCAAACATTTTTGGCCACTTTTCATGACTTATCTGCAGTTGGGATTCAACGAATTCTCATTTAGCAAGAATTTGAGTTCCCCAGATCTGCACGAGATGATTTTACAACATATTCTCATAAGACATCCTGATAGTCTTAGGGTCACAATTTGTCTTAAAGTACTTAATCTGACATGCTACATAACTACAGTTAAAATAATGATGTTCAAGTTTAAAATGCGAGCAAAAAGCAGATAAATGGCAAGAGATTTGACACAGTACAAGAGCCTTGTTTGTATGTCACCGAACACTGCTGGTTATGAATTTCTGAGCTTGAAAACCTCAGATTAAAAGTCACAACCAAATGTACTCTTGATGGCGTGCAAGACCTTCCTACACATTAACCTAAGACCTAGAAGTCTCAGAACATAAAGAAACACAACGAATTTTTACATTTTATTCACATTTATTTTTCGCTTTTAGTGTGCTCACAGAAAATTAGAACACCTTAAGCAGGAGTTTAATAGCAATTTTTGTAAGCAAAGTTACATTCCATCTCTAAGTCAAATTGGTCAAAGCTTCTCCAGTATTTACAAAACATGACGGACAAGATGCCACACGAAACCATTGCATCTGAAGATTTTTTTTTCCTTTATTCTCAAAGACAACTGGAAAAGAAAGCATTGCCTGCCGTAATCAAAAAACATACCACAGTAGAAACAGTAACCATTCCACTTATCACAGCTTGGTTGAGTTTAAAATTTGTGTTTAAAAGGTCCAAGATGACTGCAGTTTTACAAAAATGGGCAGGGTGGGAAGTTGCAGACTTCCTGTGCTTCTGAGGGAGAGCAAGATTTGTTTTTATACAATAGTCACAGTTAAAAACACCCTGCTGGTAATACATAATTACACTTTATTAAGGTCATAAACCAGCAATAAACAATAAAGCCTATACAACTCGAAGTTCTACTAATCACTGACTGGTACAGCTAACATGGGATAAGTGAAAAGTTCCTATGGTTTAAATGAACTCCTAAGACTATGATCTTTTTTTAAAAATCTGGGTATTGTTTTTTTTCTTCTTTCCTTCTTAGTCAAGACTTGTAGTGTTGTAAACCTGCCTCACAAAATACATCGTAATAACTTTTCTTTAAAAAAAAAAAAAAAAAGACTAACCCTTTACACCATCCTGTCTATTGAGTGGCACAGTATCTCGGCAATGCCATGCGCCACCTCAATTTCCCCATCGTGGCCCCTATCACTTCATTTGATATCCCTTTTTGACCCACCCATCTCCTTCATATATGGGCACGTCCATAGATTGACAAAGAAAGTTTACATTTTTCGAATAAAGATGCAAAGTATGCAAAAAACATTAATACTGATGCAAAAAAAATTTAAAAAAAAAAGAAAAAGAAAAAGAAAAAAGAAAAACAAGGTGAAGGAAGATGTTTCGCTGTCCTCGACCTGTTGGAATGGTGGTAACAGAATGATTTGAGATGGGATCTGTGGGAAAGGGGTTAAAAAAAAAAAAAAAACACGAACAAAATTTGCTGCTTAAAAAAAAAAATGTAAAATTAAAAAAAAAAAGACATCTTTAAAATCAATCCCTGGTTGTAGACGAGTTCTCCAAAACCAGTACCTGGCACCACTCCAACAAACAAACCGGGGGGGTGGGGAGGGGGTAAGAAAAGTTCGTGGATGCTGCGGGCCGCGCGTGCGCACTACTCTGCGGCCGGGGCGGGGGCGGCGTCGGCGTCCGGACTGCACTCGGCGGCCTGCGCGTCGGAAACCGCGGCCGGGCCCGAGGACGGGGCCGCGCAGGCCGCGGGCTCTTCGGCCGGCGCCGCCGCCGCCCCCTCGGGCGCCTCGGCGGCCGCCGGCTCGTCGGCCTTGTGCTCGGCGGCCTGCGGGGCGTCGTCGGCGGCCGCGGGCTCCGGGGCGGGCGCCGGCTTCTCGGGCGCCGCGGCGGGCTGCTCGGGCTCCGACGGCTCCGCGCCCCCCGGCGCGCTCTCCTCGGGCGCCGCGCTCTCGCTCTCGTCGCCCGGCGCGGCGGCGGCGGCGGCGGCGGCGGGGGCGGCCGCGGCCGGCTGCTGCTCCGCGGGGCCCGAGCCCGCCTCTCCCGCCGCCGCGGCGCCCCCTGCCGCCTCGTCCTTGCCGTCGCCCGCCGCGCCCTCCGCCTCAGCGCCGTCCGCCTCCTTCTTGCTCTTCTTGAAGGAGAAGCCGCTCAGCTTGAAGGACTTCTTGAAGGAAAAGCGCTTCTTTTTTTTTTTCGGGGTCTCGCCGCTGGGCGAGGGCGTGGCGCCATCCTCGGCCTTGGGCGAAGACGTGGACGACGCGGCCGACGCGGCCTCGCCCTCGGCGGCGGCCGTGGCGGTGGTGGGCGAGCCGGGCTCGGCGGCGGCGGCGGCGGTGGCGGCGGTGGCGGCGGCGTCGCCCTCGGCCGCCGGAGCCTCCTTGTCGGCCGCGCCCGGGCCCGCGCCGGCGTCGGCGGCCGCGTCGTCTTTGTCGGGGGCCGCCGCCCCGCTCCCCGCGGCCGCGGGCTCCTCCTGCTCGGCGGCCGGCGCGCTGCCATTGGCCTGCAGCTCCTCCTTAGCGCCCGGCTCGGCGGCCGCGGGCGACGCGTCCCCGTTCACCTTCACGTGGCCGTTCTCCTGCGGGGCACAAAAGCGGGAGCGTCACGGAGCTGCTCGGCCCGGGCCGCCCCGTCCACGTCCCCATCCTCATCCCCGAGGGCCTCCCAGGACGCAGCCGGGCCGCGGACAGCGCGATCTCCCGGGAAGGCCCCGACGCCGCGCTGGGCCCACGGTCCCCTGCAAGGCCGCCGTCGGCGAACACGACTCGGCACGCCCCGGGGCCGCGCCTCGCCTTCGCCCTACACGGTGACGGCCGCTCCGATCCCCGCGCGCCAGCCCTCCCCGGGGACCGCGACGTTCGCCCCCTGCCCGCAGCCGCCAGGGGGCGCTGCGGCTCCACGGAGCCGGGGCGCGGGCGGCCGGAGGGGGCGGGGCCGCAGGGACACCCCGCCCTGCCCAGCCGGGCCCTGCCCGCAGGCCGAGGCGCCCCCGAGCCCCCATCGCGCAGACCCGGAGTCCGCAAACAAAGCTCCGGTGGCTTCGGCCTCACGGTCTGGCCCAAACCAGCAAAGCTGGAGGGGGAAAAAAAAAAAAAAAAAAAAAGAAGCCCTGATGGCTGAAGTGTCCCCTCTGCTTCCACGCCCACCTTCGCCCAGAATCCTGCAAAGCCAGGGCGCGCCCGGGCAGCTCCGGGATCATTTTTAACGGGTTCAGAATACCTCCTGGCAGAGCCGGTCTTGCCCCAGAAGGTTAGAGCGAGCGAAGCCTCCGGGCCTTTGCTCTAGGAAAAGAGGCGTGGTGGGCGCCCAGTGTTTGTGGAGCAGCCACCCACGGCCGACCTCTGAGCCCACTCAACCATGGCCCTGCTTGGGTCCCGGCTGCCTCGCGGGTGGCCGAGGCGCCACGCACACGAACAATCGACACCGAATGCAAGACCTCCTTCTTCTGGACCATTTGGAGAGGTTCTAGCCGAGGGTTCCTACCACCCCATGGGGACCATTTAAAAAGTCAAAAGGGTATGTGATTTCACAGACAGCTACCAAAAAAAAAAAAAAGACTTTAGGACAGGGAAAGCCCCGTGGAAAGGTCCCGAAAGCCGCCTGTCCAGCTCCAACCAGCCTCCTTTCCAAGAACGCAGGGCATGCAGCAGCCTGGGCATACAATAAAACGCCTTCCTTGTCTGCTCCTCATCCTTACACACACACACACACACACACACACACACACACACGCCAGTTCATCCAAGCTCGACAATAAATACGAGAGCCATCCAAACATCAACATGGCCCCAAACACCAATGCAACCTGGCTTTGGGGTGTGTGTGTGTGGGGGGGGGTGCACCTAGCTAGTCACGTTCTGCCAATTTCCAAACCACGCCATTTTAGACAATTTATCACTTCTTCCTCCCCGTCCGCTCACAGCTGGCCAGGCTTCTTGGGGCTGGGGGATGAGGAATACCGTTCCCCAGGAAAAATTGTCAGTTTGGGCTACGCTTTTGCATTAACTTTCAGACTAGAACCTGGCCCCGCTGCTCCCCACCGAGGGCGCCTGGGGAGCGACCCGAGGGAAGGGGGAAGCGTCGCGGCTGGAGGAGGCACACCCCGAGGGGACCCGGGACCACAGGTAGCTTTTACCTGCCCGTTGGCTTTGGAGGGCGACGAGGCCACGGCCGCGTCCCCGGGCCTGTCGGCTGCGGCGTCTCCCTTGGCGGCGGTCTTGGAGAACTGGGCACCCATGCTGGTTGCTTCAACAAAGACACTCCACAGAATCCGAGGGCGAAACAAAGAGCCTGCGCCGGAGCAACGACGGGGCGAGCGGCAAAGCGGCGGCCCAGCGGCGGCGGCGCTCACCGGAGGGCGGGGGTGGGGCGGCGGGACGGACGGGACCGAATAAATACACTCCGGATAAAAGAATTTTTAGTCGAAGAGATCAAAACCCAGCCGCGCAGGAGGGAGGGAAAAGGTGGAAAAGTCGAGCTCAAAAAAAAGAAGACCAAGTGTAGTTTAAAAAAAAAAAGAAGTAATAAAAAAAAATCCCAGATTTGTAGCCGCACTGTAGACAAGAGGAAAATGGAGAAATCTCCCTGGTTGCTAATAAGATGCGGGGTCCAACGCCCAAGTGCACAGATGAATGGATCGCGGCGCTGACGCGGCCCCCGCGCGCGCCGGCCAATCAGCGCGCAGCACCCGGGGCTGGGGGCGGGGCCTGCGCGCGCCGCGAACAATGGAGCCGCGCTCTGCAAGCCGTTTGAAAATCAGCCTCGCACCGAGGATCCGTGGCCTCCCAAATAAATAAATCAATTAAAAACTCCATGCTCCTCGCCTCCCTCCGCCTGCGAGCAATAACGCATCCCTTGATTGGCTTGCTTTGTTTGGAGTTCATGCACGCGGGAGGGGGTTCCTGGAGGCTGGGGGCGGAGAAAGCGTTAACTTGACTCGCCTCGATCGACTCGGGTCGGTCCATATCCGCGTCTTGTCCCCCCCACGGCTCCCCTCCCCCTCCTTCCGTGTGTTTATGTGTGTGCGTGCGTGCGTGCGTGTGTGTGCAAGGGGAAAGACAATGGGTAGGCTCGGTGTGTCTGCAGCGTTTTTGCTTCTCCGCGTTCCATATGGGTTTCACAGGTAGTGCGCGGGGTGGTGGTGGTGGTAGTGTTTTTTTTTTTTTTTTTTTTTAATCTGCTGCAACTGTTAAATCGTCCCACACTGAAAGATATTTAAACCACGAAGATCGAATTTCATCCAGCGAGATGTGGAGTTGGAATTAGGTCTGTAGGCCAGATGTGGAAACGGCAAGAGCAGCGGGCAGCCACGCTCCTTCCTTTCTCCCACACTGGCTGAGATACAGTCTTGTGAGATTGGCCCTTGGAGCTCATCGAAGCGCGTGACTTTGGATATTCCTAATTAGTGATTACTTTCCTTACAATGCATAGTGAGGGTCACTCACAGAAGGTCGAAACTGCCCTCATTCGATCACTGTATGAAATGACATAATTTCATTTCGCTGTGTGGTGAGATGAGACACAGCCTCGAGTGCACGGATCCATATTTACATTGGGAGGCTGCCACTCGCGTCGACGTGTGCATCGTTTTCCATCTGGTGACAACATCGGAGGAGCTCTGTCTGAAAGTGTGTGTGCACGGCCGCGAGTGTGTCCCCCCGGAAGGGAGGCGGGCGGGCGGGTGGGCGGGCGGCTGTGATTACAGTTCTGCGGAGAAAACCGTGCGTGTTGACGGAGCAAGAAGATCCCGTCGGCTCCGAGTGTAAGCTGGGTCAGAGGACGGGATGCTAGAGCGGGGTCCACAGGACACCCCTGACTGGGCCTCTATGCCCCTTGCCACTGAGGTACCAGGCGCTGTGAGCATGTGCAAGGCATTGGTTTGACACACTGGGGAGGATGACTTGGGTGCAGCTTAGTAAGCATTCCTCTACCACCCACAGTTTCGCTCATGAAAGAAAAAAAAAAAAAAAACGACACAGAAAACCAAGCCATCTTTTCTCGGTTACATTTAGTGTTCGTGCAATGTGAACGAAATCTTTCCCCCATGGAGGTGAGAAGCAGTCGAGGGAAATGGTTCAAGTCTCTCGGTGCTGCGGGCACTGAATTCTCAAAAAGAGTTTTATTTTCTGCTCGTTGTAGGGAAATAGGTCACCGTGCGTGAAAAACAGACAGTCGGTTGGAGCCAATGTAACTCTTTGTTCAAGCGCTGCTTTGAAAAAAAAAAAAAAATCACCGAACAGAGCCTCGTCGCTTGAAGCCGCGTCCTCTCGCTGCCCGGGTCCTCGGAGGCATTCTTCCACGCGGTGTCATCTTCCACGGGGCAGCTGGCAGGCCGTCTCCGCGGACACGCATCTGTCCAACAAACGTGGGATCACCTGCACCGGAGCCTGGCGGGCTGGATGCGACCCCCTCGGATTCGCAGAGCTCCCCACTGGAAATGCCAACTGGGCTGACGCAAGCGGCCATCCAGGAGACTCCCCAAAGCTCGGAGGGCACAGGGTGGCCCCCACCACCCCCCACAGCGTGGACCGCGGCCTGCCTCTGCGTCCCTTCCTGCTCTAAGTTGGGGTGCTTGCTAGTTCGCTTTTCGGATTTCCTCCCAGACGTTTGGGGGAGGCTTTCACGGCTCCTTTGTTAACAGGCTGCCATGTAGCTTTTCCCACTTTTCTTTCTCCAATGCCTATTTGCCTGGTATCGGCTCGTCTCCCCGGCAACGGCGGGGAAGATTCGGAGCCTGGGGCGCGGGGAGGGGTAGGGGCGGAGCCGGCTCAGAGGCTGGGGGCGGCGGGGGAGGGCCGGGGAGGGGACCGGGGAGAGACCTGGGGACGGGCTGCGGAGCAGATGGCCGCGGGAGGGGAGGGGAGGGGAGGGGAGAGGAGGACGGGGGAGGGAGGGGAGGGGAGGGGCGGGCCCGCGTCAGGGCGCGAGGAGCCAATGGATTCCCTGGGCAGCCCGGGGGCAAGACTGCGAGTGTAAACACAGGCTGGCCTCGAGCTGGTCGGGTTTGGGGCCCGAGGCTTGGTGAGAAAATGCATCTCCCGCCTGGCTGGAGAGCCGGTGGTCTCCAGGAGCTGGGCACGGAAGGGGCTTGGGGGGAGGGGGTCCTGTCCCAGCCTCGCTCCCAGAGGGGACCCACCAAGGCTGGCATCTGCGAACTGGGGGGAGGGGCGAATGTAGCAGAAGGAGGAGGATGGGCCAGGAAGATGGGGCTGGGGACTGGGAAAGTACTACATAATGGCAGGGACGCCAGCCAGAACGTGCGACTGGTAGGAGGTGCACTGTATTCCCTCGTAGTTTGGGTGGGGTGGGGGGGGGGCTCTCACTCGTGGAGTTAAGAGTTTCTAATAAAACGCCAGATAAAGCAAAACTCTGGACCTAGTGCAGATGGAAAACGTGTCTGTAACCGATTCATCAAGGGGAAGCAAGTGTTTACTCTTCATTTGTCACTCTGGGCCTCAGCCTTTCAAGTATTGTGATTTTTTTTTTTTTGAAGCAGGATTTCCCTTTAGCCCAGGCTGACCCAGAACTCACTCTGCAGTCCAAGAGTGGCCTTGAACTTACCTCCTACCTCAGGATTCTGAGTGCTGGGGATTAAAGTCTTATTCTTTGCCCTGCCACCCGACAGATGCCAAGTGGTGGAACTAAAAGGTGTGTGCCACCAATACCCAGCTTTGGGCTCTATCATAATACCTTGACAATGCTTCGAACATGTTGATAATTGGTACATGACTTTCTTTAGGAACGATTTATATTTTTTGGCCTTAATTTTTTCTTTTTCTTTTTCCTGGTGAGGTATGCCTTTAATGCCAGTACTTGGGAGGAAGAGGAAGGAGAATTGCCATGAGTTCGAGGCCACCCTGAGACTACATAGTGAATTCCAGGTCAGCCTGGGTTAGCGTGAGACCCTATCTCAAAAATAAAATAAAATAAAATAAAAAGCCAAGCGTGGTGACACGGGCCTGGAACCCAGCCTAGGAAGGTGGAGGCAAGAAGCGGGAGGATAGACCATGTTTCAAAATCAAAGACATCCAAAAAGATGGCCTTGTCTATCTAGCTCCCACTACCAAGCACCTCCGAAGAGCAGAGTTTTTAAGGTTTTTTTCTTTTTCTTTTCACTTTTGAAACTAGCTCTTACTGTTCTCAAACTCACAGCACTGCCCCCTCCCTCCCCCCCTCCCCGTGCATGAGTCTTTTCTTATAACGTTTATCATTTTTCAACCCTACGAAACTACAAACCATCCTACAAGAACAGATAGATCTCACTGTGCTAAACCCACCTCTCAAAGGTTCTGTCACATCCAGCATGGCAGGCTGTGGCTGATGTCCAACACCTGAGCTGTAGATACACTCATTCAAGGAATAACGAAGCCACAGCAGCTGGCTGGTTGCGTAGCAGTGGGTACCTCACAAACACAGGAAGAAGAGAGTCATAGAAAAGTCCTTTCCAGGGGCTGGAGAGATGGCTTAGCGGTTAAGCGCTTGCCTGTGAAGCCTAAGGATCCCGGTTCGAGGCTTGTTTCCCCAGGACCCACGTTAGCCAGATGCACAAGGGGGTGCATGCATCTGGCGTTGGTTTGCAGAGGCTGGAGGCCCTGGTAAGTCCATTCTCTCCCTCTCTCTCTCTCTCTCTGCCTGCCTCTTTCTCTCTGTCTGTCACTCTCAAATAAGTAAATAAAAATATTTACAAAAAAAGAAAAGTCCTTTCCAGGTTAAGGTACAAACATAGCTCACAGTTACTAAGGAAAGGACAGTGTTACAGCTGCTTCAACATCCTTAGTGAGTAGCTCAGTGCCTAGCATTGTTCACACTTGTAATCCAGCATTTGGGAGGCTGTGGCAGGAGTTTTATCTCAAGTTCAAGGCCCGTTTGGGATACAAAGTGAGACTATATTTTTCATTTTACTGACGTGGTGCCTTCTAAGAGGTGAGGCTAGAGGCACAGGGACTGTTTGCTAAGAGAAAAGGAAGCCTAAGCCAGGGTCAAGTGTGGGGCTGGGAGGAGAGGTACAAGTAGGGATTGTGACATTTGATTCATACAGACAGTGCATTCAAGAAAGTTTATGAAGGCCAGGGAGATGGTTCAGCAGTTAAAGACACTTGCTTGCAAAATCTGTGGGCAGGGGTTGAGTACCCCAATACTTAAAGCGAGATGCACAAAGTGGCACAAGCATCCAGAGTGTTTTTGCACTGATAAGACACCCTGATGCACCCACACTCCATCTGCTCACAAATAAATAGATGAAGGAGCTGGGCATGGTGCTGTACACCTTTAATCCCAACACTTGGAAGGCAGAGGTAGGAGGGTCGCTGTGAGTTCAAAGCCACCCTGAGACTACATAGTGAATTTCAGGTCAGCCTGAGCTAAAGTGAGACCCTACCTCCAAAAACACCCCCCCCCAAAAAAAAAAAGTGAAAGAAGGTTTACAGGCTGGGTGTGGTCCCATGATGGAGTACTTGGCTTGTCTATGCATGTCCCACCCCCAGCTCTTCAAGGAGAAAAAGAAAAGAAAGGAAGAGAGGCTAAGCCTGACACATTGACGGGACTGGGCTGGGTGGTGGTGTTTGGTCTCGAACACTAATACCTGAGCTAAAGGGGCCAGAGGGAAAAAGAAGCTGAGAGGCCAGAAGGAGCAGTGGGCCTGAAAAGGCAAGGAGCGAGCCTTGGAAGGACTGAGAAGAGACATCCCAGAGTGATGGGCAGAGGTGACACATGTATTGGTGCTGGGGCATAAATGGGGTAGTTGGGATTCTGAGCCCCTCAGGGTAGTCTGGAGTGAAAATACAGATTTGAGACTATTGAGATCAAAGGCATGTGCCACCATGCCCGGCTACATGGGAATGGATAGAAATCCATCAAGTGGGTACAAACATGGGTAATAGGTAGAAAAGTGTCCTTTCAGCAAAATTATTTACTGAGAGGCATTGGTAGGTTCTGAGGACCCAGAGAAAACAAGTACCTGGTGCAGAGTTCTCATCACGTAATGTGGTAGACAATGAATGTATCAGTAACTCACAGAAGTGAGCATTACATTCAGATTTTCATCAGTGGGGAGCTGTTTAATTAAAGGATATGGCTTGGCAGTGAAGAATGTGGGAAATCATTGCATGTTAGAACACAATATCTTAAGAGACATTATTCAATGATAGATCAAGGTTCAGAAGGTATATGTTAGCTTTCTTTTTTTTTCAATTAAATTTAAAAAAATTAAAGCAACGTTTCACTCTTCTAGCGTAGCCTGCCCTAGAACTCTCTCTGTAATGCCAGACTGGCCTTAAACTCACAGAGATCCGCTTCCTGAGTGCTGGGATTAAAGGCGTGCACCACCATGCCACGCTTAATGAACTTTCTTGTGAAAAAAAAAAATGGGTGTAGAGTAAGAACACATTTCAACCAAGTGCCTTTAACCACTGGGCCATCTCTCCAGCCCCTAACGAACACACTTCAGCAACTAGTAAAAGTGTTTATTAATTCCAGCACTCCAGAGGCAGAGGTAGGAGAATTGTTATGAGTTCAAGACCAGCCTAAGACTACATAGTGAATTCCAGGTCAGCTTGGGCTAGAGTGAGACCCTACCTTGATAAAAAAACAAACAAACAAACAAAAAAAAAAAACTTCTCTCTCTATCTGCCCCCCTTTCAAATAAATAAATGAATAATGTTTTTTTAAAAGGGGCTGGGGAGATGGCTTAGTGGTTAAGGCGCTTGCCTGTGAAGACTAAGGACCCAGATTCTATTCCCCAGTACCTACGCAAGCCAGATGCACAAGGTGGCACATGCGTCTGGTATTCGTTTGCAATAGCTAGAGGTCCTGGTATGCCCATTCTCTCTCTTTCTCTCTATCTGCCTCTCTCTCTCAAATAAATAAATAAATAAAATATTTTTAACAATCTACCAAGCATGGTGGTACATGACTTTAAATCCATCACTCAGGAGGCTGAGATAGGAGGAACGAGACCTTAGCCCTTACCTCAAAAATCAAAACAAAAAAGTGATTATTTAACTATTAAAATTTAATCAGCATAACCTGGGCATGGTGGTGCATGCCTTTAATCCCAGCACTTGGGAGGAAGAAGTAGGAGGATCACTGTGAGTTTGAGGCCACCCTGAGACTACATACATAGTGAATTCCAGGTCAGTCTGGGCTAGAGCGAGACCCTATCTCCAAAAACAAAAACAAACAGACAAACAAAAATTTAATCAGCAGGAGGTTTGGAAATGGACCAGTGGATAGCAGATTTCCTATACAAGCTTGAGAAGATTAGTTCTGATCCCCAGAACCCACATAATAGAACAAATATCTGTATTTCCAACACACTCATGGTAGATTGAGAGACCCTGCTTCAAACAAGGTGGAAAACGAGGAGCAGTGCTCGAAGATCTGATCTCCATGCATGTCGTGACCTGCCTGTGTTCACACGTTGTGCACACTTAACTAGAGAAGAAGGACCTATATAAGTGGCTAGAATAAGGGATTTGGCGCCAGAGTCAGACTGTACGCAGTGTGCGGATGTGGAAAGGCTGTGCAGGCTGCTTATTGTGGAGAGCTTTGAACACACACAGCGTCCATCTCCACAGGGACAGCAGATTGGGAGCAAAGCTGGGTGAGAGTGAGAGCAATGACACTCGGCACCCAAGGAGGACAACGAGAGCCAGTGTGAGGACCAACCCTGCTGACGTCAGTGCCCTTTGCCAAGAGCCACGTACACCTGATGCCAATTCAGAGGAGCTTACCTTCCAAGTGCAGACCCTGTGACTGCTGGCTCATGTCCCTCTTTCAAATCTCAGGCCATTTCTGTTGTGATCCATGTGAATGCAGATTGGAGAAGAGAAGTCTACAAACCTTAGGATGTAGCTTCATTTTCATAAACACACCCACAAAGCCATGACAGCTGATCATGGGGCTCAGTAGGAGCTGGACTGTTTTTTTTTTTTTTTTTACTGTTTGTTTTATCAAGGTAGGATCTCACTCTGTCTGGAGTTCCAGGCTGGCCTTGAGCTCACAGTGATCCTTCTACCCCTCCTGCCCAAGTGCTGGGATTCAGGAACGGTTTATTTAAGAGATCATTTCATGAGATTTTGAGGTCCTACTGTGTGCTGACAATGTAGGACTTGTTTTGGTACCTTGAAGAAGACAGAGAGTTCCTGGCCTCCTGGAGCGTACAGTTAGTAGACCCTCTAGTTGAGTTTCAACTTCTCATTTGCCAGAGGAAAAAAATAGGCCCGGGGAAATTGCTAGAGGTTTCCAAGTGATTCCAATGATTCCAAGTCTGCTTACTCCCTCTCTGTTCAGCCATCCCTTTAATACCATAGATATAGTCAACAGGTCATTCATTCATCTCTCGAGTATCTATAATGCTCCTGGAAAGTGCCAGAAACAAGGTTTAGACATCTCTTACAGCAGGCATGTGTGTGAGTAATGGTTCCTCTGCAGCTTATGTTTTGTATCATTACTCTTTAAAACTTCTTCAAATGTGAACAAAAGAGCGAAGGACAAGATTAACTGTATGGTGAAAATCAATTCAAGAGATAAAAGCCATTTTCTCTATTACATATTAAGTACTTTTTTTTTTAACATCTGAAGACATTCATGCATTCACAATATTCGGGATTCCACTCATGCTCCAGCCTTTATCACACTTTAGATTTTATATTATCTGACTTTTAATTTCCTGGAAAATGATCAGCTTAGCATAGTGGAGAGGAAAACAGACTCCACTCCTCGTTCATTCAACAAACAGTTGTTGACCTCCTATTATGTGCGAGGCATTTAGGATATGCGAGAGAGGGAGACAGACAAGAAATCTGTATGTAGCATACACAGGAGAAGGACAGCACAGGTCAACAGATACACAATAAAATTATATGAGATGTCAGAGGTCTACAGTGTTGTGATCAGGGAAAACTAAAGAGAAGGGAGAGATTCTCTACTTGTTAGGAGGGCATACACTAAGAGGGGATTTAACGAGTGAAGAAAGTGTTGAAGGTAGCAGACTTGAGTGCTTTCAACCAATCTGACCTGGGTTCTTTGGCTTTGCTGGCAAGTGCCTTAACCCTTAAGCCACCTCTTCATCCCAAGATATATTTTTTTTTCCTTTTTGTTACATGTGGTTGTGCAACCTTCTAATCCCAGGGAAATTGAGGCAGGAGGGTTGTGAGTTCAAGGCCAAGCTGAGTTACATAGCCAGTTTCAGGCTAGCCTGGACTATATAGTGAGTCCCTGTCTTCAAAGAAA
Organism: Jaculus jaculus; assembly: GCF_020740685.1. Lineage (NCBI taxonomy): Eukaryota > Metazoa > Chordata > Mammalia > Rodentia > Dipodidae > Jaculus > Jaculus jaculus. The sequence goes on from NC_059108.1 coordinate 33,079,668, forward strand.
AAATAAAATGAAATGAAACTGTAATATACTGCTCAAGCAGCATGTCGGCAAGGCTCCTTCTAGCTTGGAGAATTTGGGGAACACTTGTTACTGATGTGAGCCCTATGTTAGGTGCTGAGATGGACAACTGGGAAGGACCCTAACTTCTGTTTGCTCAAAAGATATTCACTGAGGATCTCTTTTATACCAGACACAGCTCAGTGTGTGGCTTGTTACTTTTTTTGAATCTTCATAGCAATCTGGTAAAGAAAAAGCCATTTTTCCTTTTTCTTTATAAAGCAAAAGATTATGCAATAAGCTTAAACTTATGTATGCTGCTTGTGTCAAGACAGGATCCTGCTTGTGTCTGGATCTGACTCTTAATTTCACGTGTGTGTGCATGGATGTGTGTGTGTGTGTGTGTGTGTGTGTGTGTGTGTATGTGTGTGTACGCAGCTGTCTACCTTTTTTTTTTTTAATTTTTATTTATTTATTTGAGAGCGACAGACACAGAGAGAAAGACAGATAGAGGGAGAGAGAGAGAATGGGCGCGCCAGGGCTTCCAGCCTCTGCAAACGAACTCCAGACGCGTGCGCCCCCTTGTGCATCTGGCTAACGTGGGACCTGGGGAGCCGAGCCTCGAACCGGGGTCCTTAGGCTTCACAGGCAAGCGCTTAACCGCTAAGCCATCTCTCCAGCCCTGTCTACCTTTTTTTGAGACAAGATGTCTCAAGGGGCTGGGGCTCACTATTTAGGCTATCCTCGCTGACCAGTGACACCCAAGATTCTTCTGTCCCTGTCTCCCAGCGCAGATTCCAAGTAGGTGCCACCAAGCCAGGGATCTTTATGCAGGTAATGGGAATTGAACTCAAGTTCTTTGCTTGTCAGGGGAGCATTTCACCAACTGAGCTATCTCGCAGCCTGGGAGGATTCTTAATCCAGCTGACAATTATTATGAAGCCCGTGGCCCTGTTTCCTTGGCTAAGATGTAGCTGAGATAGGGTAAGTCTTGTATGAAATGTTTCTGGTTCTCCTGACAGTTACAAAGTGCCACAAAATACTAAAAATTAACTAAAAGGTATGAAATGTTATATATTTTGAAAGCAGTATTTAGGGTTATGTCTATAAAATGAAAATTAGCCTTCAATGATGATGACACAGACCTACACCCATACACAAACTTCAACCTTTTGATGTGGAAATCCTGAGTCACTTGACAGAGAATATTGTTGCTATAAATCATATCGTAGCACAGTAAACCTAACCAAAAATGGTCACGTTATGCTAGGAGCACCCCTCTATTTCTCCTGGAGCAAAGTGGGAGTGTGATTTAGGGTGCAATGAAACTACCTGGGGTGTGAACTTGGGTGCAGAGCTTGGGAGGAGCCACAGCTGGGAAGGAAGCACAGGTGTGAGAAGCGTCTGGGAAGTCAGATGAGGAATAGGATGATACAGCTATGACAAGGCTCCTGTGGGAAGATGGGAATGAGTGGGATGCAGGATTTATCCATCAAGGCACACTTAGAATAATTTAATCCACTTTGGCTGTAGGTGTAAATATGTGACTCTTTTTTTTTTTTTTTTTGAGGTAGGGTCTCATTTTAGCCCAGGTTAACCTGGAGCTCACTCTGTAGCCCAGGCTGGCCTTAACTTTATGGTGACCCTCCTACCTCAGCATCCCAGGCTCCAGGATGGAAGGCATGTGTCGCTGCAGTCATGTTGGCTAATTTGAATTGTAAAGCGTGTTGAGCGTGCCATTTCATTGAGAACCTGTAATGCACTTACACACCCACTGGGTCAATTTTCAATTGCCCTGAGATTAAATGATTTGCTAACAACCCTCATTATACTGTCCAGACCAGGTGAGATCTTGTGTTCCCCTGGGACAGGGACTTTTTCACTTTCCCATCCGGTCAGCTCAGTCACCAGTGTACCCTGCTTCTGATCGCTTCCTCTCCAGTATTGAAGAAAAAAACGACTTATATCAACTTTTTACTGATTTTGAATTTTATTCTCATTTTTTCAAATACTGCAAATGTGCCAGAGATGCTCACACCAGAATGTCCTGTCCTGCGAACCTACATTCTAGGGCCATCCACAGAGGTCTGATCACTCATTTAATGGGAATGCTGAGAATTTCCCACTGTCTCCTCAGACTCAGGCAATCTTTTTGACCTAATCCACAGCACTTTCTGAAATGCTTCCTCCAGGCTTTTTTGAGACAGTTTTGACTGATTCTATATTAGTTCCCAGCCTAAGAATACAGATGTGTGAGACCTCTCTTGGGGTCAATGTGGCTCAATACTCTATTAAAACTAAAACCAAACCAAACCAAATGAACAATAAAAGAAAAAACAAAACTGAAACAAACTCTGAAGCTTTATCCCACTTGATTAGTCTATCAACCTTCACCATGTTTCCATCATGTCTTGGGCACGTGTTCCTGCGTGTTACCTCTTCTCCTTTTAAATTTCTCATAGAGGGTCTGGGAAGGTGACTTACTGGTTAGAGAGGCATGCTTGCAAAGCCTACTGACTGGGGATCAAACCCCAGCACTGACATGAAGCCAGACTCACAAAGTGGCTCATGCATCTAGAGTTTGCTTGCACTGGTAAGAGGCCCTAGAACTATCCATACTTCCTCTCTTTCTCTCTCTTTGCAAATAAATAAAAATACTTAAAAAAAAAAAAACTTCTCACTGACTACATTTTACCAAGCACAAAAATACCTGACTAGTGTTGCAGTCAGGTTCGCATTGCTAGCAGAAGTCACCTGACCAAGAGCAGCTGGTGGGAAGAAGGTTTATTTTGGGTTACAGACTTGAGAGGAAGCTCCATGATGCCAGGGGAAAGCAATGACATAAGCAGAGGGTGGATATCACCTCCTTACCAACATTGGGTAGACAACAGCAACAGGAGAGTGTGCCAAACACTGGCAAGTGGGAACTGGCTATAACACCCATCAACCTGCCCCTGACAATACACTCCCTCCAGGAGGTGTGAATTCCCAAATATCCATCAGCTGGGAACCCAGCATTCAGAACACCTAAGTTTATGGGGGACACCTGAATCAAACCACCACATTCCACCCCTGGACCCCATAAACTGATAACCTATATATGGTAGAAAATACAATGCATTCATTCCAACTTTACAAGTTCCCATAGTTTTTATCAATCTTAATGATGTTCAAATATTTCCATAGATCTTTAACTGAGCCATAATACCAAAAAATTAACAAAAACAATGGCATGGAATAAATATTCTGCAAAAGATGACATTGGGCATAGCAAAGAAATATTCAACCAATACAAAATTTAAACAGGCAAACATTAATCTCTGTACTCCATGCCCAATAGCTCTAGCCAGTGAAAAGTTTCCAAGTCTAATAATTCTAACCAGCAATGTCTCTGGAGTTCCAATACTGCTCCTGCAGATAGGCTACTCACAGTCCTGGAAAACTTCATCTGGGCCTGGCAGCTCTCCTTAGCTGCCATCTCATGGTCCTGGCATCTCCACTGGTTCTCCACTGCAACCCACAGTTCATCCTTATGGCTCCATCAGGTCTCCATGCAGGCAATCCTCAGCAGACCTGCTTCACACTGCCCATTGCTATTTCCAAAACACAAGACCATGTTGCAAATTCAATGACCCTTTCTTTCTTGCATTTCTTATACTCCGTAATACCAGGTAGGGTGCCAATTTGTTAATCCAAGGAGGAATAAAGCAGACTTTGAAGAATAGGACACTCCTTCAGCATTCAGGCCCCTTCAAAAGACTGTATTCTTTCTGTTGTCTCAATGCAGGTCAGCTGGCCCAATCTCAATGGTTGTAATCTCTCATACAATTGCAGCTGAACAGGCAGAAGTTTCAGCCCAAAGATTTCTTTCTGTGCCATATCTCTCTATTTACACCAGTCCATTTCTATGCAATACAATCCTGCACAAGTTCTCAGGACACGGACAAAAAAGCAAGCCGTTCACACAAAATGCTTTTAGTCCAGACCAAGCAAAGCTCTTTCTCATCCTCATAAGCTAAACCTCACAGTCTATAGTTTTTACTGCATTCAGGTGTTTCCACTCTGACCAGAATAGTCCATCAGGCTGTACTTACAGCACTGCAAGGCATCTCTTAGGCCAAGTTTTCAAATCCTTCCACATTCCTCTTGAAAATCAGCTCCAAAAGGCCAAAGCCACACAATCAGGTGTCTAGCAGTAAATGACTCCACTCTGTGTACCAACTTTACTGTTCTGGTCAGGTTCACATTGCTGGCAGAAATCACCTGACCAAGAGCAGCTTGTGGGAAAAAAAAATGTTTATTTTGGCTTACAGATTCAAAGGGATGCTCCATGATGCCAGGGGAAAATGATGGCATGAGCAGAGGGTGGATATTATCTCCAGGCCAACATCATGTGAACAATAGCAACAGGAGAGTGTGCCAAAACACTGGCAAGGGGAAACTGGCTATAATACCCATAAGCCTGCCTCCAACAATACACTGCCTCCTAGAGGTGTTAATTTCCAAATCTCCATCAGCTGGGAACCTTGCATTCATAACACCTAAGTTTATGGGGGATACTTGAATGATACCACCACAAGTAGTAAGAAGACTGGACTTCTCACAGCATTTCTCTCTTTTTAAAAAATATTTTTATTGAAAACTTCCATAATAAATCATAATAAACTATGATAATTCCCTCTCCCCATATTCTCCTTCACAAATCTACTCTTCCTCATATACCCTGTGTAGCAGCCAGCTTCATGTTCACTGAAATGAACTTCCAGATCAGTTACAGTTATGGAAGAAGGGATTTATTGAAGCTTACAGATGCTGGGGAAGTTCCATAATGGCAGAAGAAGCTGGCCTGCCTTCACCGGACCAAACACATAGAGAGAAGCACAAGCCTAAAAGCTAAAAGCCACACAGTACAGCACATTTCAGGAACTCCAGCTAAGCACACTTTGTATATCTTTAAATTGAAATCTCAAACTCACCACCACACCTTAAGATCTGCCCAGTGACACCTTCTCCAGCAGATGCAAATTACAAACTAATAAAACACTGAATATATCGGGGGCCATCTATTCAAACTACCACACCTAAGCTTATGGGGCGTAACTGAGTAATGCCACCACAAGTAGCAAGAAGACGAGAATTCTCACAGTATTTCTCTTTTTTTAAAATCTTGTTTATTTTTATTTACTTATTTGAAAGTGACAAACAGAGGGAGCAAGAGGCAGAGAGAGAGACAGAGAGAGAATGGGTGCGCCAGGGCCTCCAGCTACTGAAACGAACTCCAGACACATTCGCCCCCTTGTGCATCTGGCTAATGTGAGTCCTGGGGAATTGAACCTCAAACCAGGATCCTTAGGCTTCACAGGCAAGCGCTTAACAACTAAGCCATCTCTCCAGCCCAGTATTTCTCTTTAAAAAAATTTTTTTATTGAAAACTTCCATAATTATAGACAATAAACCATGATAATTTCTTCCCCTCACTTTCCCCTTCACAAATCCACTCTTCATCATATACCCTTCCTTTCTCAGTCTCTATTTTATTTTACTTTTAGTTTTGTTTTTTGTTTTATTGAGGTATGGTCTTGCTCTAGACCAGGCTGACCTGGAATTTACTATATAGGAATGCACCACCACGCCTGGCTCTCTCTTTTATTTTGATGTCATCATCTTTTCCTCCTATTATGAGAGTCTTCTGAAAGTAGTGCTGGGCCCTGCAAAGTCATGGATAACAAGGCCAATTTCTGTACAAACAATTTCATTGTAAGCAGTTCTACCTTTCCTTTGGCTCTTATATTCTTTCTGCCACCTCTTCCATGATGGACCATGAGCCTTGGAAGGTGTGATAGAGATGTTTCAGTGCTGAACATTCCTCTGTCACTTCTTCTCAGCACTATGCTGCCTTTTGGGTCATTCCCGTGGTCACTGCCATCTGAAAAGAAAAGCTTCGCTAACCAAAAGTGAGAGTAGCATTAATCTATGGGTATGAACATTAAGAGAAGAGCTTACTGGGCAGTTTGGTAAGCATAATATATGCATTTAGCCAGACAAGAGCAGGCGTTGTACTTTTAGGGCTCATGACCTCTTCTGAAGTAGGCTTTTGATTAGGTTTTCAGTACCAGATCTCACAGTATTTCTTTTTAAAAAAAAATATTTTATTTTATATGTGTACAAATGTGTGTGTGCTTCTCTCTAGCTCCTCACTGTAGAGTTGCTTACAGCTCATAAGACCCCATGGATTGACCATGTCCACTTGTGGTTTTCTTCCTTCACATACCTCTGGCATTCTATTCTCTCTTCTTGGGAGTTAAACTGAAGTCAAAGCTCTTCATCTTTCTAACTAAATTACCTTCTAGGCAATTCTTCTCTTTCTGGAACATTATGTGCCAAAAACACCTCCCCAGTCATTCTCTGATCAAACCTGGACTTTCAACTCCAGGATCTAAGCCTCCATGCCTCACTGCCATGACTTTTATTTCTTTGTTTATTTTGTGTATGTGCATGATTATAAATATGTGGATACATACTTACGTATATATATATATATATATATTTGTTTATCTATATAATAGATATCTGGGTTGGGGGAGTTGTATGCATGTGTGTGCATGTGGAGGCCAGAGGTTGACATTGAGTGTCTTAATTATTCTCCACCTTACTCTCTGAGATGGTTCTTTCACTGAATCCATGGGTTCTGGGGATCTGAACTCACGTCTTCATGATTGTGAAGCCAGCACTTTACCTGTTGGGCCATCTCTCTGGCCCTATAAGGCTTTTGAGAATTTGTTTCTATGGTCTCTATGCAGAGAAATCTTTTGGGTCACTGAATGATAATTTATTTAACTCACGCTGTAATTGTTTTATGTTGCCTCTTGGTCATGAACTAGTGATTACAAGGTTTTAGTATTGCCTCATTAAACATGTTTTATAAGAGGAAGAATGAAGAACTTCATTCAAAATATTTCATAATATCAAACCCCTAGGAAGCCAGTTCTCTACCAGTTTCTGTCTTCTCTCCTTTCTTTCAAGGAGTAGTTTCAAGTAAGCTCTGAAAGGCTCAGGGTCTTTTCCTAGACCAGTTGGTGTTCCTCTGACCTAACCACAAAAACAGTTACATCAGCAGCACTCTGCATGGAAATGTCACCCTGAGAAGGAGAGAAGAGAAATGGCTTAGCAGTTAAGGTGTTTGCCTGTAAAGCCAAAGGAGCCAGGTTCAACTCCCTAAGACCCACATAAGCCAGATGCACAAGGTAGTGCATGTGTCTGGAGTTTGTCTGCAGCAGCTGGAGGCCCTGGCACACCCATCTTCTCTCTTTCTGCCTCTTTCTCTCTCTCGATCCCTCCCTTTCTCAAATAAATAAAAATCAAATATTTTTGTTAAAAAAGAGGTAGATAAAAACAAATGTGTGGTTAAGATTTAATAGTTCAATCTGGGGATATAGCTCAGTTGGTAGAGTGTATGCGTCACATGCATGAAACCCTGAGGTACATCCTTGGCGGTGAGGTGGCTATTTAAAAGTTGAGAGGTTGGGATAGTGGCATGTGCCTGTAACTCTAATATTCTAGAGGCTGATGCAGGTGGTTTGAATCTTTGCCTGGGAAGTATACTGAGACCTTGTCTCAAAACAAGAGAAGAAGGAGGAGAGGAGGAGGAACACAAGGAAGAGGAAGAGGAAGAGGAGAAAGAGGAAAAGGAGGAGGGAAGGAGAGAGAGAAGGGAGAGGGGTAAGAGAAGAGAGAAAGAGAAAGAAAGAAAGTAAAAAAGAAACAAGGGGACTAGGAAAATGGCTTAGCGGTTACAGCATTTGCCTGTGAAGCCTACTGACCCGGGGTTCAATTCCCCAGGACCCACATAAGCCAGATGCACAAGGGAGCACATATGTCTGGAGTTTGTATGCAGTAGCTATAGGCCCTGATGTGCCTATTCTCTCTTTCTCTCTATCTTTCTCTTTCATAAATAAATTAATATATTTTTAAAAAAGAAATGAACAAAGGAAGACTCCGGATGCCGTTGAATGGTGCAGTACTTGTCTACCACTCTCAGGACTCTGCTTAAATCCACAACAGAACAAAATAAAATAAAAGATAAATATTCATATAAATAAATGACCTAACAAGACAGAGATTTCTAAAGGCAAGTTGGTGGGGGAAGATTGCGTAGGTAGGAGATATGATGAATAGTTTGGGATATTATGTTTAGTAGCCAAGGACTCAGATCCTGTGTAAACCCTGGTTTTCCTTCCTTGCCACCTTGCCATCCTGAAGTAAGGAAGGTTGATGGAAAGCTTTGAATTGCTTTGACAGTGAAAAAGGAATAAACACTCACTTATATGGCACATAATAAAATTGGACCAATGCAGAGAATGTTAGCATGCCCCTGTGTGTGGTTGGCATGCAAATTCACAAAAAGTTTCGTACTAAACAACAAAAAAAGAATCAAGATGAACAACAACAACAAAATAACTAAAAGTAATTATTTGTTAAAAAAAAAAAAAAACAACCACAAAAACAAACACTGAAGTAGACTTAAAATGCTCCCAGCATGGCTCAAGGAATTTTGTGGAAGAGGGGGCAGAAAGATTATGAAAGCCACAAGTTGGGACATCTGCTCCCAATAATGCCTGATCCACAATCCCCATGGGGCTGACCAGCATCCCCAACGAGGTAGGCTTCTTCAGAAAAGGGGTACCGGGGAGGGAAAGGATATACCAACATGGGTTGTTTACATACTAAATGTGTATACATCTAATAAAAAAATTAAATTAAATAGCCATAGAACATCAAAAAAAGAAAGAAAAGAAAGGAAGAAAGAAAAGAAGAGAAAAGAAAAGAAAAGAAAAGAAAAGAAAAGAAAAGAAAAGAAAAGAAAAGAAAAGAAAAGAAAAGAAAAGAAAAAGAAAAGCTGCCGGGGATTATCAAAGGCCCCAGAAAACACAGCTGTAGTAGAACTTGGTGATTTCACGTAAATAATTGTCTTTTTATTCTAGCAAGACTGCTTTCTCTTGAGGAAGGCAGGATTATATTTCTTAATGGATGTCAATTTTAATTAACTTAGACTTTTATGTTCAAGCAAATTCTATATTTCTAAATTTTGCTTTTCTCATAATTATCTTTTCTGAATTTATGTTATTCCTCAGTATTTTACAAGTAAGACTTGTTCAATCTCCTTTCTTGGACATCTCATTCAAGGTTTGGCTAGGAGTCAGCAGAGAATAAACAACAATTTGGAAAAATTTACATTAGATAAATTGCTAATCCCATCCTTCTTAGAGAAGATCCAGATGGGAGACTGGAGAGCTGGATCAGCACTTACAGTAGAAAATCCAGATGGGGAGTGTTCTTCAGCCTCTCTCCCTCTCTCTTTTTATCTCACTCTTCCTGAGTGCTAATTAAGAATCTTGTTATCAGCAAGATATTAATAATTTGTTTACCCTCTGAATTTTTGGGGCAATATTTTGTAATATATATGCAGATTTTATTTTTGTAAGTTTTCTTCAATTTTGAATAAAGTTGTTGAAAAAAACACAATTTATGATTATAATCTTTCTAGCTTCTACTCTCCTCCTCATCAAAAATCTTTGAAACATATGAATTCTCTAGGAGTCAGGGCTCTGTGCAGATGACCAGTTTTGGAATCAAATAAATTTGGCTTTGATTCCAGGGTCTGCTATTGTCTTACTTACAAATTTGGAGCTAGAAACCTCACATCTTCCCTCATTTGAGACATGGGGAAAGTTGGAGAATTATTTTTCAGGACTTTGGGGATTTATTTGAAGGGATCTGCATACAGGAGTTGCTCATCCTATGTGAGACTTGCATCATTTAAATGACTGCAAACTTGACTCCAGTAGGTAAAAGGGGAGGGTGTTGGGCGTGCATTAGCTACTTTCCTCATTGCTTTGATCAACTACCTAAAGAAAAGCAGCTCAAAGGAAAAGAAAAGCAGTTCAAGGTGGGGGAGGGATGGTCTGTCAGGGCCCCTGCAGGGAAGGCAAGGCCACAGGAGCATGAGGTGATGGTTACTTGACATCTGCAGTCAGAAAGCAGAGAGATGAGTATTGATGCTCAGTCCCTTTGCTCCATTTTATTCAGTCCAGGACCTCAGACCATGCAGTGATGCCCACATCTAGTAACCTAGTCTAGAAAATCCCTCACAGATATGCCTAGACATTTGTTATTCTATTACCAAATTCTTCTGGGATGTGTAGAACAATGTCCTCATCTTGATAAACAAACCAACAAAACATGTCTTCTAACAGCTTGTCAGCTTATACATAATTTTAGGACCCTTTTTACTTACTCTGTATAAAAAAAATGGGAGGTAGTGGCATCATTTCTACAACCAGACAGATACAGAAACCTAGAAAGAGTTAATATCGTCTCAACTGCTCTGCAAACAAGTGGCTAAGATGGTTTCAATGTCCTTTCTCCTTGTTGTGACTAAACACCTAATATAAAGCATCTTCTGGGAAGAAGCGGTGGTTGTGATTCACAGTCTGACAGAGAGCCTGGCGTTTACCCTGGTGGGGAAGTCCTGAGCTCCTGGTGGTTGGAGCACGTGCCTGGGACTCACACATCGTGGCCGATCAGGAAGTGGAGAGAGGGCCGTGCAGTCCTCCATTGGCTGCACCTTCCTCCCTTTTATTCTCCCGGGCCCCAGTCCATAGGATGGTGCCACCCACATCAGGGGTGTCTTCCCTCCTCACTTCACCCTCCTGGGAGAAGCCCTCACAGACACACCCAGTAGTTTGTCCTTTAGGTGATTCCAAATCCAATCAGGTTGTCACTGTAAGCTAACCAACCATCATACTGGATTTTAAAGTGATCTTTCCCTTCAGCAAGAGCCTTAGGACCTTATAGAAAGTCCATCCTCAAATTCCAATCTAATTCTGCTGATGAAGTCAACAGTACCATGTGATCTACACTATGTCTAGCCATAGCACTCCCTTACCATATATGTTAATACTGGTAGGTCCTCTGTAGCTACTGTGCCCCAGGGGAAAGTTCAGACTTTTAGATCACATCTATAATAGTTGTTACATATAATAAGTAAAATATTATAAATATAATAACATATATTAATATAGTATATAATGTAACAGAACAATAATATAATAAGATAAAGTAAATATAAATAAATAATTAAATAAAATATAATAATAGTTGTTATATTTAATAGTTAAAAGTTTGCTTTGTACATGTCTAACTGGGCTCATGAAAATACTCATACCTTTCCTCTCACCCCCTCAAAGAAGCAATACAAGCATTTGCACATCTGCTGGCTGCCCACAAGAACTAGATGCTAAGACACCACACCATTGAGTCACAGGACATAGAGAAGTCAAACCTGAACCAGGATAGCAGCTGCCTTCCTGCTGGCTAGGTCTCCTAGTGAAGGAAAGTGCTATGCAGGCTATTGGGGAAGAACTGACATCAACAGTCTTAGTCAGCTGTTGTTTGTGAGTGCTACACCATGGGCCCGCCAGGCAAGAAGTGCTCACTGGAATAATAATGGCAAGTCAGTTATGGTGGTAACCATTCACTTTTTTTTTTTAACTTTTTAAACTTTATTTTTATTTATTTATTTGAGGGCGGGGGAAGGGAGAGATTGAATGGGCGCAACAGGGCCTCCAGCTACTGCAAACGAACTCCAGATGCATGTGCCCCCCCTTGTGCATCTGGCTTAAGTGGGTCATGGAGAGTGGAACCAGAATCCTTTGGTTTTGCAGGCAAATACCTTAACCGCTAAGCCATCTCTCCAGCCCACCATTCACTTTCTCACTGGAGTTGAACCCTATTCGACAGGAGGGCACCCACTTCTGATACTCTACATCTGGTCAGAAGCCTGTGGCTCGGGAGGACACAGGCCCCAGTGGGGAAGCTACTGCTTTTTTTTTTTAACTAAGCAGACATGATGGGCCCATAAAAATGCCCTCTCCATAATTATTTTATTTATACCCAGTGGTTAGTGCTGCTCTCTCAGCTTTGGCTACACCCACTTCTTTTGCGGTGGCCAGTGGATACCACCGAGACTCCTAACTGGTCAAAGTGCTAAGGATAAGGGACTGCTGAGTGCTCAGCCCTAAATGAGACGTCTATGTCACTCTGGAGTGCTGAAGGAACTTTGAGGAAAGAGGGGGAGAAGGAATGCAGGAGGGAGCGGACTGAAGCCGCATGCTGTCATCGGCACATGGCATTTTCACCCTTGCGTGACGGATCTCACTCTCACAGCAGCTGTGATTGCTGGCGTAAGACCTGCACAAAAGGGAACCTGTTCACAGCGTGTCATAGCAGATGCAGAGGGATCACAAGGCCCTACCCCTTTATGAATATCTATTGGCTGAAGGCTTTGGTTTAGGGGAGGGCGAGGCAGTTTGTTCAGTGGTGTAGGCACTCGTAAAGAGCTCATACTTCTGTAAACAATCCCTCAGCCAGGATCCTGTGGGCAACCCTAATGAGAGTCACTGTGTCATTGGAAAAGAAAGAGATGGAAGTAGAAGAAGGAGGACTGGTTGGAACAAGGGAAGGAACACTGTGAGAGGTTAATGGGGGTGAATGTGATAAAAATATATTTTGTACATGTATGAAATTGTCCTAATGAAACCCTTAGTAGTGTATGAATAATATATGCTAATCATTGCTTCTTCTTGGCCTTTTGGCTAAGATCAAATACAGTATCTGTTCTTATCAGTTTAATATATGCTAGTCAATCATATAAATAAAATACTTGTAAAAATTTCAGTGCCTCTGTATAGGCTAATCCTTTATTAAAAACCTGTAGCTGTTTATGTATCTAATGAAAGAAGTTTCTAGATTTTGTAACTGTTGATTTTTTAATATTACCAAATAGATCTGTATTAGAGTAGGAACTACATTAATACCATACTTTGAAGATTCCTAATTATTCCATTTAAACATCTTATTTGAGTCAGGGTCTCATGGGAGCCTCGCCTGGCTTTGAACATGTGGAATTCTTCTGCCTCAGCCTTTTTAGTGCTAGGAATACAGGCATGCACTATCAGAACTCATTAAAACTTTAAAAAACTTTAAATATTTTTTGACTTTATTTATTTATTTTTAATATATATTTTTATCGACAACTTCTATAGTTACAGACAACAAACCATGGTATTTCCCTCCCCTCCCTCACTTTCCCCTTCATGACTCTGCTCTCCGTCATATCCTCCCCTCTCCATTAGTCTCTCTTTTAATTTGATGCTCATCTTTTTCTCCTGTTAGGAGGGTCTTGTGTGGTATTGCTAGGCACTGTGAGGTCTTGGATATCAGGCCAAATTATGTCTGGACAGTTGAACGTAAGGAGCAGTGCCCTTCCTTTGGCCCTTACATTCTTTCTGCCACCTCTTCTGCAATGGACCCTGAGCCTTGGAGGGTGGGAGATATTTCAGTGCTGGACACTCCTCTGTCTAACTCTTATTTATATTTATTTGAGAGAAAGAGAGAGTTGATGCACGGGCCTCTAGCTACTGTAAACAAACTCCAGATCCATGTATCACCTTGTGTATCTGGCTTATGTGGGACCTGGAGGATTGAACCTGGGTCCTCAGGCTTCACACACAACTGTTTTGACCACTAAGCAATCTCTCCAGCAGGGTTTCCCACCTGGAACTCTCCATGTAGCCCAGGTTGGTCTCACATTTGTTGCTGTTTCTGTTTTACAAGAACTGGACTTGCAGGCTTATACCATTGTATTTGGCTCCATTAAAACTTTTAAAAAATATTTTTATTTATTTTCAAGTAGAGACAGAGAGAGAGGGTGGGAGGAAGGGAGAGAGAGAGAGAGAGGGAGGGAGAGAGAGAGAATATGGGTGTGCCAGGTCCTCTAGCTACTGCAAAGGAACTGTTATCACACACAACATATAACGGCTATTATCACATATCTTTTGGTGTTTCTCTATCAGCTTTCATATGTAAGGTTTTACAAACAAAAGGAATACAATTATTCTATATAGGCTATTTTTCATCTTTTTGTTTGAACTTTAAATCTTGAAGAATGTCAGTAATACATGTTTTATTCTTTTGAATAGCTATCTAGTATTTCATTGTTCGCATCAAGTGTTAAAATTTAGTCATACTATCAATTGATTAATATTTAGGCTTCTTAAAAATTTTCTAGCTGGGTGTGCTGGCACATGCCTTTAATCCCAGCACTGGGGAGGCAGAGGTAGGAGGATTGCTGTGGGTTAGAGGCCATCCTGAGACTACAGAGTGAATTCCAGGTCAGCCTGAGCTAGAGTGAGGCCCTACCTCAAAAAACCAAAACAAAAAAAAAATTCTCTATTACTTGATTTGCATTCATCCACATGTATAAATTTCCTTGTGAAGTGATTTTTAGAAGTAAAATTGCTTTGGCCTGGTATGGGGGTGTATATCTGCCGCTCCTGTTCTCGGGAGGCAGAGGCAGGAATATGTGCACATTGTAGGTCAGGCAGGTCTACATAGTGAGACCCTGTTGTCAAAAAACTCAAGGTAATATTATTTGATGGAGAGAGATAGTCTCCAACATATCGATGGATGTTGGCACACTGAGGTACAAAAATATTGTAGTTGTTTATGCTCAAATAAACAGTGATGGAATTGCCCTTTTACTAACATTTTCGTCAAAGCCACTGGTGATCTTTCTGTGATTTGATGGGAAATCATTAATAAAACCATGGCTTTTATGTGATTTGATCATTTTTATTTGGTTCACTCTTACTTTATTGCCTTACTGTGCTGGCTTGTTTTCTTTCCATCGTTGACTTAAGGGAGTCTATCTAGTCTTTCCACACTATAGCAATCGATCCATTTCTGTCACATGTTAGCAATGTTTCCATCCCATCTGGAATGTCATTTAACATGGTTTATGGGTCTTTTGCCAGTTGTTTCTTTCTGACTGCGGGGTTTTCTGTCTTGTTCAGGTCAGCTTTACTGCCCAAGGAACTGTGCTCTATCTTGTGTATTCTTCATGACACACTTCCTTTTGGGCTAGGGGTTCGAGGTAGGCACTCACTCTAGCCAAGGCTGGCCTGCAACCCACTCTGTAGTTCCAGGCTGGCCTTGGACTTACAGCGATCTTCCTGCTTCTGCTTCTTGAGTGCTGGGATTAAAGGTGAGTGTTAGCACACCTGGCCATGACATACTTTTTCTTTTTCTTAAAAAAATATTTTATTTATTTATACTTGAGAGAGGGGAGAGAGAGAGAGAGAGAGAGAGAGGGAAAGAGGAAGATAGAGAGAGAGAGAGATTGGACATGCTAGGGCCTCTAGCCACTGCAAAGGAATTCTAGATACATGTGCCACCCTGTGCATCTGGCTTTATGTGGATACTGGAGAGTCAAACCTGGGTCCTTAGGCTTCCCAATTAAGGGCCTTAACCACTAAACCATCTCTCCAGCCTGCATGATATACTTTTATTTTTAAATTTTTAAAAATTAATTACAGACATACTTAGTATGGAAACATGATGTGTTGGTATCATCCTTTCCCTTATCCCTGCCCCCTTTCTGAAGGGGGTCCTCTTCATTAGGGTCCCAGGCTTTCCCTGTGGAGGTTGTGCATTATACGTTGTTGGAGCAGCAGTCAGTTATGGGGGAGAAGCAGAACGTCTGGACATGATGTCCCAACTTGTGGCTCTAACAATCTTTCCACCTCCTCTTCCACAAAATTCCCTAAACCATATTGGGTGTGTTTTAAGTCTACTTCAGTGATGTAATGTTTCAATCCAACTTGAATTAGTTTATTTTGAAACATAGCATGAGGTACAAGACTCATTTGGTTTTCTTTCCCCTTATTTCCTACCAAAACTGTTTTGAAATAGTGCTATTAATATTCAGTAAGTTTCTATGAAAATCCATATAAAAATGGGTTTATGGCTGTATTCTCTTCTATTCTACTAGAATTTCTGTCTGTTCTTACTAAAATATATTTCTATTAACTAGTCTAATTTTGTAATATATTTCAACATTTGTTATAGAAAGTCATATTTTGTCATTCTTTTCTGCTTGAAAAAAAATCACTATTCTTATTTGTTGCAGCCAGCTACTTGCTGCTGGGACAAACATCCAACCAGACATAATTAGAGGAGGGAAGGGGGTTTATTTCAGTCTTATGAAGTCCAAGGAACACTATCAGTGGGAGAGGAAGCTGGCTCACTTCATAGATCCAAGCAGACAGAAACGACTGCAGCCAGCAAACACCAGCAAGCGTAGACCAAGAGCTCAAATGGCTCTGAATGTACTTAGTGCTGGGCTGGAGATCTGTGACCAAATATACCTGCTTGGACTCCAGGATCTTCCCCCTGTGACACACCCCCTTGTAGCATGGATCTGCCTGCTAAGGACTCAAGTAAGAAGTTTAAACAAAAATGACTAAATCTATGGGACCATACATTCAAACTATCACAATATTAATTTGCATTTTCAGATGATTTAGAATTAGCCTTTTTAATTTCAGAAATATTTTTTCTCTGAATATTTTATGGAGTTACGCTGAATTAATTGACACAAAATTCATAACCTTATAATATTGAGTTTGCTCTTTCAGAAAAAGAAATTATCCTGAAGGCAGATCTCTTTTAATCCTTAGATACAGGCTTAGTGTGGTCTTTATATATGGTGTAAATTATTCCTGGGAGACACATCATTTATGTCTGCTGTTCTTGCTGTGGGATCCCTCACATGCAGGTCACACACAGGGGCAAGTGACTGGCTGTCCAAGTGCAGGTCAACACCACAGAATAGATTCTAGAACCTGAGTCTGACTCATGCTGTTTTTACATCAAGACAATGTCTTCTATTACAGTCTCCTCTTCTGGCTTTCTCTCTGACTCTCTTATAATGTAGTGAATAGTGATTTGGAGCCAAGGAAGCACAACGTAATTCTGTAAGTTTTGGAGTCATGAGAAATTGCAACAATGAATCCTTATAAGTTAAAATTTCTCAAATTCTGCTCACTCAAGATGAACATATTTGTATTAATGGAAATTTTAAGTTTCTTCTACAAAATAAAGTTACTAGAAGTTTATTGTATTAATAAATGAAATGCTTCATAAAATTTGAAAAGCATGATTATTAAGCTTATAATTTATCTTTTTTTGTGTGGTGAGAATGAAAGGGGGTGTGTGTCCACAGAGAGGCCAGAGGGCAACCTTGGATGTTGTCCCCCCAGGTGTTATTTATCCTCTTTTTTTGAGACAAAGTCTCTCACTGGCCAAGAGTTCATGAAAAAGGCTAGACAGACTGGCCAGTGAGCTCCAGACCACCTCCTAAGAGCTGGACAAGCATGAACCACTGTGTCTAGTATTTCTTTTTCTTTTTGAGGTAAGTTCTTACTGTAGCCCAGGCTGACCTATAATTCATTATGAAACACCAGGTTGGTCTTGAACTCATGGTGATCCTCCTACCTCTGCCTCACAAGTATGGGATTAAAGGCGTGTGCCACCACGCCTAGCCAATTTTATAAATTTTGAAGTAAGTAAAACAAGAATTATTTTTTCAAAAGTTAAGAAAAGAGCAGTAAATGTATGTTTTCTGGGCTAATGATAGACTCTAGCCACTATTTATAAAGAGGACTTTTCATGAACACATAAATGTCTCAACCACTTTCTTTAAAATTAGAAAGTTTGCATATCAAGTCTGCTTTTACAAGAAGAAGCATTATTTAACAACTGCTTCATCTTTTTCACTCTATTCTTTTTCTAGCATTGATTTTTTTTTTTTGAAAGAAAATTCACTCTGTAATCAGGCTGGCCTGAAACTCATAGCAATCCTTCTGTCTTATCCTCTCGTGTGCTGGGGTTATAAACTTGTGCCACCATACCCGGCATCACCATCCTATTGGTGAGCACAGCTCCTCTGACCACATGTTAGTTAATGTCTATTAGGCTAGAGCACAGTTAACACTCAAAATAAAATCCATACAGTAATCTGTCAATTTGCATGTTCACTCCATCGAAAATAGATTTGGTGACTTCCAGATAGGTGTGCTTCTGCCTGTGGATTAGTGCTGCTCTGAGCTTTGATCAGAGAAGCTTCTTCTTGCAGTGGAAAGTGATTATTGGAGATCCTCAAGAATCATTAGAGTGGGCTGGAGAGATGGCTTAGCAGTTAAGGCACTTGCCTGCAAAACCAAAGGACCCAGGTTCAATTCCCCAGGACCTATGTAAGCCAGATGTAGGTGGCACATGCATCTGGTGTTTGTTTGCAGTGACTGGAGGCCCTGGCACACCCACTCTTTCTCTTTCTCCCTTTCACTTTCTCTCTGCCTCTCAAATAAATAAATAAACATAAATTAAAAAAAAATCATCAGTGTGCTGAGAGCAAGTGGCTATTGAAGCTCAGTCCTAAATGGGACATCTACATTACTTCCTCCAGGCTCATGGAACATTGAGGAAGAGGGAAGTGAAGATTGCAAGAACCAAAGGATGGGGAGGAGTGCTGTGGAGTGCTGTTTTCTGAACACGACGTGTCTATGACCCTCATGAGTTCTCAGCATCTTTGATTTCTTGTACAAGAGTGAGCCAATAGACATTCCATCATGGGTGGGATGGGGGCTCATAAGACCCCACCAGTCCCTGAAGAACTATTGGCAGCTGATGGTTGCTGTGGGGAGGGGAAACATTTTGTTCAGTGCTGTAGCCACTGGTAAATTACTTATGCTCCAGCAAATAATCCCCCATTCATTCTCATGATTATGCAGACAATCCAAATTAAGGTCAGCAGTCACCATAATAAAAGAAAAAAAGAAGAAAATTTTAAAAAAAGACATCAAAGTAGAAGTCAGACTAGTGGTTGAGAAGAAGGGGTTCACGGGGGGGGTGTGTGTGTGTGTAAGAGAGTATAATGTGGGATTGATATGATTAAAACACAATATATACAAGTATAAAAATTGTCAAAAGATAAAAATAGCTCTGCTAGTGTGTGAAATGCATCTCAGTTGGCAGAGTGCTTGCCTAGTGTGTCAGAATCCTGGGTTCAACCCCCAGCACCATGGAAACCTGGTGTGGAGGCTCATGCTTATAATCCCAGCTCTCAGGAAGGAGGAAGGTCAGAAGTTTACCGTCATCCTCAGCTCCATAGCATGTTCCAGGCCAGCTTGGGCTACATGAGACCTTGTCTCAAAGACTAAAAAGGTTCTGTAGACAATGAACGTATGTCGTATTCTAAATATTAAAACTTAAGCAAAGGCATTGACTTAGAGGATGTGAGGTGAGGAGATCCAGGCTGTGTGGAGCGGAGACTAGCGGCCCAAACAGATAATACAATGAAAGCACGGATTTCCCAGCTCAGGAGAAACCTAGACTCCAGGTGTTTGTAGGTAGGGGTGGTGCCCAAGTGCTGGAGCAGGCATCTGTGCCCCAGGTAAAGCAGTAGTGGAACTGAGGATCCTTATATCCTTCTTGACGTTAATAACGACCCAGGCGGCGAACCCTCTCTCGTACCTTTTGTACAAAATCCAAATGGAGGGCTGGAGAGATGGCTTAGCGGTTAAGCGCTTGCCTGTGAAGCCTAAGGACCCCGGTTCGAGGCTCGGTTCCCCAGGTCCCACGTTAGCCAGATGCACAAGGGGGCGCACGCGTCTGGAGTTCGTTTGCAGAGGCTGGAAGCCCTGGCGCGCCCATTCTCTCTCTCTCCCTCTATCTGTCTTTCTCTCTGTGTCTGTCGCTCTCAAATAAATAAATAAAAATTAAAAAAAAAAAACCTTTAAAATCCAAATGGCGCCTCCCACAGTGCATGACGGGTCTTCTACATGGGCGGAATCTGTGCCCGTGCTCACACGAGTCTCGCAGAAATCTATTTTGCCTCTGACTTTCGGCGTCTGTAGCTGTCTCCGGGTGGAGGGGATCCACGGTGGAGGAGGTGACTGCATGAAACGTCACTCGCTGTGTCTGCTTTTGCTCTTCTCCTTGCAGGGGACTCTTGCACGTTTACCAAGGAAACACTTAGATGCACCCCATTGCAAGCTTCAACTGCCCCCTGGTCTCTCTGCTGCCCGCAGGAAGCGCTGAGCGCAGTCAGGCCCCGTGCGCAGGAGGCAGCCACTTCTGGACAGAGAACCGCTGGACTCCGGCTCCCAGCCGCAGCGGCTGGAGGAAGCTGTGTCAAGGAGGCTGGTACCCCAGCTTTTCACCCAAGACTTGATGCTTCCTACGCTGACCCCCATCTGCTCGATAAAGTAACGTTTGCGGGGAGCTCTGCAAGCGGTAAGTGGCTTGTTTGGCAGTCCGGCTATTTTCTTAGCCAAGAAGAAGCAAGGGGCTCATCAAACCAAATTTGAACTTTCAGCTTCCCTTGAAAAATCATAGTGGTTGACGTCGGAATCAGCAAAGCCTTTGAAGTTCTCTGGCATGCAAGGCAAATTGTAATTTGCTTCTCAACTGAAATGGGAGTTTCCTTTTGAGTTGCTATGCCTTCTGGCCACATGGTTCTCAGACCTCCATCACCAGCATCATGGGAATTTTTGTGTTACAATTATATGTTTCATCTGTCTATTACTTTCTATTACTATGATAGGTCCCATTATTTTTTTACTTGGACAAATTAAGCCAAGAGTGGATAAATTTAGACAGATCAAAGAAACTCTGTTTATATAAGAATTAAATGATTACTGAAAAGAAGCCATTTTTATTCGCCTCAGATCAAGGTTTTGTAGCACTAGCAATGAAGAGTCGTGCAATCAAATGTGATAGAAGTTTATTACAACTCTTAAGTTGTCTTTAAAAGTATTCATCAATGAAGGGAAAGTTCAATTCAACAGTGTGGGTATATCTTGAATGGCCTCCGAGTTTAAAGATTCTTAAAGGACTGCTGCTTGGTTCTGTAGCAATGGTAACTGTGCTTCCAGAACTCAGAGGAGAAGTGCTTCTAGGCCACCAGATGGACTTGGCATAGTGCATGGCTGTTCACTGAGAGTCAGCAGCCCACTGCCCACCCCTTCCTGGACTCAACCTCACAGGCTCTGAAACGAAGTTCCAGTTCCTCTGACAAAAGGGGGGGGGTGGATATCAAGGTGCTCCTGGACTTCCAATTTGAAATCCATGCATTGCAACATAGTAACATGTGACTATTAACTAAAATAAACAATTAACTGAGCATAGTGACTCACACTGATAATCTCAGTTCTTTAAAGACTAAGGCAGGAGGATCTCCCCTAGTTCAAGGCTAGCCTAGACTACTTAATGAGTTCCAGGCATGCTTGGGCTATTGAATAAGACCCTTTCTAAAAAGAAAAACAATAACAATAATAATTAGTATTATTTGCTTCTGTGAGATTAAGATGAATTGCCCTTTTGAATAATTCTCCTATAGTCGGAATGTTTTCGGATATCAGTTTCAGTGTACTGCCCTGATTGAGTTGTCCTGGGGTAACTTTCCCTATGCAAGTTTCTTTCTTTCTTTCTTATTTTGGTTTTTCGAGGTAGGGTCTCACTCTGCTCAGGATGACCTGGAATTCACTATGCAGTCTCAGAGTGGCCTCAAACTCATGGTGATCCTCCTACCTCTGCCTCCCGAGTACTGGGATTAAAGGTCTGCCACCACGCCTGGCTCCTATGCAAGTTTCTTCTGGGGCACAATGCTCTAACATTCTGTGTAAAGTTATCAGACAATTTCAATATGGGGAGACAAGTTTATTAGTTTCTTAAGCAGTATGCCCAATACCTCAGGCTAGATGACTTAATAGGAATTTATTTTCTTGTGCTTTCTAGGCTTGGAGAAAGAAGCCATCCCATGTCTTTTTAATTTTTCAATTTCTTTCTTTCTTTTTTTTTTTTTTTGAGGTAGGTTCTTGCTGTCTAGCCCAGGCTGACCTGGAATTCACTATGTACTCTCAGGGTGGCTTCAAACTCACAGTGATCCACTTACCTCTGAATGCTGGGATTAAAAGTGTACATCACCATGCCCATGTCATTAAATAATTTTTTATTTATGTGTTTATTAGGGAGAGAAAGAGGTCAGGGAGAATGGGAGTGCCAGGACCTCCAGCCACTGCAAACAAACTCCAGATGCATGTGCCACCTTGTGCATCTGGCTTATGTGGGAACTGGGGGATGGAACTTGGGTCCCTAGACTTCATAGGCAAATGCCTTAACCACTAAGCCATCTCTAGCCCAGCCATGTCTGTTTTCTTGCTTCTGGTATTCCTTTCACTCCAGTGTCAGCTGCCACCCTCACATGACTTTTTTCTCTCCCTGTATCTCTGTTCCCCTCTTGTTATAAAAGACAATAGTGATTATATTTGAGTCACATTTCAGTCCAGTGTGACTTTGTTTTAATGCAAGCACATTTGAAAAGTCCCTATGAGATAAAGTCATATTCTGAGTTTCTGAGGGGAAATGCATATTTGAGAGACCCTATTCAACCCAAAACAGGCCGCATAGTCTCTGTTGTAACCATTTAACTCTGCCATAGCACTAAGGGATATGCAGAAAACATAAATATGTGATTAGGTTGTTCTGATAAATTTCAATTCTATATTTGAATTTTATATTATTTCCTTATATCCTTAACCATTATTTTTCTTTTTATGTGTAGCTATTTACTAGGTCACTCTCTTAATTTGTGGATTATATTCAAACAAACAAGCAGGCAGGGGACAGATTTGACCCACAGCCAGTTTATCAAAATGTGCTACATTATCTTAAGGATGAGGCCGAGATAACTGAGGGATAGTTTTTCTTCCTGCTGCTCATAAATAAAGGAAGAAAATTCTGAGACAGGCTGTTTGTGATTTACATTAAGAAACCTTCACTTGATGGCTTCGTGTTTCAGCAGAGAGGAAACCAGAGCCATGAGGCCTGTTTGGTCATTCCTGGTGTGCTTGCCAAAATGTTGGTAAGGATTTTGCTGTCAAGATTAAGAGGTGAAGCAGGCTTAAATGAAGATTGCTGCTTAAGGTCTTTGTGCTGAAGGGTCAGGGCTCCTCCCTCATGGGCGCTTTGTGTTCTCTGTGCCAACAATCTGTGTATACTTGTGAGGTGATTTTAAATTAAAGGCATTTTGGGACTCAATATTACGTGGCATTTTGGTAAGATGTTGTCAGTCCCTAGATACTCAGTGAAGGCCAAATACTGGATGATATCCCACACATCTGAAAGGAGTTTATCTTCTAATGCTGAATTGCTAAATCATCCAGGGAGGAAAAAAAATAAACTAAACTAAACTATCATATTTATCATGCCTATGACTCCTAGTACAATCCATGTGATGTAAAATTTGAAGTTATTGGTCAAGATTATGATCCTCTAGTTGACTTTTCAAATTACAAAACCCATACCTGCTCCTTATAGATTAAAATCATGGAACAAATTAATATTATAAAACTGAAATTTTCTCATGCTCCCAATTCCCAGAGATAATTTCTGATAAGATTCTGGTATTTATTTTTCCAAACATCCGCCAGACCACGTAATTGTATAAGCAAGTGAAAAAAAAAAAAAAAAGACACACTGAATAGATGGTTACTGTGAACTAATTGAGATCTGAGGACAAATCTCAGAGCAAAATATACGAGCATGATGAAGCATTCTACCAATTATGCTTTACACTCACGGCTTGCTGAGAGTATGACATGAATCGTTATACTTCCCGGGGTCAAGGGGCACATATTTTTGGTTTTGTTTTATTCCAATAAGCAGAGAATGACTTATTATGTCAACAATAGTATTCATGCATGTATAGTAAAATCTTACTACTTAGAAATCTCATTATCCCTTGGGCTCAGCAATAAATATTTTCCTTCTATTATAGAGAAACTACCAGCAGGTATCCATTTTCTTCAGTGACATCAGCATTTTAATAATGTTTATCATCCACAGCATATGGTCTTAGTTCTGTTTACTTTCTTGAGAACTGAGAGCATTCCTTGAGTCAGCCTTAGTTGGATTCAGGGAGGAGCTCATTTCCCAGATATCAAGAGGGTTTGGAAGGACTAGTGGGGTTCACGCACTTAGCAGCCCAAAACAGAATGGCTGCATGCGGTAATCAGCTCCACATTGCTGGATGAGCATCCAACCAGACACTGTTTCTGGGAGGAAGTGGTCTATTTCAGCTTGCAAGTCCAGGGGAAACGCCGTCAATGATGGAGGAAGCTGTGTCCTTCCGTAGATCCAAGCAGAAAGACAACTGCAGCAGCAAACACCAACACCGGCCAACACACACTGCCAGAGCTCAGGAGCCTCTCTCCACTCCTTGGGGCTGGAATCCAGATCCGCCCAGTGACCTCTCCTCCAGTCAGCTGCTGGAGACTTACTAGGATGTTTAACCTAAAAAATACCCAAGGCTAGGCTGGAGAGATTGCTCAGTGGTTAAGGCACTTGCCTGCAAAGCCCAATGACCCAGGTTCAATTCTCCAGTAACCACTTAAAGCCAGATTTTCTGCTGGCAACATGCACCTGACTGCAACATCTGGGTCCTCAGGCAAGCGCCGTAACCACTAAGCAACCTCTTCACCCCATCGTAGGCATATCTTAAGCATGAGCATGTAAAGACAGATGCACAAAGTGGCACATGCATGTGGAGTTTGTTTTCAGCAGCTGGAGGCCCTGGTGCATCCATTTCTCTCTCTCTCTTCCCCCCATCTCTTTATTCTTATAAATAAATAATAAATAAATAAATATTTAAAAAAATACCTGAGGCTACGGGGGTATATGCATTCACATTCAAACAACCATACTGAATTATTGCCACTGTAATAGTTTATTTATTTATTTGCAAGGGGAGGGGGAGAGGGTGAATATGGGCACACCAGGTCCTCTTGCCACTGCAAATGAACTTCAGATGTATGTGCCACTTTGTGCATCTGTCTTTACCTGGGTACAGGGAATTGAACCTGAGTCATCAGGCTTTACAAACAAGTGCCTTTATTTGCCGAGCAATCTCCTCAGCCCTGTTACTGTTCTTAGATAGCATAAAAATTCTGTAAATGAAAGTGGATGGTTTAGCCTTTGTTTCCACACAATGGATAGACAATGTTCATGCTTAAGATATGCCTACGGTGTGTTGGAGAGATGGCTTAGTGGTTAAGGTGTGTGCCTGAGAAGCCTAAGGAACCAGATGTTGCTGTCAGGTTCATGTTGTTGGCAGAAAACACCTGACCAAGAGCAGCTTGTGGGAGGAAAAGGTCAACAGTGACAGGATACTGTGCCAAACACTGGCAAGGGGAAGCTGGATATAATACCCATAAGCCCACCCCAACAATATACTGCCGCCCGAGGGCTCCAATTCTCAAATTGCTATCAGTTGGGGACCTAGCATTCAGAACACATAAGTTTTGGGGGACATCTTAATCAAACCACCGCATCAAGTTCAAAGGAACCACCTGTGAAGATTATGGGGTGGGTGGTGGGTGGAGTGAAGGGATGAGGCCAAGGCTGCCATGGAAACAGATCTAGAATGCAGTGCCTCTTTTCCACCCGAACACTGCAGAGCACTGGATGCTGACTGTGGTTCTCATGAGTTAAATGTCCCTAAACAGTAAGGGAACTTTCCATTTGAGAAGTTGTTCACCGTCTCTAGTATTGTTCTGGGGAAAGAGGTAGCCCAACTTAAAATAATGGCATCAAAATAGACATTTGGTACCTGGCAGTTCATGCGGGCTGCTATAACACAGTACCTACAGTGGGTGTTTTAAAAATAACACACACGAATTGTTCTGAGTTTGGAGGGTGGAATCTCCAAGACCAAGGGGCTGTGTCTCACAGACAGTGACTTCTTTTTTTAATTAATTAATTAATTATTTATTTTTCTCTGAAACAGCACTTTATTAAACATCAAAGCCAAGGTGGAACAAACACAACTTTGAGTATTTGTCAATCAGGCCACAAAAGGGATGCGAAATGTTTGAAGTGTGACTGTTACACATTCATTTGTCAAATCTTACACTACTACAGAAGATTATCCCATGATTAAAGTAGCCTAAATCTAACACCCATAAGCTGCATCAGTGGATCTCTTCCTAAAGCAATGTTTTAGTATTACTTTGGATATTGACTCCTTTATCAAATAGACTCTACAAACTAAATTGTTAAAAATAGATAAATAATGACTGAAACTCTGTAAACCAAGTAGAGGACTGCATGAAAAATTCTGGGAAAATTCTGAGATAAAATACTAAGATAACAATTATTACATATATAAAACTCTCCCACTTCTTTCTGATGTTGACACTAACATACTCGGAGATTTCAACAGTTGATCTACTGGATACAAACAAAACTTTGAGACCAAATTCTAAGTGGTGTCATTAACATGCGGCTTACCGAGCCCATGCGTTAAACTTCATCCAAACTCACATACGTTTCTCACATGGTCCCTGGGCTAGAAATAATACACACCTAGAGTGAACACACTGGAGTTGGTTACTTCTGCTTATTAAGTTTTCTACTCAACTTCTATTTTTCTTCGAGATTTTCCAACACACACAACCTACCTTTTCAGATACCAAATGGGTTCTTAGGAAGTTTTTGACCTTCTCAATATGACAATTCAGTTTCAAAGGGGAAAAATAGCTTCACTTTGAATAACCTCAATCAGTTTGCAATTGATCACAGGGAAACCAGCAGCCTACCTTGTCACTAAGTATCACAAAGGGCAAGCCCCTTGCAAAGGAGCATCCGGTTCTGGTTAAGTTCAGGTCACTCTCACAGGAGATTAACTACCAAAGTCACTTTTGGGAGAGAAATTGGAAGGAGGAGGCACAAGATGGTGGACAGGGTACAGAAAGCTGTGCACTCAGTACATGATTTTGGTCACTTTTTCACAACATGGTTATTTTCTTGTATATTTTACTAAGTAAAAGCTTATAGTAAAAGACAGTGATGAACCTATATATCAAAGCAAATTTGATAAAACATCCATCTTCAAGTTTCATAAATATAAGTAATTCTAATTCTAAAGTCTCTACGTCTTCACATTTTCATAGACTTAGGTAATACACAAATTCATGGACGTCTCCTGTTATGCAGTTAACTGTACCTAGCTCTGACATTATCTTCATAAATACTCAGGGAAACCACAACGGTACTGGGAGTCTCGGATTCTATCCAAGTTTTAAGGGAAAAAAAAAAAAAAAAAAGAGCAGCAACTCCATGAAACAGAGGGGAAATGAATCCCTTACTTTCTTTTGCTTTTTGTGTCAGTTGTTTGAAAAACACCAGAAGCAGACATGAGGTTTTCTATGTACTGTCTGAGAACTTGGTTTTCTGACTTCAGCTTCAGGTTTTCTTCCTTAACTGCATCCACGCTTGCAGAAAGATCTTCAAGTGTGTGTTGGAGTTCCAACACTTGGTTAATAAGTTGTGTTTTTTCCTCCAGTTTCACCTGGTTTTCAGCATCAACTGCATCCATGTCAGCGCTCATCATCTTGGGTAACAAACTTCTGGGCCTTAGGTACAAAATCCTTGATGAATGGTCTGGCGTCGGAGGTGCCCATACCGGGTGGCAGCTGCAGGATGCCTCAGACCAGGTGACAGTGACTTCTTAATGTGTTCTCACACGGCTGCAGGGTGAACAAGCTCCCTTGGGTGATTGTATTTATGATAAGACAAAGTTTTGCTTGGTAGCCCAAGCTAGACTCAACTTCATGATCCTCTGCCTCCTGAAAACAGGGATCACAGGTGTCCACCGTCATACCTGCCTTCCTTGACGTCCTTTACATGGGCACGAACCACTTCACAAAGGCCTTATCTCACAGCAGCATCATTTGGAGTCAGGCTTCAGTCTGTGGAGACACAGCAGTCAGACCATAGGAAAACCCAGGTTACATACAAAATGCTATAAAATGATCATAGGGAAAAAAAAATGAAATGACTATAGGCACTAAACAAATGCCAGTTAAATATTTTATATCATGGTCCAGTTATCTTGAGGAAACATTTGATAGAGAACTCTAGAACAACATAATTATAAAGACAACAATAATGCTTTATTGACCTGTATTACAATGATAGTTCTATGGTTATGAATTCACGATCAAATTATGACTAATATAATTTGGTCTCTGTTTCTTGGGACTTAATCCAAGTTAACTTGGCTGTGAGGGTGACTGGGCAAGGGGACCAGGGGTCACGTGTAGCACATGAGAACCATGTGTGCTGCCAGGCCTGTAGTGCATGCCTTTAATCCCAGCCCTTGGGAGGCTGAGGAAGGAGGGCCAGTACGAGTTTGATGTGAATTCCAGGTCAGCCTGGGCTACAGCAAGACCCTACCTTGAAAAACAGAACCGAAAATGCCCCAAACCTATGTGTTCTTATTTCCATATCTAATTGAAAATATGCCTATTCTCAATATTTTGTCATCTTTATATCAAATATTCCCATTTCTGAATCTTTTTGTTTTCTATCTCTTTAAGGAATAGATTTCATTACAACATGTTCATTTCATTTCAACAAAGCAACATGAAGTAATAATAAGATGGTGATGATGATAATGATACCATTTGGCATGTACTTGCCACATACAGAATATTTTTTGTCTTTGTTACTAAATAATAAAGTATAATTGTGTCCAGACCATTTACTTTGTACTTGGTATTAAGTAGCCCAGAGATTATTAAAAGTGTGCTGGAGGACACACGCAGGTTACGTACAAACCCCATGCCATCCTGCGGAAGGTACCTGAGCAGTAGTGGATTCCCCACAGAGAGACAGGACAGTGTGCAATGCCTTCATGCCCTCACGGTTTGTTTAAAAATAGTTTATTTATTTACTTGAGAGAGAGAGGGAGGTTGAGAAGGAGGCAGAGAGAGAATAGGCACACCATGGCTTCCAACCACTGTAAATGAATCCCGGATGCACGCGCCACCATGTATATCTGGTTTATGTGGGCACTGGGGAATCGAATCTTAGGTTCTTAGACTTGGCAGGCAAGCCATCTCTCCAGCCCCATTAGTTTTTGAACATAGAATCGGCTGTTTCTAGCTGGGCCTAGTGGCATGTGCCTGTAAGACCAGCACTTAGTAGATGGGGACACGGAGATCACACGTCAAGAGACGCACTTCTGGGGGGTTCCAGAGGGTGTTTCCAAGAAAGGATTAACTGAGGGAGGAGATGTCCTTCCTTCAAAGTGGGTGGCCCTTCTGGGTTGAGGACTATGTAAGAAGCTCACCTGTGCTGCTCGCTGGTGACGGCGCTCACCTGGGTGCCCTAGCTGTTCACTCTTGCGTGTGTGTGCTCTGTTCTCACAGTCCTTCGTGGACATTGGAGCCCAGCTGCATCAGCCTTCCTACGTGGACTGAAGACCAGCGGCGCTCTAGGAGTCCTCCAGCCCTTCCGTGCCATATTGGGACTGCTGAGGCCTCCAGCCTTGTGGACTGAGCAGCTATAGGGCTCTTCAACGCCCAAGCGTGCAGGCAGCTATTGTTGGTCTGCTCAGCTTGTATCCTGCAAGCTAATCCAATAAAATCCCCTGCATAATAATATTCATTCTTAGTTCTGTTCATCAGAATCTGACAAATACAGTGAGTTTGAGGCCAATCAAGGCTACATAGTAAGACTCTATCAGAGAGTGCGAGAGAGAGAGACCTACAGCTTTTTCCTAAACAAGTCACGGAAGAGACGTGTATTTCTAGAGGTTTCTGCAATTTCTGTAGCTACGACAACCACTTTAGGTCAATGTATCAGTTAACCTTAGCTGCAGAACAAAAACCGGGCTTCAGTGGCTTAAATAAACATCGTTTAGTTCTTGTTTCTCTGGTTTGATGTTGGCGGGAGTTGAAAGGTTGAGCGTGGCCTCATCTTGGAGGCAGAGTTCTTCTAGAGGTGAATTTGGTACTCATGTCTCCCTGACACATCTACCCTTCTGTGGAAGACTCCACTGATCACTTAATGCATGAGGGACAAGGACAGATGTGACGTAGAGACACCGGGAATTCTTCCCATCGTTCCACTGATGACATTCATGTTCACAGCAGAGAAGACTTTGAAGGCTTGTGTTGTTTTTAAGATATATAAAGATTTTTAATGGAAAAAAGGTCTATATAGAACCAAATGAAGTGGAGAACAATGTAATTCCAGTACTTGGGAGGCTGAGCCAGGGCAATCCAGAGTTTCATGTCAGCCTGGGCTATACGGGTTATAAGACACTGTCTCAAAAACATACATATTACATACATACATCCTACATGAATAGTGAGATGCTGTCTCAAAAACAATCACCCAAGCAAAAAGCAAATGCCTATAGAAATGTTACTCTGTGCACGAAATGCTCAGAAAATTTTACCTGTCTGTGTTCCATTTCTGTGGAACGGGTAAACACCTGCATTCAGATGGGGTGGTTTTTTGTTTGTTTGTTTCTAGCACTTTGGTGAATTTCACAAATGTGCCTGGATGACAAATATTAACAACTTCTATCCCCTGAAGTAGATAGCTGATCTCACATCTTTCATGAATCTCAGTATGCATGTGTGCATATATGTCTCTACCTGCATATGTACATATCTACAACGTTATACTTTTTGATTGACATTGCACAGTCCTCCAACAGAATGTGCAGATTTCCCATGTTCCCTTGGCACAGATGAGATAGACATCATTAGAGAGACATCTTTAACAAGAAATGGGCATTCCTTAAGCTTGGATTTCTCACATAGTAACTGGAAAATAGTCTCTTCCCGTCTGGTTTCACGCATGGATCTGTGAGATGTGCTGTCCTGGGTGCAGGCACACCATGCAGCCAGCATTTAATGTGTTCCCTGGCACAGCGCATCACCTTGGCAGAATGAGCCAAAGAAGGGCTGACCACGGTGAACTCCCCTTCGATACCTGGATCATTAGCTGAGCTTGGGCCAGCTGTGTACATGTCCTCTGCTTCACTTAACTTACCTTATGT
Source organism: Jaculus jaculus (assembly GCF_020740685.1). Taxonomy (NCBI): domain Eukaryota; kingdom Metazoa; phylum Chordata; class Mammalia; order Rodentia; family Dipodidae; genus Jaculus; species Jaculus jaculus. Next base: position 33,110,479 of record NC_059108.1, read on the forward strand.
GCTTGGTGGGACATTCTTGTGAGATAATGTAGGTTAAAAAAAAAGGTTCATAAATCACTAACAGCTATAGAAGCATGAGCTAGTCATATACATAAGCCTGAAAGACGTGCTGATAACAGGAGCCAACACAACGGTTCTAAGTCCTTAGTGACCAGGTTCATAAAGACTCAAAGGTTTGGGGGCTGGAGAGATGGCTTAGCGGTTAAGCGCTTGCCTGTGAAGCCTAAGGACCCCAGTTCGAGGCTTGGTTCCCCAGGTCCCACTTTAGCCAGATGCACAAGGGGGCGCACGCGTCTGGAGTTCGTTTGCAGAGGCTGGAAGCTCTGGCGCGCCCATTCTCTCTCTCTCCCTCTATCTGTCTTTCTCTCTGTGTCTGTCGCTCTCAAATAAATAAATTAAAAAAAAAAAAAAGACTCAAAGGTTTGGGAGCCATTCTCAGTACCTTTTCTGCATCTTTCAGTTTGCGTACTTTAGAACTGCCACCCCCATGACTGGGAAGAGTCCTGACTGTCCTTGATTGCATATAGTTGGAGCTCAGAGTAGCAGTGACATTTTTATGCTTAACCTTTTGTCCTCACTAAGAGGCCTCACCCCAAAGTAAGAGGGAGGAGGACTGCAGGTCACCTCAGGGGGCTTTTCAAGAGGAATTAACATTCCTATGTGTGTATTCTCTAGTTTTTCCCCCTCCTGACAGAACAGTCCTCCGGCCCCCTCCTCACCCTCAGTCTGGATTCCTTTAGCACCTCCTAATTACATCCCTGGCTGTGACTTTCAGGCTCAGACATCCTTCAAGGCTAATTTATGGGCTATTTTGAAAGAAAGTTCCTAGGACTTTATAGGGACTTTATTTACTTTCATGGGACCTCCGGCATCAGTCTGCTTTCCCCTCTGCTCTTAGCTTCCCTGCCACCACCACAGGGAACAGCACCGCAGGCCGGGCGGGTGCACACCGAGAGGATGGCTCTCTGTCCAGGGGAAGCGCTTTCCTTCCACCGTGCTACCTTGCCTGTCCTGATATTCTCAGACACGAGCTCCATTCCCTCCATTCACATTTGTGTCCATGGGGGGCGAACGGCTGTATGTAGCAGACAGAAGAGGGTTCGTAAGTGGCACATGGGAAGGAAAAGTAGAACACGGGGAGGTAGGCGATAAGGAGATACAGTAAGTGGTAACTGGAGGGCAGGGCACTGAAAATGAGAAGCTAAGATGGGTGTGTGTGTGTGTGTGTGTGTGTGTGTGTGTGTGTGTGTATGTCAGAGGACAACCTTGGGCACTGGCCACCTTTTTTGAGACAGGGTCTCTTGTTGGCCTGGTTATATTGCCAAGTAGGTTATATTGGGTGGCCAGTGAGCTCCAGGAATCAACCTGTCTTTGACTCCCCAGTGCCACAGTACCTGCCTATTTGTTGTTTTTTTTTCTTTCAGTGTGTGTGTGTAGGGGATGTGGAGGTCAGAGGTCAACACTAGGTGTCTTCCTCAATCATTCTCCTCATTTTATTTATTCATGTATGTATTTTGAGATGGTGTCTCTCACTGACCCTGGCGCTCACTGGTTTTGGTAGACTAGCCGGCCAGCAAGCTTGCGGGGCAAGGGCCCTACTGACAGCTGTTTCCTAAGCCCCAATTGTGCTCTTTTGAAAGCAAATATTAGCTGTCTTAAATTTTTAAGTTTCATGACCAAGAGTCATTTGGGGAATTTTTTTTCAGCTAATGGTATGCAAAGTGCTGCGAACCGCTGGAGGCAGAAGAGGAAGAAGTGTGAGGATACATGAATATTCCCTCACAGATACAAAGCAGGCTGTGAAGGGAGGAGAGACAGAATGAGTAACTGAATTGGAGGGAAAAGCAAAGGGTGGAATAGAAGCCAATCCCCAGGCCTTCTGTTTGGATGGTGTTCTAAATAGTGATACCTTTAAGTGAAAATTGAAGGTCACCTTTGCAGAGCAAAGAATGCATCATTTCGCTTTAGAGCTATTCAAGTTGCTAATGCCATGCAATGAATAGGCACTGGAAAGGCAGGTGCTGTTCAGTTAAGAAAGCTTGAGGATGAAGGACCTTTAACCACTGAGCTATCTCTGCAGCCCATCATCCAGCTATTTGAGAAACTGAGTCCGGAAGAAGATCAGATTGGACTGGATGGAGATTTCAAGATGGCTGACTTCCACAGTGAACCAGGTTGGGCTCTATAGTGAAACCCTGTCTCAAAACAAATGAATAAATGAATAACTCAAAAAAGGATAGCAGCTTAGGACAGAGATCAGGGGTTTTAAAGTAAGTTCTGGGTAAACAGAATGCCTGCCTGGTGACTTCCCTTGTTGAAGGTCCTGGATGACAGGATCTGAGTATACGTATGGATGCACGTACTTTGGCTTAGAACAGGCATTTTATGGGTTCATTTCTTTTCTTTTTTGCACAATTAAAATATACCATACGGATGGTGAAGAAGAGAAGGAGGTAACTAGCGTTATCTGTTTGCATGTCAAGAGCGAGATTAACATTAGTACTGGATTGTTCTTAGTTGATTTCTTTCTTTCTTTCTTCCTTTTTTTTTTTTTTTTTTACTTTTTTTCTGGAGGCAGGGCCTCACTCTAGCTCAGGCTGATTTGGAACTTACTTTGTAGCTCCAGGCTGGCCTTGAACTCATGGTGATACTCTGACATCAGCCTCTCAAGTGCTGGGACACACTAAAGGCATGGGCCACCACACCTGCAGTATGATTACTTGACAATGAAACTTTGGAGTAACTTACCAAAGTTAACAGCCAAAAATAACATCAAGCTCTGGATTGCTTCAAGAGAAAAATACATACATGCATACATACACACACACATGCATGAATTTATTTATAGCTTAGGCCTAAAGTAGGAGAACGAAATGCTCAGTTTATCTTTCTTTCCCTGTAGCAGTATACCAGCAATTAGAAAAGATGAAAGAAAGCCAGAATATATGCACAGATACCAAGTTACCAAACTATGAGAGAGTCTTTCTACTGGTGTTAGGGGCCAGTTCTTGGGGCTGGCCATTTCCTCTCCTAGAATGGTATTCCCTGTAGGAAGCTGGAGATAATAATTGCTAACGTATCTGTATTGAGTTCTCACAGTCTATGTTGCCTGGGTATCCACTCTGCATGTCACTTGGGCCTTCTCACAGCCATTCACCGTGGAAGGGAAGACAGAAGAAGAAATGGAAGTTTGAGCGTATGTTCCATAATGGTGGCAAAGTTAGTCAAGAAGCAGAGAGCTGTGAATCATTTATCTAGAAGGCTCTCTAGAGCCATTCACAGTGCTGTGCTAAGTTATGTATGCTAAGGAGCTACCGAAAGGATGCTTTCATGTGAAATTCATAGATAACATTTTAGCTAACAGGCACAATCTTCTCTCCCCTATGAAATATTTTATTAGTAAAAGTTATCAAATTAAGATTTTATATTTCTTTTCATATCCCAATGAATGGCTTTAAGTCTGTTGTGGAGAGAATGTATGAGTGTATTGGTGATTGACACTCGCTGGTTTCTTAGGTTGCTTAACATTCTAAGAAATCCGTTTTGCCAATACAGGCAAAGATGGACATTCAGCTCAGAGATAATAGTTCTCTATGCCTTTTAAAGTACTCTGGGAGGCATAAGAAAGGATTCTAAGAAATCTATGTTTCTTTAAGTCAAGCAAAGATGAAGTAGATAAAGCGAGGAACCTTGACATAGCCAGGGTGTGCATTTCTCTTTCTTACATTTCTCCATGTTTCTGTATCAATTAGTACGGCCCTGAGGAACAATTGCTGAGCCCTGGGAAAAAGTACTTTCTGGTTCAACTGCTGTAGCTTTTTAATCAGCATCTCCCCTCCCAGCCTGGGAGAGCTCAATGCGTCTTTCCAAGTGTGGAGGGGAAAGTCAGCTCTAGGCCAGGCGTTCTCCGAGGAGCTGGACCAGTGCCTGGTTGCTCCTGGGAATTGTGCGGCCGCCAGTGCAGCTGCGCTCCTCCGCACACGGTGGCCAAGAAAAGTCCCTTTCTATGCTCTGGTCTTTTAGCCCATAGACACTGAGGCACCAGGGTGTTGTAGGGGATTTGGAGGCCTTTTGCTCTATAAATCCGACCTCCTGCGCCTCCTCTGCTAGGTCCACAGCACGCAGGGAACACAGAAATCCATCCAGCTAAGTCTCTGCTGTCTTCAGGGGAGAACCCCTCACCCCCTGAAGAGGTAAAGAGAAAGGGACCCTGGGCAGAGTATCAGAAAACAGAGGCATGGGGCCCTGGAAGGGCCTGAACTAGGTGAAAGTAAGATGTTTGCAACTTCCTGGCTGAGTAATGGTTCTCAAGTTCCTCTGCCACCCTGGACCTCCACTTGTGCCTCGCAGAATGAGGGGCGCTAGCCAGTGGATCCTCACCTAATACTTTTGCCCCCTGGACTAGAAGAGAGTACACACTCTAAGCCTTTGTTGTCATAATCCTGCAGGAGTACTGGGCAACAGAGAAGTACTTTTCTGTCCCTCTTAAAGATACTCTGGGGAAAATAAAGGAAACATACACTTCAGAGAATAAAACTAATTCTGGTGTTTTAATGCAATTCAGCAAACTATATCCTTGAACTAGGGATTAGTACATTGGCTAGAACCTAAGTTTTGAGAATGTAAACTTTAAAAAAATTATCTATTTATTTGCAAGTAGGGGGAGGATGGGGGAGAGAGAGAGAGAAAGAGAGGGAGAGAGAGAGAGAGAGAGAGAGAGAATGGGCACACCAGGGCCTCTTGCTACTACAAACAAACTCCATATGCATGTGTCACTTCGTGCATCTGTCTTTCTGTGGGTACTGGGGAATGGAACCTGGACCAACAGGCTTTGAAAGAAAGTACCTTTAACCGATACGTCATCTCTCCAGCACCTGATGTCTAAGCATCTTTCTTTCTCCTCCTTCTTTCCTCCTCCTCAACCTCTTCCTCCTCATCATTGGTATATATGGTGTCATATAGTTCAAGCTGGCCTTGATCTCCTGATCCTACTGTCTGAGTGTATTTTTGCACAAGCAAAGACTCCCAGCCTGAGAGAATGAGGCACTGTCTGGAGATGGGATGAATTTTAATTTTTTAAAGTCGTGTTTCACGATGAAGCTCAGTGTGACCACAAAGTCAGGCCCCTCTTCCCACACCTCCAGACTGCTGGGATTACAGGTGTGCACTCCCATGCTCAGCACCAGCTGGCTTTGATTTGGCCGCTCCTTCTAGGCCTGCTCTTGGCTCTTGGGGGCATACCGCCAGTTACCCTGTGATGGAGAAGTGGAGTTGTTGGGAGACTTGGCAAGGGTTGTCATCTCTATGGTCATGTAGGTTGTTTTAACTGAAATCCCATAATATCCCCAGGCAGTTTAATGCTGGGGTGGAACCAACGTACATAATTAAACAAAGCAAAGATTTGACAACACTGTACTTGTGGCACAACACAGCTGCGATTTCCTGAGCTCGGAGTGGAGAAGGAGCTGGGGGCATCTGTCATAGCAAAAGCATGCTTTGTAGCAAATAACAGCTTAGGAGACATCCACAATGCTGCGGAACACAGGCTATAGGGAGCGAGCTCTGTCAGAAGAGAAGGGGCTGTGGTGCTGGGGTGCTCAGGGGGTGGCTGATCACATCTGTGGGTTATGAAATGAAGCTCTGTGTGACGGGGGGGCCACCACATGATGCTCTCCTCCGAGTAACACTTCTTCTAACTGACTTTTAGATGATCAGTAAGTAAATTGTTTAGGAAAGAAAAACTCTTTTCTTGGAACAACTAAAAAAAAAAAAAAAAACAAAACCTACTATCTTTTAAAATATGCTTGTGATAACCCTAAATGAAGATAAGATAGAAAAAGACTGAAGACAATTAGATGCAATAGAAGTTGTACATTTGAAAGTAATATTTTTTCTGCTGCCACTTCTTACTGGGAAAGGCTTAAGAATAATAATTTTTTAAAAAAAGCACTTAAGAAGTAACTGGTTTTCTGGTACTAGTCTTGGCTATTTCTGCTGCAAAGGGATTCTCTTTTATTTGGTCCAGGGTATGAGGGCCTTTTTGTTCCCTAGCCCAGCAGCACAGGGGTGCTTTTCAATGGCTCTTTCCTCCCAGTGGCATTCATTCTGAAGGAGCATTTGCATAGCAGGCATGATGTGGCCTGCAAGGGAGAAGTGGAGCATGTTAGGCGTTTGGAATCATGTGACGCCAGCAGAAATGATTATGGATCTAAATGGTTGAGCTCTGATGGGCAGGCCACAGCTACGGGTCAGACCCAGGTGTGGCGGAAATTTCAGAAGCTGGGACTATCATACTTTTGTTCTGGAATTAATGTAACTGTGCTTGTAGTTATTTTAAAATATCCATTTTGGGTTTGGGAGTACATTTCAGTGGTGCAGTACTTATCTGGCATGTGTAAGACCCAGGGTTCAATTCCCAGCACTATCAAGGGAACGAAACAAAACAAAACTACATCACAATTCAATTTTTCCCTCATTAAATTTTTTTTAATTTTTTTATTGTTTATTTTTATTTGTTTATTTGAGAGCGACAGACAGAGAGAGAAAGAGGCAGATAGAGACAGAGAATGGTGCGCCAGGGCCTCCAGCTACTGCAAATGAACTTCAGACACGTGCACCTCCTTGTGCATCTGGCTAACATGGGTCCTGGGGAATCGAGCCTTGAACCAGGGTCTTAGGCTTCACAAGCAAGTGCTGAACCGCTAAGCCATCTCTCCTGTCCACAATTTTTCCCTCATTAAAAAATTATTTATTTACTTATTTGAGAGAGAGTATATGCAAACTCCAGATACATGTGCCACTTTGTGCACATGGCTTTGCTTGGGTACTGTGGATATGAGCTGCAGGCTAACAGGCTTCATTAACAAGTGTCTCCCCAGGCTCTCATCTTTAACACAGGTAGATTGTAAACTTTTGCTGACCAGGGATGTAGCTCAGTTAATAGAGTCCTTTGTCTCATGAACATGTCCCCAACGCTGCATGTTGGGGACAGCCTGGGCTATGTAAGATCCTGCCTCAGTAAATAAAGAGAACCTAAAAAACTTCTGAAGTGTCATAGTCTGATTTTGTGGAATAAAGGAGAAATCAGATATTACATACTCACTTTTGCCTCTTTATTTAAAATCTCCATCTCACCAGTGCTATTTTAGCATGTTTTTTTTCCCTCTTTTTCTTTTTTTTGGATTCCATTTTTAATTATTTGTCCTTCCCTTTTCCTAACTCTTCCCTTTTGTCTCCTGAAAAAGTTCCCCTGGAACTTGCCCCTCTTTTCTGTCCTAGGGTTTCTTTTCTGTCCAGGGTCCTCAGTCTGGCATCATGACCTCCACCAGCCGGCCTGAGCCTGTCCCTTCAGCACCTTCTACCAAACTCTCGTGACTCCATGATGCTGTCACTGCTTGGTGGGCCAGTCTTCATAGGACCAGCGTCATTTCTCCATAGGGGTTTCCTTACTCTGTCCCTATGCCAATATCCCCCTACTCTGAGTACTGTCCTGTGTCTCTATGCTATCAGTAAGGACCTGTGCTTTGGACCATCTGGATCCCTCCTCACCCATTCTCACTTGGTTTCCCTGTCAGAAGTCTTAATTAAAAAAAAATTAAAGAATTTTTGTTTTTTGAGGTAGGATCTCTATGTAGCCCAGATTGACTTGGAATTCACTACGTAGTTTCAGAGTGACTGCAGACTCACTGTGATCCTCCTACCTCTGCCTCCCAAGTGCTGGGATTAAAGACATGTGCCACCACGCCTGGCTTACAAAAACATTTTATTGACAACTTCCATAAATATAGACAACATACCATAATCATAATCTCCCTCCAATACACCTCCTTTCCTCCTCCCAGCCCCCCTCCACTGAATCCCTTCTCTTTCCAACTAATTTCTCTTCCATTTTGATTTCATCATTTTTTTTTTCCTTCTTTTACATAGGACTTGTGTAGGTAGTGTCAGCCATTGTGAGATCATCAATATCAAGGTCAAATTGTGTCTGGATGACAGCATTATAAGCAGTCGTCCCCTTCTTTGGCTCTTACATTCTTTCTTCCACCTCTTCCACAATGATCCCTGAGGCTTGGAGGGTGTGCAAGAGATGTCTCACTTAGTGCCAAACACTCCACTGTCATGTCTTCTCAACTGTATGGTGAGTTTTGAGTCACCCCAGTGGTCATGGCCATCTGAAAAGAGAAGTTTTTCTTTCTCTAACCAGAAGTAACAGTAGCATTAATATGTGGGTGTAAACATAAGCGTTTAGAGGGCAGTTTGGTGGGTCTAATATATCCATTTAGCCTGACAATAGTAGTAGTTCCTCTAAGACTTGTGACCTCTGCAGCATAGACTTTTGACTGGACGTTTCAGTATCAGACATGAATTCTCCCTCTCTGTTCCCTGTGGAGCAGGTCTCAAGACCAATCAGAGAGCAGTTTGTTTCTCCCATAACAGTTATGCCACCATTGCGCCAGTTGGTACATTGGCCTGGCTGGCCAGATGTAAGGCTTGCAGGGTTCACTGCTGGTTGAGAACATTTAGGACTTCTCTCCTACAATAGGCTGCATGCAGCGTGGGTCTATCCAGCAGCCTGACAGCTGGTCAACAGGGAGGTGGCTTCTGGCTGAGCTCCAGCTTGATTTCTCAGTGACCTGCAGCCCAAGCATGTGGAGTAGCAGTTTCAAGTTTGATCACTACAAAATGTTTCAGATCAAAAATTCCTTGGCTTTCTGGAATGTTCTTATTCTACTTGCCTTTCAATTCTTTCGCTGTACTTTTCTCTTCATCTTAACTCTAACTTTTCTTACAGGTAACGTTTAGGGGACAGCTCCCAGTCCTTGTGACTGAAGGTTTCTCGTTGTGTGTACTTAGCTTTTCCTGTGCAGCCTTGTTGCCAGACACATTCTTCCCACAGAATTACTTCAGAATGTACTTAACATGGTTTCTCTTCTTTTCCAGAGTGCACCACATCCTCCTCTCGCCAAAACCTGCTACTGCACAGGGTGGGGGTTTAGAGTGTGATGGCTGGGACAGAGGGCCTGGGTCTGATTCGAGCTCTGATCACGTTGTATGTGATGTGCTTAGCATCTCAGAGCCTCAGCTTCTTAGTCCACCACATGGGGAGCTCTCCTTAGTTCGGCTGCTCTGAGAACTGATGAGTCAATACTCATGAAGTGATGAGTATCGCCCTAGCAGAGTAGGAGCTCTTGTTATTCAGTCACAGACAGCATCTCACACTCAGGGAAGCACCAAGGCCCTGTGTCCCTCCTGACACCTTCATTCCAGCATCTCACACTCAGAGAACCACCAAGATCGGATGTCTCTTTTAATATGAGGCCCAAACACAAGCCTCTTCAAGTAAAGCTTCTCAATAGCTATTTAGTGAAATAGTCTAGATAGTATTGAGTGAAAGCTGCATGCATGGATTTGTAACTTGACTTTTAGTTGTCTTAGAATTGGGTAAGATACCATCATGCACTGCATAGCTCATGCGGTAGTACTGGTCCCCAGAAGAGGGCCCAAGACATGTAAGTGACAAAAAGATTACCAAATAAGTGAATGAATAAATTGCCACATTTCTAAAAATGTCAACTTAAATTTCTTAGTTCCAATAAAAAAGAAAACAAATCTTAGTTCCAAATGAAATAATATATAATTTATTTAAGAATAAAAAATAACCTCTTTCTTGTTAGTGGCCCTCTGTATAGTCATACCTTGCTTAATGGTGGAGGTACATTCCAAGAGAGTTGTCACACAGTTTTGTCATTGTGTGAACATCACAGAGTGTAACAAGATCCTAACACCCCACCACCACCAAAAAAGTGCTAAGAGTGAATGAAAACACTGCTCTTTCTTTCAAATTCAGTTCTTCTTCAGAAAGGACTCTCAGTTTTAAAGGTCAGAACAATGGCAAAATGGCTACCCCAAAGAACTAAACAATTGACCTAAAATGACTATGATTTAACCCAGAAGTCACCCCTTAACAGTGTAAACAGGACAAAAGATGTGCTGGAAAATGCCAAACCCGTTCCTTCCACAGTGTCAGGCAGTGGCTTCCTCTCTGCACACCTCCCTGACTTCAGTTCAGCCGGGCCGGGGAGGAGCTTGTGCTGTGGACCAGGAAGTGTCGATACAGTCAATGTACTATCTTTCCCTTTACAAATATTGACCGACCACACCCCCTCTTCCTATTGCCATAGAAATGAAAAAAAACAAAGGCAGAACCAGACAGAAACATGAATTTCAGTCTGTGGTTTATGAAGTGCTATAGATAAGAAACCATAATTAAAGGACCTTTAAAAAAATAGTAGTGACAAGATTTTTTACTTTCTTGATTCTCAAAGGCAGCACCACGGCAGGTCAATGTTTCACCATAGCTCAAGGTATGTGTTTGTTAACTTTCTGTCTCTGTGACAATGCACCTAAGATAACCAGCTTATCAGGAGAGAAAGCTTATTTGGTCTCTGTCCTTGGCACTTGGCCCAGATGCTTTTGTTAGGTCAGTCCATATGTCCTTGTGAGAGAGAATGGCACAGGAGTCATGCTCACCAACAAAAGTCAAGATGGGCTTGCTCCAACAGCTCCTGGGACCTTCCCTCCATGACATAACTTCCTTCTTAGGCTCTGCCTCCCATGGGTCCCACCACTTTCCAAGGGATGTAGACCATGACCTCAACACATGGGTCTTTGGGAGGGCATTTAAGACAGAAACTGTAGCAAAATGTAAGGGAAGAATTTCGTATGGAATTCACTCACGAAGATTGTACAACTCTTCAGGTTTTTTTTTTACAAGTTTTCTGAGTTCTGAGTGTAGAGGAAAGTAAGTAGCAGGGAAAGAATTACTGATAGATGTTATTAAGAGTATATGAATAAACCACAGGATAACCTACTTTTTTGGATAATGGCACACCCAGAAACCATAGACCGTTACTAGAAAAATTTCAATGGCAGGGTTGGGATACCTTCCAGTGAGTTGTTGGCCAGGGAGGTCCCTGATGCCCCCAGAACATTACAGGCTATTGCCAAGGCTCTTAGTTTCCCACTAAGAATAGATGATAAGACCCTATTGTTGAAGACTCCACATGCCTGGGTATGCAAGGTCACTGAGAAATCAAACTGGGGATGAGCTGAAAAACCTTTTCCTGGTAGACCAGCCAACCAAAAGCTGGCAAAAGCTGCATTGCATGCAGCCTTAGGGGAGACAGAAGCCATCAGTGGTGAAAACAGTGGACACTGAAAGCCTCAAGTTTGGCCAGCCAGGCCAAATGAGCCAACAGGTGCAATAGTGGCATGTCTGTTATGGAGGAAAACAACTGCTCTCTAATTGTACTGGATATTGGCTCCATGGGAGGGAATATATCCCTGATACTGAAAACCTATTAAAAGCCTATGGTGGGGGAGGTCATGAGCATTAGGAGTGTAATACCTGCTCTTGTCTAGCTAAATGCAAATACTATGCTCACCAAACTGCCCTGTAAGCACTTTACTTAATGTTCATACCCATATATTAATGTTACTCTCACTTTAGGTTAGAGAACCTTCTCTTTTCAGATGGCAGTGACCACTGGGATGACCCCAAAAGCACCATAGTGCTGAGAAGACATGATGGAGGAATGTTCAACGCTGAAACATCTCTATCACACCTTTCAAGGCTTAGGATCCATTGCAGAAGAGATGGTGGAAAGAATGTAAGAGGGGCTGGAGAGATGGCTCAGTGGTTAAGCACTTGCCTGTGAAACCTAAGGACCCTGGTTTGAGGCTCAATTCCCAGGACCCATGTTAGCCAGATGCACAAGGGGGTGCACACGTCTGGAGTTCGTTTTTAGTGGCTGGAGGCCCTGGCGCACCCATTCTCTCTATTTCTCTCTATCTGCCTCTGTCACTTTCAAATAAATAAAAACAAACAAAAAAAAATTTTTTTAAAAAGAATGTGAGAACTAAAGGAAGGGTAGGACTTCTTACAATGCAATAGACCAGACAGAAATTGACCTTGATATCCATGACCTCACAGTGCCTAGCACTATCTTCACAAGACCGTCATAATAGGAGGAAAAGATGATGACATCAAAGTAAAAGAGAGACTAATGGAGAGAAGGAGGGAATATGATGGAGTGTAGATTTGTGAAGGGGAGAGTGGGGGAGGGGAGGGGATTATCATGGTTTATTATCTGTAAGTGTGGAAGCTGTCAATAAAAAGGGTCAAAAAGAGTGATTAGAGTGATTTAGTTACATCTGTAAGAATAAATAAAATATTTAATGAAATGACAAAGCTAAAACAGCAGAGAGCAAGTTTCTAGACAATCCCTGTACTAAACAAGATCTTTAAATAAAAAAGCTACAACATCTATGCCAGGTGGTGTCTAACTGGAGAGTTTTGCGTTACTGTCGGCAGCATGCTTCCTCAGTCTAGTGGCTAACGTCGTGCGTCATTACCCAGGGTCCTGCCAGGGGGACCCGCCTCTACTGGGGTTCTTCATGCCCCTGCCAGCGTTGGTGTAAAAGCACATTCTTGTGACGCTGGGTTCTATGTGCTTAGGGTTTGTTTTCTAAATGTGGAGTGTCTGGAAAGAATCATGACCCGCAACGACAGTGAAGTCTCAGCTGGTCCTTGTCATCCCCCTTCCCTTTCAATGTGATTTTGGTTTACACAGCATCAGCAGAACAGAGTGGCTTCTCAAGTGGTTACTTTGTAAAAGATACTAATTTTTCCCAGAGAGTTTTCACATTGTAAAGGACCTTGGAAATCAAACCTTATCGTTGCTTCTCTTTTTGTCTGCTACCCCTTGCTTGGTAATATTTGAAGAGTAAACTATTTTATCGGTTTTGAACATTTCATTTGTGTCCTTTGGGGAAAGGCAGGGGTATAAGCTGCGGTCTGTGGAGGCACAGGCTTACCAAAGACAGTGACGTTGAGCCATTGTTCCAGAGCATAGGACTTGTCAGGCTTTCAGTGTGGGAAGGAGCAGGTGGCAATAACAGTGACCCTGGATGAGGCCTTTAATGATATCATCCACACCATTTGTCTGCACACATGTAGAAGAGCTTCAGACTATACCTTAGCTGTGTTCCAAATGCAAACAGGATGCTCTCAGTGTCCCCATAACGTAAACATGGCACAGGTGCTCAGTGCAATAATTTGGAAGATAAAAACTACAAAGACATGCACTCTCCAGTATAAAATATAAAATGTTCCTGCAGTCAGTATACTGTCCAGTTATAGTATTTTTTTCCAATGTTATAAGTAGGAATCACAATTTTATATAATTATTTGACTGGTCTCTTAAAGTCAAGATTATACTCATAATCTTGGCTGGTCTGTGCTGGTATGTGGTGCCAGATCTTATTTACTTTTATGCCCATCATGGAAGTGTACCATACTTTATCCGTCTTCTTATGGCTGAGTGCTATGGTTTTACTTTTTAAGTTATTAAAAACTAATTAATTGGGGCTGGAGATATTGCTCAGTGGTTAATGTGCTTTCCTGTAAAGCTTGATGACCCAGATTTGATTACCCAGTACCCATGTAAAGCCAGATACACAAAGTGGTACATGCATTTGGAGTTCATTTGCAATGGCTAGAGGCCTTGGCATGTCCATTCTTTCTCTGTCTCTCTCTGCTTGCAAAGAAATAAAGAAATAAAAAATAAAAAAACTAATTAATTAATGAATGTATGTATGTATTTGCACGTGTGTGTTTGGCGGGGAGGCTCATACCAGGGCTGTTGCCACTGTAAATGCACACCAGATATCTGTGCTATTTTTTTTGTGGTTTACATGGGTGGCTGGAGAATTGAACCAAGGCTGGCAGGTTTTGCAAGCAAAAACCTATAACTGCTGAGCCATCCCTCCAGCCCCTATTTTTATTTTTATTTTTTAATCTTCTTAAGATAGGTTCTCTGTATGTAGTCCTAGGCAGGCCTTGAACTCACAGTCCTCCTGCCTCAACCTCACGAATATTAGGATTGTAGGTGTGAGCCATCATGCCCTATGACTTCCAAGTTTTAGCCACATAAACCTTGCTGTTAAAAACAGTTCTGCAGATGCCTTCTGGTACACATCTTCAGAATAATAATTATTTTGCAGATGTACATGGTATGTCTGCAAATTAATTTTAAGAAGTTTTTCTTTATATCCTTTATCATTTTATCCAATGGTATTATAGTTTATTGTTAGGTTTATATACAAGGGTGGTGGTTTAATTCAGGTGTTCCCCATAAACTTAGGTGTTCTCAATGCTAGGTTCCCAGCTGATGGATATTTGGGAATTAACGCCTCCTTGAGGGAAAGTATTGATGGGGTTAGGCTTATGAGTGTTATAGCCAGTTTCCCCATGCCAATATTTGGTACACTCTCCTGTTGCTATGGTCTACCTTGTGTTGGCCAGGGGGTGATGTCCATCCTCTGCTCATGCCATCATTTTCCCTGCCATCATGGAGCTTCCCCCTTGAGCCTGTAAGCCAAAATAAACTTTTTTTTTTTTTTTTCCCCACAAGCTGCTCTTGGTTGGGTGATTTCTACCAGCAATGTGAACCTGACAACAACAATACAAAATATTTTTTGTTTGGTTGGTTGTTTTTTTTTTTTTTTTTGAGGGAAGGTTTCACTCTAGCCCAGGCTGATCTTGAATTTGCTATGTAGACTCAGGGTAGCCTCAAACTCACAGCTGTGTGTTCAGGGCTCCAAAAGCTGACCCTTCTTTGCCAGAATCACTGCACACTTTTCTATGTTTTACCTTTTTTCCTTTCCATCTTCCTTCTTTCCTCCCTCATCTTTCTCTCTTCCTCCCTCCTTTTTTTCCTCCACCCCCTTCCTTCCTCTGATTGTTGCTGCTGCTGTCTTCTGATCCCACTGTGCAGCTCCGGCTTTCCTTGAACTCACTGTGAGCCTCTTGTCTCAACCTCCTAGTGCTGGGATTCCAGGTATGTACTCCACAGCTGGCTGTTTCCCATAAATCTTGAAATTTCCAAATCTCTTTATGTTTTCTGAATGTTTTCCCTTCCTTCCTCCATCTCTTTCTTCTTTCCTAGCCATATATCTATATTTTAAAATATACTTTCACTTTTTTTGTTGTTTTTTTTTTTTTTTTTTACTGTCTGCCTGTTCCTCCATGTGTTTGTGTGTTCTGATCTGTGAGAAGCTTAAGGCAACTCTCCATGGACCTCACCTGTTCCTGTGTATTAGATGAGAGGCTTTGAAGAACTGTGTTCCCAGAGGTTAGTTAGCTCTTCAGCTGTTCTATTTCACATTCTGGTAGGTCTTCCACAGCAACTTTATTTAGGAACAAAAACCAAAATAATGATAGACTTTGTATTGCAACAAGCTCTTTCTTCAGATCTAAGTGAAAAACATCATAAATTCTTTAATTCTTTTTGTTGTCATTGTTGCTTTTTTTTTTTTGAGGCAAGGTCTCATTCTAGCTCAGGGTGACTTGGAGCTCACTCTGTAATTCCAGGCTGGCCTTAAACACACCTGTATCCTTCTACCTGAGTCCTGAGATTAAAGGTGTGTTTCACACACAGGAGCAATAGGTTGTTACTAAAAATTTTTAGCGCCAGGGATGGGCTACCTTCCAGTGAGTTGTTGGCCAGCAAGGTCCCTGATGCCCCCCAAACATTAGAGGCCATTTCTGAGGCCCTTGGTTTCCTACCAGGAATAGAAGGTACGACCCTATTCCTGAAGACTCCACATACTTGGGCTGCAAGGTCACTCTGAAACCCTGCTGGAACTGAGCTGAAAACCTCCTCCATATAGACCAGCTGACAGAAAGCTGGAAAAAGCCATGCTGCACACAGTTCAATGGGAAAGAGAGAAATCACCAGTGAAGATACCCAACAGTGGACCCTGCAAGCCTCATGTTTGGTCAGCCAGGGCAAATGAACCAATGGGTGTAATAGCCATCTGTCATGGTGGAAACCAACTGTCCTCTAATTGGACTGGAGGCCCACTCCATGGGAGGGAATACATCCCTGATACTGAAAACCTACAACAGGGGTTGTCATGAACCCTATGGGTGAAAAGTCTGCTGATGTCTGGCTAAATGTATATACTATGCTCACCAAACTGCTCAGTAAGCACTTCTCTTAACATTCATACCCATATATTAATGCTACTCTCACTTTTGGTTAGAGAACCTTCCCTTTTCAGATGGCAGTGACCTTGAGATGACTCAGGAGACACCATGGTGCTGAGAAGAAGTGACAAAGGAGTGATCAGCACTGAAATATCTCTATCACACCTTCCAAGGCTCAGGTTCCATTGTGGAAGAGGTGGCGGAAAGATTGTAAGAGCTAAAGGAAGGGTAGGACTCTTGACAATGTGCTCCTCCAGACACAAAATGGCCTGGATATCTATGTCCTTATTGTACCTGACACTACCTACACATGACCATCATAATAGGAAGAAAAGATCATGAGGTCAAAATAAAAGAGGGAATGATTGAGAGGGAGAGGGGATATGATGGAGAAAGGAGTTTCAAAGGGGAATGTGGGGGAGGTAGGGAATTACCATGGGATATTATAGATAATTATGGAAGTTGTCAAGAAAAAAATGTTTTCTTTTTGTTAAAAAAAGGTGTGTTCCAGCATGCCTGGCCTAGTCAACTTTTATTTGTTGATTTATTTTCCCAGTGGAAGGTGCTTTCTAACAGAAGTATTTTAGAATGGCTCTATGGCCTGTGCTCAGATACACACACCCATACACACACACACACACACACACACACACACACACACACACACACACACCCTTTTTCCAGAAAGGGAGAAATTTGGATCAGGGAGGTTGATAAGGCAGTTCAGTTGTGCTCCTTTGCTCTGGGCTATGAAATAATAAGATTTTCTTTCATGAAACAAGATATGATCTCAAAAGACTATGAAATATTAAGGATTCAGCTAAGTTTGTATTTACTCTTTTTTGGGGGGTTTTTTGAGATAGGGTCTCACTCTAGCCCAGGCTGACCTGGAATTTACTATGGAGTCTCAGGGTGGCCTTGAACTCAAAGTGATCCTCCTATCTCTGTCTCCTGAGTGCTGGGATTAAAGGCGTGCACCACCATGTCTGGCTTTGCATTTACTCTTATATTTTTGCTATATATATTGCTTTGTAAAAAGTCTTCATGAAATTAAACCTCCTTATTGGCATATCAAACCAAACACATAATTTAAGGGTAAGTAGTGAAAGTGACAAGATGTGTATGAATGACTATCTCTTCTCTAGTTCAGCATTTCTCCTTGCCACAGCCAAGGTTTCCTTCATCCTCATGTGGCAGTCCTAACACCCAGGCTTTTTCTGTGGCTATTCTCTGCCCGCCCTCAAATAGGGCGAGAGTCAGAGACCTGTTGCAGCCATGAATGTCCACTGTGGAAAAAGCATGTGTACTGCCCACAATGAGGAGGTATCCAAGATTCTCCTTGACACTTTCAGAAGCTGTGTACAGAAGTCTCAGGAATGATCAGTAAAGAGAAAACAAAAATGTGAGGCTGCCTAATAGGGAAATGATGGAAAAATTTCTCACCTGGCCACCATGCAGGGAGTCTCAGGCTCAGCTCCGTCACTCACCAGCCGAGAGAGGCCTCAGCTTCCTGGTCTGGAGAACCAGGAGGCCAGACTTGACTAGGCCACCCCTGTGGCCTTTGGAGCATTATCATTCTTTTGCACTTAACACAGCATGAACCCAGAAAATAGACTCAGGAAATTGAACTTCATTGTCTAGTAAATATTGCAGTGAACACTGTTTTTAGTTTTTTAATTTTTATTTTCAGATAGGGTCTCACTATATAGTGTAGGCTAATCTCAAACTCATAGAGATCCTCCTGCCTCAACCACCTGAGTATTGGGAATAAAAGCATGCAGTCCCACGTTGGCACTGTTTTGCTTCTAAATATACGAAATAAAAGGCTTCCTGGAGAGCCCTAAAATACCCCTTTGGCAGTCAGAAAACTGTCTCCCACAAATGTCTATATCCCTGTTCCTGGAACCTGTGGTCGTCTTATCTTCCATGGCCAAAGAGCTTCACACATAAGGCTAGGTTAAGCTATAGAGGAGAGGCTCCACACAGTCATCCCTCTGGTTGCCTGGGACACTGGATTACATGACTGACTCCTGGATCCAGGCCAGTGTGGGCTCTGCCACAGCACAGTACTCCCAGGGGAAGACATTAGGACGTGAAAATATTTAAAGGCTTGGTCTCTTGGAGTGAAATATGAAGGAATATGAAATTCAAGTGTGCCTCTTATTATTGAACTCATTCTCACTTGAGAAGTAGTGCAATACCATGGTTATGACCTCACACCCCAAGCACGATTTCCTGTATGAAAATCCCGTCTCCATTACTTCCTAGCCAGTGACCCTGGATAGAGAACCTGACCTTTTTTTTTTTTTTTTTTTTGCTTCCATTTCCTGTCTGCAAACTGGAGATGATAATAATGCCTAACTGACGTTGATGGGGTGATTTAAACACATTCATAACTGTAAATCCCATAGGAAAGGACCTGGGCCATATTCAATACTAATAATTATAAACAATTCATCTTATTTGTGGTAGGCTATGTAATAAAGACAAACTATTGCAGTTAAGCAGAAAAACACTGTTTTATTAATTTCAATATTATGAGTATTTGCTACTACTGTGCCTATTCTCCTCCTCCTCTAGCAAAGTCATGAGCATTGGATACCAATGCAGGACCCAAGTGTTCTGGCAAACGGCCAGTAGACTGGGACTCTTATTCTCTTCCATGAGAGCAGACATGTGGGTGATGAGCTCATGATAGTCATGAGGACTCTCAAGAGTCCAGTCACATTACAGCAGACAAGAGTTCAGAGCCTGCTCCTGCACTGCCCTTCGTGCGGGCTGCACCACGCTAGGAGAAAAGCCGTGGGTGGGCTGTTTCCCCGCTTTCAGAATGCTGAGCACGGCTATCCTCAGACTTGCTTCGCTCGGCAAACTTTTGAGCAGAAGTGCTGGATGTGTGCGCGTCTCCCAGAATGGGGCAGTTCAAAGCTAAAGTGAGCCAGGGGAAAAACAAACCCAAACCAAACAAAAAAACAGGAAGTGAGAAAGTAGAACAGAAAGACATAGGTAGATGAGGAAGAGAAAAGCAGAAGGAGGAAGGAAGAGTCCTGAAAGATTAGTGGAAACCCAAACAGAAGAAAGCGAGGCCTCGGGCCACGTAGTCCGTGTCTGGTGTGAGTGTCTCTGATGCTTAAACCGGCTTCTCATCTTGGACGTGCTTTGGAATCAGCTAGAGGACTTGTGAAACAGGTTCCTATCTCCCATTCCCAGAGATTTTGTTCCCAGTGGTCCTAGTAAGACCCAGTTATTTCCATTTCTAAGAAGCACTCACAGGCAATGTCAACCCTGCTGGCCTTAGAACATTCTGAGATTCTCTGAGCTAAACTCTGTTCACCCAGAAGAAATTGTTCTTGGGCTCTGTTTATTGAACTATACTTTACATATAGTAAATCGCTTAGATAGTAATGTTCCTGCTTCCCTAATCAAAAAAAAAAAAAAAATTCTTACTAGGTCATATAAAGATTTCTCTGTTTCTGAAGACCGTCTCTGGCAAGGATACCAAGAGGCTGCTTTGAATAAATTTCCGGTGATATGAAATTCATATTATTTTCCAGAATAATGAAATGACACCCGGTCAGGTTTTCTGGCCCTTCCTTCCTCCTGTCCTTTCCTTCTTCCTTTCTTGCTTAGGAAACCATGTATTTCTGTAACTTGGGATTGAATAGAAGCACCCACTTGTCGTATGTGGTCTCATTTAAACTAAAGCTCATTTTTTATTTCATTATTCTTTTGTAATAATATTGAACCCAGGACTCTGTGCATAACACAGGCACTCTTTCTATAGCCCAACCCTTTGTCCACTTGATAAAAACAACTGAGATAGTGTCTCTCTCGCTGAGTTGCCCAGGCAGGCCTTGAATTTGTAACCGTGCCCTCTCAGCCTCCTGAGTAGCTGGGATAAATGACCTCCAGTGCCAGGCACCACTGCATTATCTCTTATGATCCCACTTGAGAGGGGGAAGTTTTGATGTGCTATACAGAACTCTCTCCTGTTCACTTAAATTTACTGGGTTGATGGAGTAGGTAATCTCTGTTGTTGGACAAGGTCAACAGTGCTTCTCAGACTTTAGTGTGCATCTGAATCACTAGGGATCTTGTTACAATGCAGACTATCACTCAGTGGGTCAGGTGTGGGGTCCCAGGTCTGTTTGTAACAAGCTTCCAGGTGATCTCCATGCTCAAGTCCACTGATCATTTTTAGCAGGAAGACCCTGTACAGTGTGGGAGGTTTTTCACAAACCTCACGTACACTCAGAGTCAGCGGAGGCTGTTGAAACACTGATTTGAGCAGGGCTCGCAGGTTTGTCAATGGAGAGCTCTCCTGGCATGCATGAAGATCTGGATTTGATCTCCAGCAATCCTTAAACAGGGAATGGTGGTGCCTGTAATTCTAGCACTTGGGAGGTGGAGATGAGATCAGGAGTTTAAGGTCCTCCCCAGGCTACATTTCGTTGGGATCAACCAAGAATACATGAGACTCTGTCTACAAAACATAGCCATGCATGATGACACACGCCTTCAATCACAGCACTCAGGACGTAGTGGTAGGTGGATCGCTGTGAGTTCAAGGCCAGTCTGGAACTACAGAGTGAGCTCCTGGTCAACGAAACAAAACACTAGACAGACTGTGGACCTCCAAGCCAGCACATCTGTCAGTAGGAGTGAGAGCTGAGAACTGACATTTCCAATTTCTCAGATGATACTGGGTAGTGTGGGGAACACAATGACAGCTCCTGGCCTGTAGAACCATTTCTCCGTTTTGTTGATGCTAGTGGATCAGTCATCATTTCACACTGCCAGTGAGTAATGTCTCCCTTCCACTTCTCACAGTCGCCTGTGGCCATTATGGACCACTTCCCACATTCCCCGCCGGCCTCTGTGGACAAATTCAGTAGGCTCTGCTTGGTCTTCACCTGGTTGGCTTGTGAATGCTGATGGGCTGGTGCTCCTCTCCTCCTCCTCCTCTTCTTCTTTCTCCTTTTCCTCACCCCCTTTTCTCCTCCTCTCTTTCCCCCTTCCTGCTCCCTATTTTGGGTTTGCCCAGACTGACATCAAACTCATTTTATATATATATGCAGCCATGTGACCAAGGCTGGCCTTGAGCCATTATCCTCCTGCCTCAGCCTCCCAAGCGCTGAGCTCTCTTCTTGATGGCCTCATCTCTCTCTCTCTGTCTAGAATGGATGTTACTCTATTTTCTTATTTCTCTAGCTTGAACCCTGTTCCATCTCCTCCGCCCCAGCCTCATGCCGTGCCTTAGTTTATCTATCATCGTCTTCCTCTTCGTGGGTTCTCCTCAGAACTTTGCATCTCCTGCCTAGTGCTAAGTCTTCAAGGTGCCTTGCTGCCTCTTCCATGCTGATCTTCCTGAAGCACGGATGGGGTCATAACATCACCTTGTTGAAAACCCTTGAGTGGCATCCTCTTCAGGCAGACTGAATTCCTGGTCCTTATCTTAGTGAATGTAAATATCTCATCTTGTCTTCTTTCCTGCACCATACCTATTCTAGAATCTTATCAGACATGCTTCCAAACATCCAGTCCCCACAGAGAGCACAAGATTTCATACCTCCATACTTCTGTTTATATTACTTGTTTTCCAATAATTCTCCATTCTACTCTGAGTCCCCTTGGGCCCCAAACACAATTCCTAACTTTACATTCTTCCCGTTTGAACAATTTTGTCATCACGCCCCCCCCCAAAGCAATGAAGTGTTCTTTCTGTACGCAGAGATAATAGTGACAGCAGCATGGCTTGCTGTGTTTCTTAACATACATGTTTCCTCACTCTCTCTCTCTCTCTCTCTCTCTCTCTCTCTCAGTTTAAAAAAACTCTTCAGCAGAAGCTGATCTTAGTTAACTGTATTAGACATCTGAGGCTACTAGAATAAACAGCCACCCATTTGGTGCCTTACAGCAGCAGAGAGCTGTTTTCTCACAGTGCTTGAGGCCGCAAGTCTGACATCAAGACACTGGCTGGACATCACTCTCTGGACACTCGTGGAGAGCTGCTGATCCTTTCTTCGTCTGGACTCCGGTGGTCCCGGCTGTTCCCCCCACTAGACTCTTCCTCTATCCTTCCACTCTATTCCTTTCTGTTACCTCTAAGGAGTACTCCCCAAAGTAGGACTCATGTGGATAATCCAGGATGATTTATTCTTGAAGTCCTTAACTCAGTTACCCCTTTTCCAAATGAGATCATGTCCCTGACCCAATGGTGAGACATGGGTGTGTCCTCTTGTGGGTCACCATTTGAGCATCACTGTGAGTATTGAAAAATAATGCTGGTGGGGCTGGGATGGTAGTTCAGTTGGTAAAGTGTTTGCCTCGCATGCACGAAACCCCGGATTAGATCCCCAGCACCCCGTAAGCCAGGAGTGGTGGCACACTCTAGCAACTGTAGCCTTTGCTCAGTGGAGCCACTCAGAATTCAAGGTCATCCTCAGCTACATAGTGAGCTCAAGGCCAGCCTGGGCTATACGAAAATATGAAGCCCTGTCTCAAAAAATTACCATAAATAAACAAACAAATAGTACATGAATAAAAATAAGAGAGGAAAGCTGGACACAGTGACTCACATTGATAATCCCAGCAATTTGGAGGCAGAGACTGAAGGAGAAGAAGTTAAGGCTGTGTCCAATCTCTTGGGTCTTTTTTCTCTTTTTGATTTTTTTTTTTTCAAGGCCAGCTCGAGCTACATGAGATCTCCAAAAAGAGAACGGGAGTTAAGAGACAGAAGCTTGACTTCATCTCCCCTGCTCCTGCATAATAATAAAGCCCATGAAATGATAGATCCCACCTACTATTAACGAGAATCAGTTAGTAGGTGGTAGGCCCCTCCCTACGTCTCTTCAAATCAGTTATCCTCTCATAACAAATGAAACCTTTTCTCAAGAAAAGTAATGTAAAGAAACCAGAGCTGACATGGTGCAGTATGTCTGCATTCTCAGCCCGTGGGAAGTTGAGGCGGGGACTGGGAACCTGCACTGCATGGCATGATCCTGTCTGGGAAGGTTGGGAAGGTCAGTCAGTATTGACATTGTGTGTGTGTGTGTGTGTGCGCGCGCCTGTGTGTGCATGCATGTGTGGGTATCTATATAGTATGTATGTGTGTGTGTTTAAGCATATGTGTGTGCATGTATGCATCTGTAGACATACATATGTGTGTGTCTGTATGTTAAGGGGCCAAGACTGAAGCGCTAAGAGTACTCTTTACCTAAATCCTGCCAAATCTTCCTCCTCAAGCTTAACAAAAACTCACAAATATTTCATGCGCTGGTATTTGAAAAACCACATGTGCTGAACTGATTTGAGTTGTCTTATAGCTCACGCTGTAGCTGGGGGAGAGGACATTGTCTTGACAGAAGGCTTTGCCCTCTCCAGCCGTTGCCCACACGACACGTCCTCGGGCTGGAAGTGTGACTCGGGTCAGGTGAGCGCGGGCGGCGGGGCAGCGGTGGGGACCACAGCTGTGGAAGCTGTGGGCGGGGGACCTGGGCCCAGGCGTGGGGACCTGCTCCAGGGTTTTCACATGATCCCAGCAGCCACGCCAGGGCTCCGAAACGCTTTTCTTTCCGCTAGCAAGAGACGGTTCTCAAAGCCAAACCTCCTCTCCAGCTCCCTGGCCCCCCACGCAAAGGTTTTCTCATCATACAAGTACAGTGTGTGTGTGTGTGTGTGTGTGTGTGTGTGTGTGTGTGTGTGAGCTCAGGAGAGTTGGGGGGGGGGGAGATGCAGAAATACAAGATGAAGAACACATTTCTTCCCACCAGACGAAAAAACAATGCAAGATGCTATAATTTGTCAAAACCCCCAAACAAAACCAAAACAGGTCTGTTGTAACACAGACAGATGGCCGCAGCTGCAGAAGTCTGCACATGAAATTAATTCCTCAGGTCTCAGCCGCCACGCTTGCACTTTCCCCAGCACTTTTCCAGAGTTTTCTCCCTGCCCTCAGCATTTGTGCACGGTGACATTCTCTGTGGCCAGGTCCCTGCTGCGGATTGCTAAGGCGGCACTGCTGCACGCGCGGTGGCCTTTGTCATTTTCTAGCACCGGCTCTCACTCGCTTGGCACATACGTGTCATTTCAGTTGGCACCACACAGCTCCAGCAGGGAAAGTAAATATTTTGATTGCATGGAGCACCAGAAGGGCCCTGTGAGATGGTCGCTACGCCCTTCTCAACACTCCCGCGGCAGGCAGTGCCCACTACCCCAAGCCTCATGCCACTGTGCCACAGTGGGTGGAACGAAGCGTGGCACCCCAGGCTGCCACCGAGCTGAAACACAGGCTGGGGTGGTGGGCGTCTTCCAGGGCTTGGTCTTGGGTGACTTGCCTCGCCCATGCGGCTCGGCCTGCTGCGAAGAGTGAGATGCCAGGTCCGGAGGGCACAGGCTCGGTCCCATGAAGGCTGAAACTGAAACCTGAAGTGAAACCCAGGGAATCCAAAACGGACTCAAACCAGAAAGGAAGTTTTACGTGACACTTCTGCGACCGAAACCCATGAGCTAGACACTTCTGCCCTGGCTTCTTCAACTGCCTTCCCCGTTCGCGGCTGCGTGTCGCTCCTGCCAGGCGCGATGCCATGCGCTGGGGGACCCGCTTCCGTCCTGACTGCTGGGGGAAGAAGCGCAGAGGCTGCTGTCTGCTCCCGCCCAGGCGAGCAAGGGCTTTCAAGAGGGCATCGCCCGTACTTTGAGGACAAAGTTGAAACTATGCAGGGGGCGGGGGAGGGAGTTTCAGGGGTTTTGAAAAACACTTTATCAGCGCAGAAATAATTTGAACATAAATTACCACAAAACTGAAAGAAAGACAAAACTATTTGTAGCTAAGATAGTACTGAAAGCTACCAGACTAGAAAATTTTATGGACTTTCAGACTTGCTTAAGGAAAATGAAAATAATAAAAATGGGCCTGGTGGATAGCTCAAAGGCTTTTGCTTTCAAAGCCTGTCAGCGTGGGTTTGATTCCCCAGTACCTGTGTAAACCCAGATGCCACAGAGGAGCCCTTTACACCCATACATTCTCTCATAAATAAATAAATAAATAAAAATTTAAAATTAAAAAGCAAATAATAAACATGGGACTTAAATTTCTAATAGTTTTTAAATAATAAATGTTCATATTCAAATGAACCTTGTTTAAATTAAAATTTATGCCAGTGATGGGATACCTACCAATGATCGTTGGTCAGGGAGGTCTTTGATGCTCCCAGAACAATACAGGTAATTGCCGAGGCTCTGGATTGCCCATGAGAAATATATGGTGAGAGCCTATTGCTGAAGAGTCCACATGCTTGGCCTGTAGGTCACTGAGCAGTCAAGCTGCAGCTGAGCTGGAAGCCTCCTCTCTGTTGACTAGCTGTCAGGATAATGGAAAAAGCAATTTTGCTTTCAGCCCTATAGGAGAGAGAAATCATCAACAGTGTTAAGAAGCAGTGGACACTGCAAGCCTTAAAATTGGCCAGTCAGGCCAGATGTGCCAGCTGGTGCAATACAGGGTGGCATGTCTGTTATGGAGGAAACCAACAGTTCTCTAATTGGACTGGAGGCCTGCTCCACAGGAAGGAATACATGCCTGGAACTGAAAACCTAGTCAAAAATCTATGGCTGGGGAGGTCGTGAGCCCTAGGGAAGTAATACCTGCTGCTCTCTGGTTAAATGTGTACATGATGCCTATCAAATTGCCCTTTCAGCACATTTTAATGTTTATTCCCATATATTAACACTACTCTCACTTTTTTGGTTACAGTAGCTTCTCTTTTCAGCTGGCAGTGACCACTGGGGTGACTCAAAAGTCACCATGGTGCTGAGAAGTGACAGTGCAGTGTTCAGCCCTGCGACACCTCGATCATACCATCCAAGGCTCAGGGACCAGTGTGGAAGAGGTGGTGGAAAGAATGTAAGAGCCAGAGGAAGGGGAGGACTGCTTACAATGTTGTCAACCACACAGAAAATGGCCTTGATATTCATGACCTCACAGTGCCCAACGCTACCTGCATAAGACCATAATCCGAGGAAAAGACCATGACATCAAAATAGAAGAGAGACTAATTAGAAAGAAGGCATCAATGCAGGGTGGATTTGAGAGAGGGAGGGTGGGGGTGTGGTTGGGATTGTCATGGTTTATTATCTAGATTTATAGAAGCTGTAAGTAAAAAGTTTAAAAGGAAGGAAAGAAATAATACTTTGTTTTAAAAGTACTTTAGGGCTGGAAAGATGGCTTAGCGGTTAAGCACTTGCCTGTGAAGCCTAAGGACCCTGGTTCAAGGCTTGATTCCCCAGGACCGGCATTAGCCAGATGCACAAGGGGGCACACGCATCTGGAGTTCCTTAGCAGTGGCTGGAAGCCCTGGCGCGCCCATTCTCTCTCTCTCTCTCTCCTCTCTGTGTCTCTTTCTCTCTCTGTCACACTCAAATAAATAATTTCTTTAAAAAAGTACTTGAAGCTACCATTTTATAGATTTCATGCTACACTTGAAGGAAAAGAGGAAATATTAACAAGAAAAAAAACTTCAATGCTTGGTGTATTTTTAGACTACAAAGTATTTAAAAATCTAGAAAAGCCTAAGTAAGATATGAAAATCAGTTGGCCTACCACTTCATAATAACCCATGATCATTTTTAGCATCTTTTAGACTTTTTTCTGTGTATTATAGTTTAAAAACAGGGCTGAGAATGTAGCTATATGGTAGAGTGCCTGTGTCACATACTGGAGCCCTTTGCTTTGACTCCAGCACCACAAGAAAGAAATGACTCTTTTCGTCATAAAATGGGAAAGTAATTTTCTTAGCACCTAGAAATATGCAAAAGCCTCGCTGGAAAGTATGAAGAACTTCTAAGAATGTCCTGTTTCTTTTTAGATGGCAGTTATCAGTTCCAAGACTCAAGCAAACTCCTAAAATCTGTTTGCATTAATGCTATAATAAAAAATAAAATGAAGATTGTTCATTCATTCATTCATTTTTTAGAGATACGGCCTAATGTATCTTAGGCTGGCCTTGAACTCACTATGTAGCCACGGCTGACCTTGAAAGCCTGACCTTTCTGCTTCTACCTTCCTAGTACTAGGATTATAGGTGTGAGCCACCATGCATATGTTCAAGTTGCCTCCAAATACCTTTTGTCCCTTTCTTTCTGATCCCGGAACTAAACAAAGGAAATGAATGGCATTTGGTTATTGGATTTCCTTAGGCATCTTTAATGTATTCTAGAAAAATCCTTCCACCTTCTCAAGTGTGTGATGTGAATTGGTATTTTGAGCATCCTAAAACACTGAAATAGTTGCATTTCAGAATGTTCTATAGCCTGGATTCAGGGCAAACATTTTACTACAAGGCTGGTATATATATATATATGTGTGTGTGTATGTGTGTGTGTGTATGTGTGTGTGTGTGTGTACATATATATATGATGTCACTTTTATAGTGTGCTCCTTTATTGGTGGTTTTCAGTTAGATCTCTTAGTTATTTCCACTACGTTACCTTCTTCTCTTTGGACCTAAAGAGAAAAACTAAGATCATGTGACTATATTGTTGGTAGCTGCTTCCTGCCTCTACCATGGCATCTTTGACATTTAACCAGTGATCTTTATGTAACGCACTTATGATGGTGTCAGTTACAAAAATGATCATTTCGTAATCCCGTTCTGGTAGTTTTGTTTTGGAGGCTGTTTCTTGCTATGTCTTCAGGCTAGCTGGAGCTAGAGGCAATCATCCTGCTCCATACCACCACTCCTGGTTCCATTCTGGCTTGACATTCATTAGCTGGCATTGTTCTGCATAAGAATGTCTTATCTTTTTCTTTCTTCATCTTATAAGCATGGATTTAAAAAATGTAGTATGTTAGACTGTCTTTTGGACATTACCATTTTTTGTGCGTTTTTGGTGTGTACGTGTGATGTTTGTAATGCGGGTACACATGTGCCATGACAGGCATGCTTGAGGGCAGCTTTCAGTGCTGGAATTCACCTCTCACCTCCTTTGAGGCAGGATCTCTTGTTTCCCCACTCTGTTTGCTAGGCCAGCTGGCCGATGAGCTTCTGGAAAATTCTCTCATATCTCCCTCTGATCTCATGGTAGGTGTCCTGAGATTATAGAAGTCTTCCACAACTTCTGGTTCTTACATAGGGTCTAAAGATCGGAACTCATACATTCACGTTTCAGGGCAAATGCTTTATTCACTGATCCCCTTCCCCACACAAACTCTATCACTGTTAATGCTTACATTCCTCTAAAATTAGCCAGTAGAGATAAACTAAATCTACAATCATTCTAGATTCATCCAGGACAGTCTACACTCCCAAAGTCTTCTTATTGGTTTGCAAATAAAATTCACCTGCTAGGCAGGTATGGTAGTGCATGCCTTTAATCCCTGCTCTGTGGGGCTGATGCCAAAAGGTAAAAGTTCCCACATAGCTTGGGCTATATAATGACACCCTGACCCCAAAACAAAGCAAACCAAAATGCCACAAAACAAACAAAGAAAGAAACCCCAAATATCCCCTAAAATATTTCCTCAACATTTGAAAGCAGTGTCCAGTGTTGTGATATTATATATTACTTATATATTTACCAATCAGCTCTCTCTAGATGAAAAGTTAGTGTTTGGAGTATTTGCTGATTGATATGGTCTAGGTACTCTCTCTTTTTGTTTTTTTGAGACAAGGCTATATATTTGTTTTATAACTGATTATAACCTTAAACTCCTATTCCTTCTGCCTCCAACTTCTAAAGTGCTGGTGTTACAAGTTTGTGGCACCAGGCCTGGCTTATGGTGAGCATTTTCTTACCTTGATTGATTTCATGTAAGCAGCAGGGGAAGAGACGTGATAACATGCTACTACTATTTCATATTCTACTATGCAACAGAGGCAAGTAGCTTCAATATGATATATAACTAAGTGAGGACAGGGGAAGAGATTAAGTAAAGGAAGGGTGAGGGAGGGTTAATTAAAATCTAAGTAGGTATGAATAAGTTACATGGAAACCTACTTTTTTGGACAATAATTCATCCAGAAGCCATAGATTGTTATGAGAAAGTTTTCAGTGCCAAGGATGGGATATCTTCCAGTGAGCTGTTGGCTAAGGAGGTCCCTGATGCCCCCACACACCACAGGCCATTGCTAAGGCTCTTGGTTTCCCACCAGGAATAGATGGCAAGACCCTATTGTTGAAGACTCCAAATGCTTGGGCTACAAGATTACTGAGGAACCTTGATGGAGCTGAGCTGAAAAACCTTCTCTGTGTAGACCAGCTGACAAAAAGCTGGAAAAAAACCATGTTGCATGTAATTTCATGGGAGAGAGAGAAGCCATCTGTGGAAATAAGCAACACTGGACATTGCAAGGTTTAAGATGGACCAGCCAGGCCAAATGAGCGAATAGGTTCAATAGTGCATGGGGGAAACTAACTACTCTCTAATTAGACTGAGAGGGAATATACGCCTGATACGGAAAACCTGTAACGGGGGAAGTCATGAGCCCTAGGGGTGTACCATCTGCTGGTGTCTGGCTAAATGTACATATTATGCTCACTAAACTGCCCAATAGGCACTTCTCTTAATGTTCATAATTTCACCCTTATATTAATGCCACTCTCACTTTTAGTTAGAGAACCTTCTCTGTAGATGGCAGTGACCCCTGGGATGGTTCAAAATGCACCATAGTGCTGAGAAGAAGTGAGAGAGTAGTGCTTAGTACTGAAACCTCTCTATCACACCTTCCAAGGCCCACAGTCCATTGTGGACCAGGTGGTGGAAAGAATGTAAGAGTCAAAGGAGTTGTGAAGGGGAAAGTGAGAGGGGAAGAGAATTATCATAGTTTATTGTCTATAACTATGGAAGTTGTCAATAATAAAAAGATAATTTTTTAGAAAGATCATATATAAGAGAAAAACACAATCAACTAGGAATTTGTTGTTTTTGCAAATTGTACCTTCATTTCAATATGATTTATTCAATTTTAAGCTTAAGTAATTTAAATTTTCATAATATTTGTATTTGACAAGTGGCTTGCCAGATTTTTTTGCCAAACTTATTGTTGCAGTCAGGTTCAAATTGCTGGCATAAATCACCCAACCAAGAGCAGCTTTTGGGAAACAAGGTTTTATTTTTGCTTATAGGCTTGAGGGGAATAATGGCATGAGCAGAGGATGGACATCAACCCCCGGCCAACATAAGGTGGGACCATAGTAACA
This sequence comes from Jaculus jaculus, assembly GCF_020740685.1. Taxonomy (NCBI): domain Eukaryota; kingdom Metazoa; phylum Chordata; class Mammalia; order Rodentia; family Dipodidae; genus Jaculus; species Jaculus jaculus. Next base: position 33,140,726 of record NC_059108.1, read on the forward strand.
GGATAGTGTGCCAAACACTGGCAAAGGGAAATTTCATACCCATAATTACCTATAATACCCATAAGCCCACCCCCAACAATGCACTGTCTCCAAGAAGGATTAATTCCCAAATTTCCACCAGCTGAGAATCTAGCATTCAAAACATCTAAGTTGGTGAGGGATACCTGAATCAAATCACCATATTCCATCCCTGACTCTCATAAACTGATAACCATCCATGATGTAAAATGCAATGCATTTAGTCCCTTTAAAAGTCCCCATAGTTTTTTTTTTTTAATCAATTCTAATGATGTTCAAACATTCCCATAGCCCAAGGTCTTTTAACTGAAACATAATACCAAAAAATCCCCCCCCCAAACCCATAGTGGCACAGAATTAACATTCATACTGCAAAAGATGACATTGGGCATAGCAAAGAAATACTCAAGCAATACAATATTTAAATAGGGAAAACACCAAACTCTGTAGTTCCAAGTCCAACAACTCTAGCCAGTGACAAGTCTCCTAGTTCAATAATTCTAACCAGCAACAAGTATCTGGAATTCCAATTCCAACCCTCCAGCTAGGCTACTCACAGTCCTGGAAAACTTCATCAGGGCCAACAGCTTTTCTCAGCAGCCATCTCATGGTCCCAGTTTCTCCACTGTGTCTCTGCTGCAACTCATAGTTCATCCTTACTGCTCCATCCAGTCTCCATACAGACATCCAGCTAACACCAGTCCATTTCTATGCAAAGCAACCCTGCACAAGTTCTCAGGATATGGGAATAACAGCAAGCCTCTCACACAAACTGCTTCTAGCCCAGTCTAGGCAAAGCTCTTTCTCACTCTCACAAGCCAAGCCTCATAGACCATAGTTCTTACTGTATTTAGGTCTTTCAACTCTGACCAGAATACTCCATCAAGATGTACTTACAGCACTGCAAGGCATCTCTTAGGCCAGCGTTTCAAATCCTACCACATTTATCTTGAAAATCAGCTCCATGGGCTGGAGAGATGGCTTAGCGGTTAAGCGCTTGCCTGTGAAGCCTAAGGACCCGGTTCAAGGCTCAGTTCCCCAGGTCCCACGTTAGCCAGATGCACAAGGGGGCACACGCGTCTGGAGTTCGTTTGCAGAGGCTGGAAGCCCTGAACCGCCCATTCTCTCTCTCTCTCCCTCTATCTGTCTTTCCGTCTGTGTCTGTCGCTCTCAAATAAATAAATAAATATTTAAAAAAAAAAAAAGAAAGAAAATCAGCTCCAAAAGGCCAAAGCCACATAGTCAGGTATCTAGCAATGCCCCTCTTAGTACCAACTTTACTGTTGCAGGCAGGTTTGCATTGCTGACAGAAATCACCTGACCAAGAGCAGCTTTTGTGAAAAAAAGGGTTTATCTTGGCTTACAGGCTTAAGAGGAAGCTCCATGATGGCAGGGGGGATTAAATTGATGGCATGAGCAGAGGATAGACATCACCCTCTAGCCAACAGTAGACAATAGCAATAGTAGAGTGTGCCAAACACTAGCAAGGAGACACTGACTATAATACCAATAAGCCCACCCCCAACAATACATTGTCTCCAAGACATTATTTTCCAAATCTCCATCAGCTGGGAGCCTAGCATTCAGGACACCTAAGTTTATGGGAGACACCTAAATAAAACCACCATACTTATCAACTGGCTCTGTGAACAGGTGAAAGCTGGTTTTCCTGACCAATCCTCCTGCCTAATTCCAATTATGATCAAAGCCTAAATCTTTGGCTTCAGAATTAGTTGGGATAAAATTGTACTTAAAATCCAGCTATACTATCTTAGTAGAATTTTCTCCCAGAGAAATCATTTTGTCAAAGAAGTCAATTTCCCTCCTTCTTCTCCACCTACACTTAATGCTCTTAGCTTAGTGATGTCAAAAAAATAATAACTGTGTTCATTTTATTGTAGTGGGAAGTTGGGAAGCAGTTCAGATGATGTGTGAAGATGTATCAGAGAAGACTTGGGGACAAAGAGACACTCAGGTGTCATCCTGCAGTGGAATGCATCATCACCTCTGCCCGTTTCCCTCCTTGTCAGCACATGTTGCCCCTTTTTGGTAAATGTCCTTTCCCCACATCTAGCTAACATTGGCTCCCTTCCCTTCCTATGATGTTTGTGCCTTGGGGATGTCTAAAGTGTGTCTTTGACAAGAGATTTGGTCCTTCTCTGTAAGACAAATGCTGATGTGAACTTGGCGGAAAGTTTTGTGGCCATGATTTCTACCAACACTGCAAGGCGCAGCTCGTGTCTGCCCCTAACTAAGGATAGTCCTTTTTAAAGTATATTGGTGAAGTGAGAGTTAAGACATCAACAACAAAACCTTAAACACTGATGCTTAAAATGAGAAGATAACCATAATTTGGTTCAGCCCAGTACAACTTTCTTTCTTTTTTTTTTTTTTTTTTTTGTTTTGTTTTTTTGAGGTAAGGTTTCACTCTAGCCTAGGCTGACCTGGAATTCACTATGGAGTCTCAGGGTGGCCTCGAACTCATGGCGATCCTCCTACCTCTGCCTCCCGAGTGCTGGGTTAAAGGCGTGCGCCACCACGCCCGGCAGCTCAGTACAACTTTCACAAAGTGCTACCCTTGGACAAAGAAATCGAGTGATATGGGTCACATCTCTGCTACTAGGGATGTTAGACTCTTGCAGGAAAGAAGTGTGTGTAATCAAGAAAATAGCTGCTACTATATCCTAAGGACTCATCTCATTTTCTTAGAAGTATGTGCTCTACCATGTTTATTGCTGCTCAATTTATAATAGCTGGGAAATGGAACCAGCCTACATGTCCCTCAACTGATGAGGGGATAATGAAGATGTGGCACATTTATACAATGGAGTTCTACTCAGTGGTAAAGAAAAATGAAGTTATGAAATTTGCAGAAAAATGGATGGACCTGGAAAGGATTATACTAAGTGAGGTAACCCAGGCCCAGAAAGCCAAGCGCCACATGTTCTCTCTCATATGTAGATACTAGCTACAGATGATTGGGCTTCTGCGTGAGAAGGCAAATACTTGGTAGCAGAGGCCAGTAAGTTAAAAGGGAGACATAAAGGGAAGAGAAAGGAAGGGAGGAGGATACTTAATAGGTTGATATTGTATATATGTAAGTACAATGATTGTAATGGGGAGGTAATATGATGGAGAATGGAATTTCAAAGGGGAAAGTGTGGGGGTGGGGAGGGTGGGAATTACCATGGGATATTTTTTTATAATCATGGAAAATGTTAATAAAAATTAAAAAAAAAAGAAAATAGCTGCTACCAAAATAAGAAAATAGTTCTTCAATGATATTGTCTTAAGATTTTCTAAGTGCCCTAATGTTATTATTCAAAGTAATTGGGGTTTTAAAACATGAATGTATTTTTAAAAGAATTTTAAAAATGCCAGGTGTGGTGGCACACACCTTTAATCCTAGCAGCACTCGGGAGGCAGAGGTAGGAGGATCACTGTGAGTTCGAGGCCATCCTGAGACTACATAGTGAATTTCAGGTCAGCCTGGGCTAGAGTGAAACCCTACCTTGAAAAAACAAAAAAAAAAAGTTATTTTATTTCCTAAAACATAATCAAGTGAATGAATAAAACACAAGGAATACAAATTAATATCTAGGTCTACAGAAATTGAATTCTGAATATAGCAAGACTTTATTAAACCTTGTTTGTTAGGTCTGTCAGTATGGATGGTGACATATGTACTAACATTCTCACATCAAGATGAATGTTCTGTGCATAAATAGCACACATGTATATATACAAACAGATAGAGATGCATCTTTCTTCTGGTTTAGACATCATCCACTTGAAAAACTGGTCATTATGCTGCACACCTATAGTCCCAGCACTCAGGAGGCTGAAGCAGAAGGATCCCGGCAAATTGGAGGTCAGCCTGGTTGATAATGAGTATCAGTTTGAACAGAACTACTTAAAGAAACCCTGTTTAAAAATGAAAAAAAAAAAAAAATCAAAAACGAAGTTTAAAAATCTGTTTTTTCAAGGTAGGGTCTCACTCTAGCCCAGGCTGACCTGGAATTCACTATGGAGACTCAGGGTGGCCTCGAATTCACCGCAATCCCCTACCTCTGCGTCCTGAGTGCTGGGATTAAAGGCGTGCGCCACCATGCCCGGCTTCTTTCTTTCATTTTTTTGTTTTCTCTCTTCCTTTTCCTCCCTCCCTCCCTCCTTTCTTTCTTTCCTTTTCTTTCTTCTGTTTTTGTGACCCACCGAGTGCAGTGAGGGAGCTTGCGGGCGCGGGTGGGAGTGGTTATTAACTGGCGCACTGGCAGCTCGTCTGTCGGAGGTCCCACCACTGACGACCATGACGCCCCCTCGCTCAGCAAGCGTGAATGACCGAATGGCCCGACGTCGCATGCTGCTGTCCAAGGCGAGCAGAGCTCCTTCTGCCTCACAGCATTGTCAATCACACAGAGAAAATTTATTACCAAATACAGTCAGGCATCAGTTACTGATAAGGCTGTGTCCCAAGAAATGAATTGTTAGGTGACTCCATCACCAAGCGAACATCACAGCTCCTTATACAGACTATTATTCCCTGTCATTTCACAGGGCCACTGTCACCTATGTAGTCTGTCATGGACTACTGTGTCATCGTGCGGCACGTGACTATAGCTGTACTGGATGTGACAGGTGATGTTCTGAAGAGAAAACAGGGATGGGGTTTGGAAATATGGAGGCAGAAAATTGGATTAAGTAAAGTCTCAAAGAAAGACATAGGATATACCTAAAATACCTTTCCAGACATTGCATTATGATGTTCTTGGCGCATATTTGCAATAAAAATTTGGCCCCATGGAAAGTCATGAACAGAAGTAATGAAAGCAATGTTTGAGTGTGCCTCAAATAATATTTCTTTGTAACTAAGTGCGCAAGATATCATTTTACTCCATGGAGGAAAAGGTTTTTGGAAAACATGAATGTGTTCCAAGGTATCAATAAAAATAGGTTTCTGTTACTAAGAATTTTCATCAGGTCTATAAATGACTAGATCATATTTGACTTTGGACAGGGCTGGGGTATTTGCTATGTGGAACTGTTTCTCATTGACACTGCAAACCCTGAGCCTAGATGCCAATGGAGCAGGATGAGAGATGGAAGGTTGGAGGAAAGCAGATCTGAGACCTTCCTGCTCCATGGCCAAGAGCAGGAGAGAGCTGAGAACACACTTCTGGCCTGGCCACAGGTGGTTCAATGGGCATGTGATGGCCAGAACCAAGGTCCTATCCTTTTGGGGGTCATTCTGGGGGCTCCAGGTGCTCCTAAACCAGTGTGTACATTTCTCTGGGCAGAGTCTTTCTGTCTCCTGGCTGTCAGTGTACCCTACCGTGAGGGGGCGGGGGATGACACCGAGCTGCCTGTCTCTGCTGAATCAGGGAAATGAATCAGTGGGCATTTACTCTGGAGCTCTACTTTTTAAAAATATACGTTATTATTTATTTATTTATTTATTTATTTATTTATTTATTTATGTGTGTGTGTGTGTGTGAGAGAGAGAGAGAGAGAGAGAGAGAAAGAGAGAGAGAGAGAGAGAGAGAGAGAGAGGCTGAGAACGATAGAGGGAGAGAATGGCTGTGCTAGGGTCTCCAACCACTGCAAACAAACTCCAGATGCATGCTCCCCCTTGTGTATCCGGCTTACGTGGGTCCTGAAGAATCAAACCGGGATCCTTTGGCTTTGCAGACAAATGCCTTAACACCTAAGCCATCTCTCCAGACCTGGAGCTCTGTTTTTTTTTTTTTTTTTTGTAAATGAGAAATATGCTCTTAACTGTAGCCAAATATTATCAGCTATATTTTAAAACATTCATGGACACTATTAATGCTTTGGAAAATGTTATGGATAAGTTCGTCCTCTGTACTTTTTAGATGATTAATACTGGTGTCAATTCTTTATGACTTTTTTTTTTCTTTTTTTTTTTTTTTGGTCTCTTGAGACAGGGTCTCACGTATTCCAGGCTGGCCTAGAATTCCTGATCCTCATGCATCTAGCTACCATCTCCTGAGATTTCAGTCATGGACCAACATAACGACCAGTCTATTATTATGGGATGTTTTTGGAGACAGTTCTTATGTAGTCTAGGCTGGCCTTAAACTCAGTATGTAGAAGAGAATGAACTTGACTTGCTCCTCTTGCCTCTGCCTCCCTAGTGTGACACCATCAGGACCAGTTTATCCTTAGTTTTTGAGTTCTCTGACTTTTCCTCTGGGAAAATCTCAACAATTTTTACACACACACACACACACACACACACACACATATACACATACATACATACACAGAGAGATACTATATAAATGTCATTCCTTTGCAATAAGTTGTTACCTTGTAAATGTTTATATAAAATTCCTACAGCCTGTGCATTTAAAAGCTTTCATTTCATCCTTTTTGGGCCTACTATCTGGACCTGGACTTTCTGAAGTGTCAAAATACAAAAAAGAAAAAATATTATGTCTTAGGCAGGATAAAATACAATTATTCCTTAAACTACTATCAAAGAAAAAACAAAATGTTCAGAATGCTCTTCCTAATCTTCACATAACTGACCTCAAAAATGTATATGTTAGTGCACAATATGACTAACATGGCTGAATCAAGAAGAGTTCTAGCTAGGAGTAGTGTCATTCCTTTAATCCCAGCACTCAGGAGGTAGAGGTAGGAGGATCACCATGAGTTTGAGGCCAGCCGAGGACTACAGAGTGAGTTCCAGGTCAACCTGGACTGGAGTTAGACCCTACCTCTAACAAAAAAAAAAAAAAAGAAGAAGAAGAAGAAGAGGAAGAAGAAGGGACCTAAATTAATGGGTATTTTATCTTAATTTCCTATTTTGAATCCCCTCCTTGACTGGAATTTGGAAAAGTAAAATACTCATACCCATCTGTCACTGTGGTCATGCATTGAGGCTTCTAGTCAGTATTTCATGTTGTCCCACTACAGAGCTTTCTAACTGTGTCTACATCAGCTGATAACCCCAGTAATAATAATCATGAGAGACCAATTAAAGCTAGTCATGGTGTCACATGCCTGGCTATCTAGTATTCTGGAGACTAAGTCAGGAGGATTGCTAAGAGTTCAAAGCCAACGTGGACTACATAATGAGTTTGAGGACAGCCTGGATTACATATCAATACAGTTAGACCTTGTCTTGAAATTATTTTTTAAAAAACAACAAGAAGGGGAAAGTGTATGGGAGGGAGGGAGGGAATTACCATGGGATTATTTTTATAATCATGGAAAATGCTAATAAAAATTAAAAAAAAGAAAAAAAAAAAAGAAAAAAAAAGCCAACAAGAATGATAAAAGCAATTTCATATCATCTCCTAAAACAGGAAATCCATTACCTTTTTAAAAAAAGAAAAACTATTAACTACTGTTTAAACTAAACAGGGACTTCACTTGAATCCACCTTATTCCTCTAATTTCTGGCAATTACTGACTTTCTAGTTTGCTTTGGCCTAGGTATTCCCATTTCTAAATAAATTCCAACAGCTAAAAGCATAAATCTGGGAATCACTAGAACCATTTTGTAAAATTCTGAAGAAAAAAAGAGAATTATAAGACAAACAGGCCATGGAATTAAAACCAACTACTGCTTTTCTTTTACTCCTAAATTAATTATATATGTACTCATAATGATTTGAGCACATACTTTTAGCAGTGCCCAAACTTTTAGCTATTTTGTTATTTTTTAAAATATTTTTATTTATTTATATATTTATTAGAGAGAGAGAGAGAGAGAGAGAGAGAGAGAGAGAGAGAGAGAGAAGAGGGGAGGAGAATGGGCATGCCAGGGCCTCTAGCCACTGCAAATGAACTCCAGACACATGTGTTACCCTGTGCATTTGGCTTTATGATTTTTTTGTTGTTGTTTGGTTTTCAAGGTCGGATCTCACTCTAACCCAAACTGGCCTGGAATTTACTGTGTTGTCACAGGCTGGTTTTGACCTCACAGCCATCCTCCTACCTCTGCCTCCCAAGTGCTGGTATTAAGGGTGTGCACCACCATGTCCGGCACATCTGGCTTTATGTACTGGAGAACTGAACTTAGACTTTGTAGGCAAGCACCTTAAACACCTCTCTAGCCCTATTTTGTTATTTTACTGCTACTAGTGCTAACTCACTCAGCAAGGAGGTCTCGAGTTGCCTGGACAAATATTTAGCTGCCTGTCTTGCTTTCTATCCATGACAGAGGAATTTGGCCAAGCAGCCTGTGTCAGACCTAGCGAGGACAACAGGCCTGGCAAGCACAATTGTATGGTTTACAGACTGATGACCAGAGTATCATGTCAAGTGAGCAGATGGAAAGGAACTTAAGTGGGCCTCCATCGACACAGAAGAAGCTGATGAAAATATTGTGTTAACATAGGAGCCCCCTCTCAAGATGGATTTATGTGGGCCCATATTAATATTTAACACTTCAGTGTTTTATGTGCTGTATCTTCTTTTGTAGTCGTTCATTTCCATTGCTCAGGACATAAATAGCATTTACTAATGCTAAGATCCATCTTCTCATACCAGATATTTCAAATCTAAACTGGATAGTAAGCAGAAATGTGATAAGGTTTTTCTTGCTTGTTTTTAAAGGCAGCAAGTGTGAAACATTGAAACTCTAATGCTAACTAAAAATGTTCACATGTTGATTACTTTACTGACTTACTTAAAAAAAAAAATTGCCAGGCATGTTGGTATATACCTTCAATCCCAGCACTCGGGAGGCAGAGGTTGAACAATTGCCATAAATTCAAGCTCATTCTGAGATTACATTGTGAATTCCATGTCAGCCTGGGTTAGAGACTCCACCTTGAAAAAAAAGAATTTACTTATAAGGAGACAGAAAGAAAGAGAAAGAATGGGAATGCCTGGGCCTCTTGTTATTGCAAACACACTGCAGATCCATGCACCACTTTGTGCATCTGGCTTTTTACATGGGTACTGGGGAATCAAACCCAGGTTTTGCAAGTAAGCTCCTTTAACTGCTGAGCTGTCTCCAGCCTGTGACTTTTTTTTTTATTATTTATTTATTTATATATTTTTGAGGTATGGTCTCAATATAAAGCCCAGGCTACCCAGGACCTTGCAATGCTCCTGCCTTCAGAGTGTTCATATTCCTGGTGTGTGCCACCACAGCAATCTCCGTTAACTACTTTTATACGAATTCTGTGCAATTTCTTCCTCTAAATTAGAATCGAATCGAATCACTATTTAGCTTAATTTGGGCAAGACCACGGATGAAACTGAAGGCCTTGCAAACGCTTGTATGCCCTCCAGCACTGAGCCCCAGCCTTGACCGCAACCTTAGAGCCAGGAAGGCAGACATGCTGACAAGGGCCTTCCTCCTGCCCAGCGGCACCCAGGAGGAGGATCAGGCAGGGCGCAGTGAACCTTCGAGCTTAGTTTTGTTTTTATCTGGGAAATTAAGGTTTGTGCTGGTTGCTAAAGGCTCCCTTCTTACTGTGATTTTTCAGTACTTTTGAAATTTTCCTTTAGAAGAGCAGTGGGAAGTTTGGCATAAGGGCATAGGAAAACAGGAATCAGGAAGGTGCGCGTGGATGTTCACCAAACACAAACGTTTTCATCCCACGTAGTCTCACTAAATATTGAAAATGAGAATCCCACCAGTAGTATGTGCATGTGTGGAATTTTATTTTGTTTCAATATGCTGGAATACACTTTTGCAGTAGCCTGATCAAAAATGAGTTTTCAACCAACTCTGTTCCCCTCAAAGAAGAAAATCGAATGTGGGTTTTTGTCTGTGTAGGAAGTGTGTGGGCAGAACTCTCAACTGGCAGGAAACTTTCTTTATCGGAAACAGCTTCCCAGATTCTCAATGAATTTCTGTCCTGAAAACAAAAGTCTGTTAGATGGAAGTGTCACAAATAACTTGTTTGGTGGCCAGCTAACCTGTGACTGCTTCCACTTTTATGGGAGATGTGTGGCTTAAAGGTGAAAGGTTTCCCAGAGCCTTATATGTTTGTGATGAAACCTCATGTTTAATTTCTAGCATTTGGGAGGTGGAGGCAGGAGAATCAGAAGGTCAAAATCATTCTCTGCTATATAGCAATCTTGAGGCCAGCCCAGGATACATGAGACCTTGATCTCAAAACAGAAAAAAAAAAAAAAAAAAAAAAAAAGGCCTGGTAATTTTAGGTTTATCCTATACTAGATCACACGCTTAGAATTTTTGTTTTTTTGAGATAGGATCTTATGTAGCTCAGGCTGGCCTCAAATTCCCTCTGTAACTGAGGATGACTTTTAACATCTGATCCTTCTGTCTCTACCTCCCATGAGCTGGGATTACAGTACTGCACCACCAGGCAGTGATCCTGGAGACTGAATCCCAGGGACTCCTTCATGATATGCAAGCGCTCTACTAACCGAGCTGTATCCCTAGCCCAGTAAAATACTTTTATAGCTAAGACTAGCTGGGGACTCAGGAAATGGCTCAGTGGACAAAGTTCTTGCTGCTCCAGCATAAGAACCTAAATTTGGATACCCCATCATCCAAGTAAAATGCCCAGCATGGCAGCTCCTGGGGGAAGTGGAGCTTGAAGGATCCTGGGGCTTGTGAGCTAGCATGCCTGGCCTGATCTATGAGCTCCAGGTTTAGTGAGAGGCCCTGTATCCAGAAGTAAAGTGGAGAGCAATCAAATACAACACATGTTGTTGACCTCTGGCCTCCAGGCATATGCACACATGTGCACCCACACTCATACAAACACGCACACATACATACTCATGTACATCACAGGACACACACACACACACACACACACACACAAAGAACAACTTGAATGGCAGGGAACAGGGATGGTTTGGTTAGACAGTAAATGAGCTCTAGAGATCTGCTTACAGCATGGAGACTATAGTTAATAAAGATCAGATTTTTAAATGCACACATATTCAGTGCATTATGAGATGATAGATGGGTTCATTACCTTCGCTTAAGACTTTCCCACATCATACACAATTATGCACCATTAACATACATGATTTTTATTTGTTACTTATACCTTGATAAAGCTGGTTAGAAAAAAAAAAAAAAAAGACCAGAACTGGCTACATCTTGTTAAAAGTATTTTCTATAAACTGATAATAAATTGACTGCTGTTCTCTGGGGATGCTACTCAGGTGGTTGCCTAGCATATGTCTATTATACTATATTGACATGTTTTTCACAGGGCATCCAGTGAGGCAGCTGTCCACCTACTTGAAATACTAGGACCTCAGCTGTAAAGACTTCTGAGCCAGCTGTAGGAGTGCATGCCTGTAATCCCAGCCAGTAATCTGACACTGTGATTAATACGCCCTGTGTAAGATGGTAGAAAATATTTAACAATGATGCCTACCTGAAATTGCATAAGTATCAAACAGGTTTTTGGCCTGAGGATGTAGCCCAGTTGGTAGAGGGTTTCCCTGCCTTCGCAAAGCCTTGGGGTTGACCTTCAGCACCACAAACAGCTGGCCATGGTGGTGTACTCCTGTAATCCCAGTACGCATGAGGGAGAGGGAGGAGGATCAGAAGTTCAAGGGTATCTTCAGCAAAAAGTGATTTGGGGGCAAGCTTGAGATGCATGATACCCTTTGTCAAAAAAACGAAGGGAGGGAGGGAAGGAGGAAAGGCAAGAAGATGCAGCACTTCTAGAGGGGAAGACTGGTGATCTCAAGTGTGCTGTATTCAGACAGTTGTAGTTTATTAGTGCCTCAGTTTAAATATATCATTTCTTATTTCCCTATCTCTCTGTGTGTGGATATAAATAAATTAAAAATGCAAAGTTAATTAGAGATGGAGAAGTGGCTCAGTGGTTTAAAGATGCTTGCTTGCAAAGCCTGATGGCTGGGGGCTTCAATTCCCCAGTACTCATGTAAAGCCAGACACACAATGTGGCACATGTATCTGGAGTTCTTTTGCCAGGTCAGGAGGCCTTGGCACGCCCATCATCCCCCCTCTCCCTGTGTTTATGAGTACAAATAAATAAGTAATTAGATATATCATTTGTTAAAATGTCTACAATTATTTGTTTTTACCTTAGCCTATATATTTTACTTTACTAATTTATATATTTACTACTTTACCTTACTTTAGCCTATCTATCTTTTATCTATTTGTACATAGTCTACAAATAGAGAAAAATTGAGAGACCCTAGACATGTTGGATTTGGGTAATTTTACAAATGTATTTTTATTCCTTAGCATCATATCAGTTGGTACATTGTTATTCAAGTTATCCAAATACGTCAGTTTAGGATTAGGGGAAAAAAAACAAAGCCCCAAAATATTATCACGTGAGGTTTTCTTCATATATTTAAATGAAGACAATATCTGGCATATTGAGCAAAGAAATTGCCCAGTGAAATTCACACCAAGTTCTGAACAATGGGTCTGGGCTTGGTGCTGGTGATTCCTCAATAACAACCCCAGGTTGTGTGGAGTGAAGTGTGTCACGTAGGAGAAAGCTCGTTTCTAACCACACTGGAAGCAGAGGCCCCTAAGTGCATAGGTGCCATCTTTCCTTCAAGGAGCACTTGCTGTGCCCATGAGCCCTACAAACACCAAGCCAGGGAGCCAGGTTCTTAATTACAAAGTGAAATATCACCCTCAGCTTACGTAACTGCTGGTTGCCTTTTGCAATGCAATGAACAGAAGGGAACCTGACATTAAATGTTTGATGTGTTGCCATGACATTTTCTGGATTATTTTACTTTATGCTGCCTTTAAGATGCCAGCCATGTTAAATTTGAATTTTTTATGTGTGTGTATAGTAGGGTGTGAAATAGAATAATCCAGAGTTAGAAAAACCCAGCCTAGGGAGGCTTGAAGCAGGAGGATTGCCTTCAGTTCAAGACCAGCCTAGGCTATAAGACCCTGTCTCATAAAACAAAGAAGTAGGAGAAGGAAAGAAAAGAAAAGAGAAAAGGAAAAAAAGAGCTCAAGACAAAAAGACAATACAGATATAGGGACATAGGGCCTGTATTCTGTTCGTACAGTAGTTACACGCTTTTCTGGACACAGGCGCTACTTAGTCAGGGAGGGATGTCTCCAGCCTCCCCTTTGAGTAAAGTCAAGATAATAGAGTAGGGAAAACACAGTGGCAGTCAGTGCCCACCCCAGTTGAATGCGCAAGCCATTGAAATGGAGAGGAGTGAGGCTGCCTATTGCCAGTTACTGGAAGGATTAGTGGTACGGCTCTTCTCTCTGTTCCAAACACTGCTTCCAAATGCCAGCTCTTGGAGAGCAGGACTGGGCTTGACGGGACATCTGTGCTATCACCAGGAGAGAAAGGGGGTGGTCATGGTACGGGGTGTGGTGGCACACACCCGCAACCCCAGAACTTGGGAAGACTAAGACAGTTGAAGAAGGGGTTTGAGGACAGCTTGGGCTACCCTGTGCCAGAGAGTGAAATTAAAGCATGGAAGTGGCTCACAGCCTGCCTATGTTGCTCCTTCACATTGTACCCACTCAGTTACATTTGGGGCAGTTCCTACACCCCAAACGGATGGGTAGTAGTTCTAACTTATGGAGTGAAAGACACCTGTGCACCACACAGCCTGACCTTTTTTTTAAAAAAAAAATATATAGATATCCATAAAGATAGTTCCAAGTAGAGAAAGGCTGACGACCTCTTCTTAGTCTACTGAGAAACGTACAAGGCTTCCACTCATACCCCGCCTTTCATCGGTGAACTGATGATTTCATTATTAACGTAAGTATCAAAGCCCGCGTGGGGCACACTCCTGTCATCTCGGCTCTGGAAGGCCAAGGCAGGAGGATGCTGAAAGTCCAAGGCCAGCCTGGTCCACAGAGCAAGTTCTAGGTTAGGTAGAGCTGCACAGTGAGATCCTGTCACTAACTGAATGAATAACTAAATAAGTTAACAAATAAGTGAAACTCTGGGGATGTAACTCAGGAGGTAGAGTATTTGCCTAGCATATACAAAGCACTGGATTTATTCCCCAGCACCATATAAATTTGGTGTGGAGACACATTCCTATAATCTCAGCACCCAGGAGGTGGAGGTAGGAGCATTGGAAGTTCAAGGTCATCCTTGGCTATATGTATTCATGCAGGCCCACACACATGCTCACGAGCATGTACACGAACACACATGAATATTTACCAATAGAAAATATGTTTCATAGGTTTTATATATACATAAATATATATGTATATTTTTTTTCAATTAGAATTAAGAAAATTCTTTCTGGGCTGGAAAGATGGCTTAGTGGTTAAGCACTTGCCTGTGAAGCCTAAGGACCCCAGTTCGAGGCTCGATTCCCCAGGACCCATGTCATCCAGATGCACACAGGGGTGCACAATTCTGGAGTTCGTTTGCAGTGGCCCTGGTGCACCCATTCTCTCTCTGCCTCTTTCTCTCTCTGTCACTCTCAAATAAATAAATAAAAATAAACAAAAAATAATTTTTTAAAAAAGAACATTCTTTTCAGTATCTGGCAACCTTATTCTGCATGGAAAGCTACATTTAGTCCCTAACCAAATGTATCGGCACTGTCTTCCCAACACACGTTGATGTAGCTTTCTCTCGGTGACAGTTCATAGAACCTCACTTCAGAACACTGAAAATTGTAAGCATCGAATTTTGTTTTCTAGGGGAGGGGAAGTAAGGTGGAAAACTAACTTACAAAAGGCCACATGGGGAGTGGAGAGACAGCTTAACTGTTAAGACACTTGTCTGCGAAGCCTAAGGATCCAGGTTTGATTTCCCCAGTACCTACATAAGCCATATGCACACACACACACACACACACACACACACACACACACACACGTGTGTGTGTGTGTGTGTATTTGAAAGGGCACACAGGACACAGAGGATGTAGTTCAGTAGGCACCATGTTTGTCTAGTGTGCATGAGGCCCTGGACTTGGTCCTCACCACTGCAGAAACCTGTGTTGGTGGTTCAAGCCCATGATTCCAAAACCACATCCAATCAAGGACAGCGAAAGTGGTAGACATATAGACTTTGGTGTTTACTCTATGCTTATGGCCACTCTGAGCCCATTTTTACTTTCTGTTGTTTACAATGGATTAGCAACATAGGTGGCCAGACAACTTCATATAAATTCCAAAACACCTATTGAATTTTAAGGCAAGAAATGAAGGATGGGTGTAGTGGCTCACTCAGAGGAGGCTGATACAGGAGGAGCAACATCAGTTTGAGGCCAGTCTGGGTTTCAGAACCAATTCCAAGTCAGCCTGGGCTAGAGTGAGACTCTACTTTGAAAGAATAACAAAAAAAAAGGAGTCTAGGGAGATGCCTTGTGGCTAAAGGCACTTGCTTTCCAAGCCTGCTGGCCCAAGCTCATTCCCCAGTATTCATGGAAAGCCAATACACAAAGTTGAGCATTCATCTCAAGTTTGTTTGCAGTGGAGGAGGTCCTGGCATGACCATATCTCTTTAATAAATAAATAAATTTTAGAAACTATTTAAAAATACTGAGCTGGAGATATTTCTCAGTTGTTAAGGCACTTGCCTACAAAGACTAAAGACCCAAGTTCAGTACCTACGTAAAGCCAAATGCAGAAAGTGGCGCATGCATCTGGAGTTTGTTGATGGCATCTAGAGGTTCTGGTATGCCTATTTTCTCTCTCTCTCTGTGTGTTTATCTTTGCTTGCAAATTAATGAATAAAAATAAAGTAAAATAAATATATAAAAACTAAAATAAAACAATAAAGGAATAAAAGAATGAGTTATGCTGGATTAGAGAACAACTCAGTCTGTTTTGTTGATATGATTTAAGTTATAACTGATACTATTCACAGCACTATGGAATTTATCAAAAGTAAACATCATGGGCTATATGTGGATCTACATACACAAAACATATACACCAAAAATTCTCAGGTTGTCCCTCTTGAAATAGTTTTAGGTCACAGGGTTGTACACAGGTTTTTGATCTCTAAAACATCTAACACAGCTGAAAGACAAATGACACGGTAACCTTATGTAATAGTAGCTGCTCTGTGGTCTGTCATGAGTGTGGTTTTTATAGTGACATCTAAAAACAAACTATCGTCATCTGGGGTGTGGTGGCCCACACCTGTAATCCCAGCACTTGGGAGGCAGAGGCAGCAGGAAGGATTGTTGTGACATTGGGGCCAGTCTAGGCTACAGAGTGAGACTTGCAAAAACAAAAAGAAACAACAGAAAATCCCAGATTGGCTTTTTGAGAAGGGGTCTTGCTTTGTATCTATCTCTGGCTGACCTGGCACTTGCTGTGGCCCCAGGGCTGACCTTGAACTTTTGGTCATCCTCCTGCTTCAGCCTCCCTAGTGCTGGGATGACAGTCATATCTTTTCCTTTTTAAACCTGTAGCCAATGTGTCTCCTTTAAGTCTAAAAACTAAACATTTCAGAGTAAATCCTCATTTCTTTCAGCTTTATCTAGTGTGTTCTTGTTTTCCTTATTTCAGTCCCTCAGAGATATTTCAGAATGTCACTACCTAAGGGCCTGTCTCCATGAAATTAGAATCTTCATAAAGTCCTGATGTTATTTATACTTTTTATGCCATTTTCTACACTCACTATGCTCTCTGCCTCATAGTTTATGAAGCTAGACTGCTTTTGTTAAAAGCTACTTGTCAACTTTTAGCCCCTTCTCTCTTTCCTTCCCTCCCTCCCTCCTTCCCTCCTTCCATCTTTTCTTTTTTCCTCCTTCTCTTCCTGCTCCTCCTCTATGTTTTTCTCTCTCTCTTTTGGACAACTTGCTATAAAGATCTGGTAACCTGCAGGGCGTGGTGGCGCACACCTTTAATCCCAGCACTCGGGAGGCAGAGGTAGGAGGATTGCCATGAGTTCGAGGCCACCCTGACACTACATAGTGAATTTCAGGTCAGCCTGGGCTAGAGCGATACCCTTGCTCAAAAACAAAACAAAACAAAAAAACCAAAAAACAAAACAAAACAAAAAAAAAAAAAAAAAAAAAAAAAAAAGATCTGGTAACCCATTGTGGACTCCAGTTTGGTTGTAAGTTTACAGCAATCTTTTTCTTTCAGTCTACTGTGTCTAGCAAAGTGTTTTACATACACCAACTACTTGAAAAGTATTTATGGGCCTGGGTCAGTAGCTGCCTTCTTGCCAACTTTAAGCTATAATTTAGCATTTTCTTATTCTGAGAAGCTGAACCACTTGTTTGTTGACCTCTTTCTACTCCACAATGATAAAAAGTACATTCTAACATAGATATATTAAGCTCACTTCAGTGCTTGGCTAAGAATTTTTCAAAATTATACATAATAGTTATGGTTTGAATCAGATGTCCCCCATAAACTCACATGATTTCAATGCTTGATCCCCATCCCCGCCCCGAGCTGGTGGCAATTTGAGAGGTGGGGCCTTGATGGAGGAGGTGTGTTGCTGGGGGTGGGCTTTGGGGTGTTATAGCTAGCTCCCCTTACCAGAGCTCACCTCCTTCTCTTCCTGCTTTTTTTTTTTTTTTTTTTTGCAGCTGCTGTTGCCTTGTGCAGTTGCTGTGGCAAGACATGATGTCCAGCTCTGTTCTACCATCCTTTCTCTGCCATCTTGAAGCTTCCTCTCAAGACTGTAAGCCAAAATAAACTCTTTCATCCCATCAGCTCCTTTTGTTCAGGCATTTTTGTCCCAGTAGCACAAAGGCAACTATAACATTATTCAAATTTTACTACATGTCAGGCACAGTAAGGGCTCATTGCCAGCTTTTACAATGGTGACACCATGTATATTTCAGAATAACCTTGTGTGACAATTGTGTTACACAAATTATTAGGACCTAGATTCATGAGGTAACTTGTTGAATGTTTCTCAGCTCCACAATGACAAAGCAAAGACATGAACGCAAGCACCTTACCACTGATGCTGTTGTAGCTGTTCGGGTGTCCAGAGCCAATCAAGGGGCAGGAATTGGGGTCTAGAGTGCTAGTGTGTGGTTGAACGAGTAGGCCATTTTGATAGTGTTTGGTATTTTTTCACTGACTCGGTGTTACAAATCTAGTAAGATAGCCCAGCATGGAGGCAAATGTCTGTAATACTAGAACTTGGGAGGAAGATTAGGAATTTAGGGTTATATCTAGCTTGGGCTACATGAGAACCTGTTTCAAACTTTCTCTCTCTCTCACTCACACACACACACATACATACACATATCAATCAATCAATCAATAAGTCAATCAACCTAGCAATCTAGCAATACACCTGTAATCCTAGGTACATAGAGAGGTTGTGGACATGACACCTTAAGCCAATTTTGCTCAAGAAATTATAGAATTTTAAGAATTCCTTTCAATCAAATGTGAAAATTTATGAATCATTTATTTTATATATGTATTTTTGTTTTTTTGTCTTCTGTTTCTATTTTTGTTTCTGACATACATAGACATGTATATAACATATTTTGATCTTACCACCCCATTACTCTCTTTTATCCCCTCCCATCCCTACTAAATCCCTTCTTCCTAACTAATCCCCTCCTACTTTCTTTTCCTTGTGACCCATTGACTTAAGTTAGGGTTGCTGGCATGAGCTCGGGGGATTGCATGAGCATTTTTAAAAAAAATTTTATTAGCATTTTCCATGATTATAAAAAAAAAAATCCCGTGGTAATTCCCTCCCTCCCTCTGCATGAGCATTTGATGGGAGGTTATCTGCTGCAGATTGGGCAGCTTGTTAGTGGCTACAACACTGAGGAAGGAACAGATCTCTCCTTCCCAGTAGCTAAACTATTAGAAATTCATGTTTCAACTTCTTAGTGATGATAACAAGTGCAGTTTTGCCACTTTCAAATAAGTTGCATTTAAGTTGTCATCAAAACCAGGAGAAGCCTTTGAGAAAGACAAATGCCAGACTCCCTGGGAAGCAGGACAGCAAGCCTTGGTTGCTAAGGACCAGGCCAGGCAAACTGCTGTGTGATGATGCCACGTGCTAAACAGCACTTGTCGTGCTTAGTCCTAATGTTACCACTTCAGACGAATGGACTCTGTTGACTCTTTACATGAGCATTTTGTGATGTGGTGTCATCTCACTCACCTGTTTCATCTCTGATTGCCCAACCCATACGGACAGAGAGTAGGTGGAAAAGATGAAGACCTGGGCACAGGCGGGCTACAGTTGTTAGAATTAACTGGACAATAGTGGTATCTAGTTATTTTCTTCTCCTTTTACTTTTTTTTTTTTTTTTTTTTTTAAGAGTTGGATTGCCCTATGCAGTTCAGGCTGGCCCTGAACTCCTGTGCTCAAGGGATCCTTTTGCCTCGGCCTCACAAGCAGCTGTGACTCCAGACTCACTCCCTTGTCCCCAGCTCTAGCTGTGGGCTAATGGTGCACCAGTCTGTGGGAAACAACAGCAATTCCATGGAAGAGTGGAGATAACATACTTTACATTCTCACTGGCTATCCTCAAATATTATTATGTAGTTAAACACTCTGTTTTTATGTATTTAGTGTCTTAGAAACCTATTTCAAGAACTGGACAATTCCCTGTGTGAAGCCATTAGTAGGAAAATTGAGTGAGTTTTTAGGCAAATTGAGCCAGCTGATAGAGGTTAGTATGTCAGCATAATTGACTGAAACCTGGGATAGATCCCAGTTTCACTGTGGAAAGATCTAGTTGTGTCTTGTCTCAGGCTAAAGTTTCTGTTTTCTAAGTGGTTGTCATCCATATGAAATCCTGGACCCTCCTTTAAGTGCATTTCTTTTCTTCTCAGACTTCCCCTGTTAGTTTGCTGAGAGAAAGTTGTTGGCATTCCAACAATGAGAGGCTTCTAGAAAGAAGAGACTGGAATTTGCAAGTGAAAAAGAAACATCTTTACAAACAATGTTGGGTGCTTTCAGTCTTATCACTTTACAAACCAGCTGATGCTTTCTCCTTAGAAGAAAGACCCCTCATCAGTGTACCTGCTAGAGAGCCTTCCAGCTCAGGGACTACTGAACACCACAAAGAAAACTCAACAGGCAACATTCATTTGATTATTTTTCAAAAGGATAGACATCTACATCTCAAATAAACATAGATAATGTTTTCATTCAGTGTGCTGACTTATAGTCACAAAGGACATTCTCCTAATTCCTCTTTTTAAAATTTCATCCTGGCTCAGGCAGTATCAGTTTCTTCATTTTATACCCAAGAAAGTCAAGGGTCAAAGTGATTAAGTACCTTGCTGAAGATCAACATTATCTCTCCAAGAAATTAATACATTGCTTTTGCCTAAAGTTTGCTTGTTTGTTTATTATTATTTTGAAAAATCTATTTTATTTATTTATTTGAGAGAGATAGATAGATAGATAGATAGAGAGAGAGAGAGAGAGAGAGAGAGAGAGTGGGAATGGGTGCACCAGGGCCTCCAGCCACTGCAGGTTTCAGATGCATGCGCCCCTTGTGCATCTGGCTTATGTGGGTCTTGGAGAGTTGTACCTGGATCCTTTGGCTTTGCAGGCAAATGCCTTAACTGCTAAGTTATCTCTCCAGTCCTATTATTATTTTGTGTGTGTGTGTGTGTGTGTGTGTGTGTGTGTGTGTGTGTGTGAAAGAGAAAGTCTTTACATTCTATAACTAGTTCAGAATGGTTTGGAATTCACTATGTAGCCCAGGCTGGCCTCAAACTTGCAGCATTCCTCTTGCCTCAGCCTCCCCAGTGTTGGGAGTTCTGTTGTGAGCCACCACATGTGGCTCAGAATCATTTTTTGTAGTTAAATATCTTCCTTAGAATCCACCGTCTGTTAACTGAGCCGCATTGCTAATATTTATTGCCAGACTTTATATGGATGAGAGAACACACTGGTGAAGAACTTCGTCCTTCTTAACTGTATTAATTGTTTTATTAAATTAGCAAAGATGACTGTAATTTCCTAAAATTATGTTTCTAAGAGAAAACTTAACCTCTTGTAAAATTCAGGAAAATAAATATTGAAATATTTCAGGAAATACAAGCCAAGTTGAGCTATTAAAAGGGATTTAAAAAGTAAATGTTTTAAAGTTGAATATTTAAAATTTTATTTTTCATATATATTATAACCGATTGTACTCTTTTATCCCCTCACTTTTGGTCCCGTTTTCCTGGGGCCCTCCTCAGTAAGTTTATGGGATTCACTGTGGGGTCATGAAGGACTCAGTCCCTATGTGGAAGAGGGGTTGCATATTTAATAAAGGTCATTATTATTTCTAAAGTCCTAAAAATTGGTTAAATGGAAAATAACTGCTGTGCATTCTGCTCTAACTGAGCGATCTAGACTGGGAAGCTCAGCATGCTTAGGGCAGAGGGGAAGACGAGGAGTGATAGATGATGAACTTGCATCCGATTCCTTCAAGATTCTGTTTTGTCAACAAATCTTAAGTCTGGAATCTCCACGATGACCTAGAAGGAATGTCCAGTGAAATGTGGCCACAGCGTGTGTTGTTGTGAAGTGTCTACAGGTCATATACAGGTCAGAAGGAAATCGGTGGAAAACCACTATGTTCGCTTTTGTGAGGATTTCAGGGACATCTAATGAAATGAATCTGTCCTGCCTGGTCAGCACTGATAAATTGGAAAGAGGAAAAGCCATCCATCCTGTCATTATTAACAGTTGAGCTCAGGAAAGAATACCTCCTGACCAGGGCACAGATGTTTGGGGCAAAATGCAGCTATACTTAACTATAGAATCATACATAAAATGTCATTTTTAGCTGAGCACTTGATGTTGCCTGTACTTTGTTAAAAGCAGAGGGCTGCAGAAAGATGGTCCCTAACTTTGGGGATCAGAGTTAAATGAAGTTCACGCTAAGAGTGTTCATATGAGGAGAAACCCACTTTGCTGATAAAATGCAGGGTGTTGACCAAGTTTTTATGGGTGTGTTCCCAAAGAATTCATGACTGGAATGCGATGTTGTCATCTGACATCTGAAGTGAGGATGAGTTAAGGGTTGCTTGGAGTCCAGGCTGACCTCACAATTTCTCTTGCTGGCCACAGGAATATGAAGTTCTGATCTCCCTGGACTAAATGTCTCTTAGACATAGTTCTATATGACCTAATTAATAGAATTTTCTTTGAGAAAATTCCAACTTACTCTGTCTTAATTTCTTTTGTACTTTTGCTCCTGACAAACCCCATATTGGAAGGAAATCTCAGGATTTGTCACAAGCTCTATTATTTGGGAACAATTCTAGCACTTAAAGACAAAGATAAATTAATTACATATTATTATATTTTTTTGTTTAGTTTTTTATTTGAAAGTGACAGAGAAAGAGGCACACACACACACACTCACACACACAGAGAGAGAGAGGGGGGGGGCAGAGGGGGGAGAGAGAGGGAGAGAATGGGCACGCCAGGGCCTCCAGCCACTGCAAACAAACTCCAGACACATATGCCCCCTTGTGCATCTGGCTAACGTGGGTCCTGGGGAATCGAGCCTTGAACTGGGGTCCTTAGGCTTCACAGGCAAGCGCTTAACTGCTAAGCCATCTCTCCATCCTTTTATTTTTGTTTTTCGAGGTAGGGTCTCACTCTAGCTCAGGCTGACCTGGAATTCACTATGTAGTCTCAGGGTGGCCTTGAACTTTCAGTGATCCTCTTACCTTTGCCTCCCAAGTGCTGGGATTAAAGGTGTGTGCCACCACACCTGGCTTATGTTGGTCTTCCTTCTTTTTTTACTTTTTAAAAATTTTTTATTTAGGGTCTCATTCTATAGCCCAGATTGACCTAGAACACACTAAATAGCCCAGGCTGACCTTGAACTGACAGCAATTCTCCCAAGTACAAGGATTTTCAGCGAGCCACCGTACCTACCTATTAATAGTAATGATAGGTAGCTGGGTGTGTTGCCATACATTTATAATCCTAGTATTTGGGAGGCTGAGGCAGGAAGATCAAGAGTTCAAGGTATTCGTTGGCTATAGAGCAAGTTGGAGGTAAGCCTGAGCTACACAAGACTGTCACAAACAAACATAGTATATAGGGAGAACTTGTCTAGAAAGGAAGGAGAAAGAGAGCAGGAATTTTGGAAATAAGACAGGAATAAATTACTTTTATCATAACATACAAAAACCCAATTTAGCCTCACTTGGGAGGCAGAAGTAGGAGGATTGCTGCGAGTACCAGGTCAGTCTGGGCTAGAGTGAGACCCTACCACTAAAAAAGAAAAATAAGAAAAGAAAAAAAAAGAATAAAAAAGGAAAAAAGGGGGCTGGAGAGATGGCTTAGTGGTTAAGCGCTTGTCTGTGAAGCCTAAGGACCCTGGTTCGAGGCTCGGTTCCCCAGGTCCCACGTTAGCCAGATGCACAAGGGGGTGCATGCGTCTGGAGTTCGTTTGCAGAGGCTGGAATCCCTGGTGCGCCCATTCTCTCTCTCCCTCTATCTGTCTTTTTCTCTGTGTCTGTCTCTCTCAAATAAATAAATAAATAAAAATTTTAAAAAAAGAAAAAAAGGGGCAATTTTCTTAACTGATGGAACTTAAGAGTGTGGGGTTGGGAGGATTGCTCAGTGGTTAAAGGTACTTGCTTGAAAAGTTTGTTGGCCTGGGTTCAATTCCCCAGCCATATAATGGCTTATAGCATCAGGAGACCCTGATATTTTTACACACACACCCAGTCCCCCCCCATATGTGTACAAATGAATAATAATAAAATAAAACTGAAGTTCTGAAGGTTGCATTTTGTACTTTTGAATTTTTTTTTTCTTTCGAGGTAGGGTCTCACTCTAGCCCAAGCTGACCTGGAATTCACTATGTAGTCTCAGGCTGGCCTCAAACTCATGGTAATCCTCCTACCTCTGCCTCCAGAGTGCTGGAATTAAAGGTGTGCGTCACCATGCCTGGCCTTTATGTGTGTGTGTGTGTGTGTGTATGTGAAGAATTTCTCACTTCAATATATCTTTAATTTTAACAAAAAATAAATAATTAAGAATCTTGAATTTAGGAAAAGTTGGCACAAAAGCTTCCCATCATAGCATAATATCGCACTTCCCCTTTTGTTTTCCTGTGCTGGAGATCAAACCCAGGGTCTTTCCCATGCTGCATAAACACCCTGTCACTGAGCTATATCCCTAGCCAAGATTTCCATCTTAAAGATGAACTGAAGACCTTGGAAGTCGCTCCACCTAGGTTGAAGCTTCTGCAGACTGTGCGTGGATAAGATTAGAACACTGTGATTGTCTTGGGGTGGAATGTCGCAGATCCTGAGTCATAGTTAGTCCTTTCTAACAGCCACTTACTATCACCCTCTATATCTGACCTAACATCTTTATGACTCGTCTGTAAAATTCTTGGAATGAATCCCTAAGCCTAACAGGCCTCTAGCCTTCACCAATCCTCAGGCCAAGAATGCCTAAGGATCACATCTGAAAACTACAGAAGACTGTTCCCTGCTCTGCTGCAGCCCCGCTACCTGATGGTCCCAGCAGAGGGTTTATACACACATGGATTGATGACTTCTTGTTCATCAGCGAATCTGGAGCATCATGTGACCTCTTCCATAGAGCGGGTCATTGAGGATGACCTGAGTTCTTATGGATTCCTGGGCCCTGGCCATTTGGAATTCACTCTGTAGTCTCAGAATGGCCTCGAACTCATGGTGATCCATCTACCTCAGCTTCCCAAGTGCTGGGATCAAAGGTGTGCACTGCTATGCCCAGCAGCATAAGATATTTCTTATTTCCTTTCCAGTGGGATATAAATTTGGCAGCTAAAGAGTGAACTAGGAAGTAAGGTTCAAAGATCAATCCATCTTATGAAGAAGAGAGCAGTGAAGAGAAAGAGTTCAGGAGTGTAGGAATGAATTTAGAGCAATTTAAAATTGACCCTTGGGCTTGAGGGATGGGCTTAGTGGTTAAGGCATTTGCCTGCTAAGCCAAAGGACCTTGGTTCGATTCCCCAGGACCCACGTTCGCCAGATGCACAAGGGGGCGCACGTGTCTGGAGTTCATCTGCAGTGGCTGGGGGCCCTGGCATGCTCATTTTCTACCTGCTTATTTCTCTATCTTTCTCTCAAATAAATAAATAAAAATAAAAATATTTAAAATTGACCCTTAGCCAGATATGATGGCAAATATCTGCAATCCTCGAATTCTTCATACAGAAGCAGGAGGATTAGCACTGCATAGCCAATTTCAGGCTAGCCAGGGCTACATAGTCAGATCCTGTTCAGAATCAAAGAAATAAAATGAAGTAAAATTGCCCTTTAATCATCTAGGGCTTTAAAAACTGGGTACCATTAGTATTGGGCTATACAAGTCTAATGTGTGGGTGGGGGCAATCTTGACAGAAAACCAGTCATCTTCAAGGACTTGATGGAGAAGAACTTCCTTCCTAACCAAATGGCTTTTCTAGGCCTTTCTTTTTTGCAATGTTACATACTCACATGGGGGAGAAAGCAATTGAGTGAGCTCATGATTTGTGGGTGTTGAAGAATCTGTTTATAGTCCAGGCTGGTGGTATGTGCCTAAAACCCCAGTATTCAGGAAAATGGAGAGCTTAAGGTAACCCTGGGCTGTATAGCAAGTTCAGGCCAGCCTGGGCTACTTAATAAGACCTTAATGAATTAAAAAAAGGCAAAGACAAAGACAAGCTATGGCTTGTTTATGGCTGTCAGCTGGCCTTGATGTAAAGCAACTACTAGGGTTTTTGTATCACAAAGAAAGTAAAGATATCCAGTGATATTATCTGTCCTTAATTTCACTGTTCCTGGTTATCTGGGAGAATGAGGCCATTTTAAAGATTAGAGTCACACTGTCCCTAGTGATCTCTATACTTTGTTTTTACTGTTCACCAAGTACGGCAAAAGAGAACATTTACAAGATCTTGTCTCAGAACTTATTTTATTTTTATTTATTTATTTATTTTGATTTTTTGAGATAGGGTCTCACTCTGGCCCAGGCTGACCTGGAATTCACTATGTAGTCTCAGGGTGGCCTTGAACTCATGGTGATCCTCCTATCTCTGTCTCCTGAGTGCTGGGATTAAAGGCATGCACCACCACACCTGGCTAAGAACTTATTTTATTTTTGAAAAAAATATTTTTATGTATTTATTAGAGAGAGTCGGTATGAGTGTGATAGGGCCTCTTGCTGCTACAAACAAACTCTAGACGCATGCACCACTTTGTGCATCTATCTTTTTACATGGATACTGGGGAATTGAGCCCTGGGCTTTCAGGCTTTGCAATCAAGTGCCATCAACTGCTGAAATCATCTCCTCAGTCCTCACAATTTATTTTAAAATAATACCTCACTTAAGCGGTTTTCATACTTTTTGCTGGTGTGTATGTGTACATGCCTGTGTGCTCCCGGGAGTGTATGGCAGTCAGAGGACAACTTCAGATGTCACTGCCTATATATATATATGTGTATGTATGTATTTGGTTTTTCGAAGTAGACCTGGAATTCACTGTGCAGTCTCAGGGTGGCCTCAAACTCACAGTGATCCTCCTACCTCTGCCTCATGAGTGCTGGGATTAGAGGAGTGCACCACCACACGTGGTTGTATGTCAGTAATCTTGTGTTTGCGGCACGCTTTCTTGTTGGCTGCTGTGTTGGCGAGGCTACCTGGTCCTCACGTGTCTGGGCGACGCTCCTGTCTCTACCTCCCATCTTCTTACGTCTTCAGTCAGACACCAGCAGTAGTTCCCGCCCGTCCAGCGTCTACCTCTCAGCTTGCTGCGAGCCCAGCTGCTATATGGGTCCTGGGATCTGAACTCTGATCCTCACTCCTGCACAGACAGTGATTTATCCTCTGAGCCATCTCCCCAGCCCTGCTGGTTACTTGTTTTCTTGTTTTAGGCCCGGGCTGGCCTCAAATACTAAGTAATCCTCCTGGTTCGGGTTGATGAAGTGCTGGGATTATGGAAATTTTCCAAGTTTTTAAAACAGAACTCTTTTCTTTCCTAGACATCTGCTAGAAGAGGATTAGCATATAAAACAGATGCAAACAGTATTCTGTTAAAATACTTGCCAGGCATGGTGGTAAACGCCTTTAATCCCAGCACTTGGGAAGCAGAGGCAGAATAATTGCTGTGAGTTCAAGGCCAGCCTAGGCTACAGAGTGAGTTCCAGGTCAGCATGGCTAGAGTGAGACTCTACCTTGAAAAAAAAAAATTACTCCTTTTAAGGTCATCTTTAAAATATTAGCTTCTGGGCTGGAGAGATGGAGGTGGATCAGTGGTTAAGGGCACTTGCTTGCAAAGCTTGATGTCTGGGTTCAATTCCCCAGTACCCGTATAAAGCCAGGTGCACAAAGTGGCTCATGTGTCTAGAGTTTGTTTGCAGGAGCAGAAGGTCCTAGCATGCCCATTCTCTCTCTCTTTCTCTTTGTATGTGTGTTCTCTCTACTTGTGAATATAAGTAAATAAACTAATTAAAAACTGAATGTTAGCTTATTATGATGTCATTCATGTTAGCAAAGGCTGGTCCTCCAAACACTGGTATCCAAAATCCAGAGTTAGAAAAGATATCAGCTTTACCATTCAGTGGTGGTTTTTTTTTTTTTTTTTTTTTTTTTTTTTTTTTTTTTTGTGTGTGTGTGTGTGTGTGTGTGTGTGTGTGATAAAGCTCAAAGCCTCATGGATGCCTATATCTATAGTCATGCATTATTTTTATTTTTGGAGATAGGCTCACAGGTAGCTGAGGCTGGCCTTGAATTTGAGGTGCATTCAGGGGTAATCCTGAATCATCCTGCCTCCACTTTCTGGGGGCTGTGATTACAAGTATATACCACCATGTCTGACTTTTCTTTCTCTTTGAGACAGGGTCTTACTGTGTAGCCTAGGCTGGCTTCACACTGGTGATCCTCCTGCCTCAGTCTCCTGAGTGATGGGATTACTGATATGAGCCACCATGCAAGGAAACCTTCTCTTTCTTTTCAATCATTTAATCAAATGACATTTTACATAAGTGAATTGATCCTCTATAGATTAGGATATTTGTGAGATGTCCTGGAACCAATCTCCCACAAATAAAGGAATAACTACATACTTGTACATATAAATCTATGTCCATCTCTCTAGTTGCTTATCATAAGTCAGAAGTGCAAGTTCATTCCAATGCTTCCAGTTTCAGTTCATCATCACAGTTATCTCCCTTTTCATCTAGGCTAGCCCCAAATTCACTATGTAGCTGAGGATGACCTTGAACTTCTGATACTCTTTCCTTCTACCTTCTGAGTGCTGGGATTACTGGCTTTTATCATAACACCTCATTTAGAAAAGCCAGGGCTCCCTGCATGCATCTCCAGCTCCTTCCCAATCACTTTTACCTCTTTCTCATTAGTTTTCTAACTTCAGATTTGGTTATAGAAAACAGACTATTTAGGGGGACTACAAATCCTTCTTCAATCACTCTTTTCACTGAATTTCCTATGTCAGTAGACCCAGGTCTACAAAGAAGCCACATTGCTCCGGAGCAGCGATGAGCAGATGGTTACTGCTGCCAGACATTCTCTACTGGACCGTGTGTCCATTGCCTGCTCAGTTACTCACACTGTGAAATAAACCACCCAAAATTTAGTGCCACCAAATGAGAAATATTCTAAATGCACAAATCCAAGGGTCCAGCAGGTGTGTCCCAGGAGACCAGATGGAAGTGACGTGGTCTTTTTGTGACCTCAGAGGTCATGCAGTGTCACTTTCACAGTCCAGCATTGGACAACGATTCAAGAGAAGGGGTCAAAGAGCAGGTCAAAGGCTCGCTGCTGATAGACCTTAGACGGCACTTAGTATTTCAGCGCTCATTTTTTCCTATCTCAAAATGGCCAGACGAAGCTTGCATGGTGGGGTACTCCTGCAATCCCAGCACTTAAGAGGTGGAGGCAGAAGGATCAAGTGTTCAAGGTCAGCCTTAACAATTCAGTGAGTGACACCAGCCTAGGCAACAATAATTCACCCCATGTCCTACCAAATAAATAAATAAATAAAAAGAAAGAAAGAAAGAAAAGAAAAAGGGAAAAGAAACACTAAATCAGAAAATGAAACAAAAACAAAAACCTATAACCAAACAATAACAACAAATGGGAAGAAAGGTGAGTATAAAAGTATATGCCTATAATCCTAGTGCTTAGAAGGCTGAGGCAGGAGGATTGCCAGAAGTTTAAGGCAACACAGGATGGCCAGGAAGTGCAAGTTAAAAGAGACGTTTCATACAAAGTGACCAGTAGACAGGAAGTCGTCGTGTTAAACGTGCTGGCTTCTCCCTGACATTGCTTGTTATTTCTTCTGCCAGGGTCAGTGCCTTCTTGTGGAAGCTTCTGTCCTCTTCAGGGACCCTCCTTTGGGTCCATGTGCTTCCTAAGTTCATATCTCTTGCCAGTCCAAGTCCTAAAGGACAGTAAATATAGGATCTCTGACATACATCACACGGTCAAAAAAAAGCTTGACATATGCATATGTTTATTCTTTTTTTAAAACATACTTTTTATTTATTCATTTGAGAGAGAGAGAAAGTTAGGGGGGGAGAGAGAGAAAGAGAGAATGGACACACTAGGGCCTCCAGCTACTGCAAACAAACTCCAGATGCATGCACCCCCTGTGTATCTGGCTTACATGGGTCCTGGAGAGTTGAACGGAGATCCTTTGGCTTTGCAGGCAAACACCCTAACCACTAAGTTATCTCTCCAGCCCGCATATGTTTATTCTCGAAGTCAAGGCCTCAAGGTTAGAGATCGGATGCTCTGATGTCCTGGTTTGTCTGGAAGGCTCTGCATTTACTCCTGGTGTTGCATTTTATTTAATGGTGCCACGTTTTATTCTCCCAAGGGTCCCGGTTTGAATAGTAGAAAGACTTTTATTTAAGGAGGCTTTTCAAGCCTCTGAAATACTGGTGAAGTCTGCCTCACCTCATTCACCGGGCCCCTCCTCTATCATAGCAAGACAAGCCACAGGTAAGTCTGGGCACTGGGAAACTCTTTCCCCATAGTGGTGGACAGACCGTTGAAAGCTACATCCAGTATGATGTCCCAGTGAGCCAGTCTGTAAACGCTGAGTCACTGCAGTTATTTCCCAAAAGCCAGTTAAGAAACAACTTCCCATTGACTCACGGGGTGTGGGATGCCCATAGCCAGTGACCAGAACAAGTTACCTGTTCAGCTTTGATGGTGTTAAAAATGTCATTTCAGGTTGCCGTAAAACCCCTTCTGTCATTTTACAAGTGTGTCAAAGGCACTACCCTCTTAGTAGCAAAGATTTTTCTGTGAGTTTTCTGGTGAGTGGTGTCAGGCATCCTCTGGGCTGAGTTTAAATGGTCAAAATTGTATCAGGACTGAAGTGCGCATGAGCTTGTCGCTGATGTTTGCTCTCACCTGGCACAGCAGCTTTAACAGTTCCTGGAAATCACTCTGTGAGTTCCAAAGAATGTGTCATCACCTGGCCAGTGCTGACCCCTAGCTGGGGACGATACTTGGGGTCTTCCCTCCCCTAGCTGGTCTTATTCTGTGTTCAAGGTCAGCTTTAAATCCTGCTTTATTTCAGAATCTTTCCTGGATTGTGGCAAATGGTCGCAACCTTCTCTTAATTGCTGCTTCTCCCAATATCTGATTTTTTTTTTCTTAAGTAGGTGGCATGAAAACTCACAGCTACAATGGCAATTGGGAAGCGGAGGCTGGAAGGTCAGGAGTCCAAAGCCAGCCCTGGCTACACAGTGAGTTTGAGGCCAGCCTGGGTTCCATGGGACCCTGTCTCACAACAACAACCACCACAAAAAATAAATAAATACCACACCAAGAGCCCCCCCCCCAAACTAAAAATAAAAAAACAAAAGAACGAAACAAAACAAACAAAACCCCAGGGCTACATGGATAACATACTTACGGCACAAGCTTGAGTACCTGAGTTCAGATCCCGGGAGCCTGCAGAAAGCCAGGCACCGTAACACCCGTGACAGCAGAGCCTGGCGCACCTACAGGAGAAGGAGGTCAAGACTGGAGCTTCTCCCACAAGCTGGACAAATGCAGGGCTGGGCAACGTGATGCCCTGCCTCCAACGAGGTAGAAGATGAGGATGCACACACGAAACTGTCCTCCGACCTCTTCATGTGTGCGGTGGCACCCACACACTTGCGCTCGTAAGTACATGAACCTGTAACACACACACACACACACACACACACACACACACACACACACACACCAAGAAACTAAGAAAACAAAAGTACTCATGTGGCAATTGACCTCCAATGACAAACAGGGTCCTCTAACATGGCACTTCCACACACTAGGCACCTCCCAAGCCCTCTGCAAGAAGCATGCTGTCTGATCCTCGCCACCAAGTAAGTCACACCGCTAAGATCACAGACATAAGAAAGCACAAATCACGGCATTGTGTCTCTGCCCGCAAGCATTACCTCATCTGGTCTCACCTGTCCCATGACCTGCTCCAAAACTGGACGCAGGTTTCCTATCTCGTTTGGATCTATTTAGGTTTCCTATCTCGTTTGGATCTATTTCCCTCAAGTACAGTAGGAACACAAGGGAACAGGTTAGCAATGATAACAGCTGCTTTTACTGTTTACCAGCTCCCTGGAGGTTGGATTCGAAACCTTAATACCCCCAAATGCTACGTAGTCTGCCTTTCAGTCTTGGCGACATCAAGTTCAGGGTGGGGAGGAGAAATGACAGGTGTGTCAGAGTTACCACTCTAAAAGTTAATCCGCATTTCTTTTGAACCAGGAAGCTCTGCTTAGCATTTGTTTCCAAAAGGAAGAAAATATTTAAAGTGTTAGGCACAGTGAGACGGTTTGAATATTCTTGGGAGATTCCCTGCATTGCATCTTTTCATGTATTTCTTGATTTTCATATATATTCCAGTGCTGAGTGGCATTTCCTGTGTCAGCCTGAGGAACAGGACTTGACTGTCCATAAAAAGTGCCAGTAGCAGCAGAACTGAGATGTTGCTATGGTCACCAGCATGTGGAAACACACTTGAATTTGTGATGAAATAAACCACACATACTGTACTGAATAAGTATGAAATGGGTATGAAATAATGTGAGTACATTGTCATGAATTAAAGTCTGATTTTTTTTTTTTTTTTGTCTACACTGTATGGTTATTCGAGGTAGGGTCTCATTCTAGCCCAGGCTGACCTGGAGTTCACTCTGTAGTCTCAGGGTAGCCTCAAACTCATGGTGAGCCTCCTACCTCTGCCTCCTGAGTGCTGGGATTAAAGATGTGCCACCCAGTCTAGTTTAAAGTCTGATTTTATCATCAAGAATACTTCCTGTGCCAGGTCTGGTCATGTTGGACTATAAATCTCAGCTGCCAGGGGCATGAAGTAAGAAGGTGGACTGCTCAGTGTCAGTTTCACTGCACCATGAGTTCAAAGACTACTCTGGGTAAGTTAGTGAGACAAAACAATACAGCACATACAAGAAAGTATAGTAAAATGTGGAATGGGGATATAGCTTAGCAGTAATGTACTTGTCTAGCATCAATTCCCAGCAACACACACAGACACAAACACACACACACACATACACACACAAATATTGTCTTTTAGCTAGGTCATTTATGTCTGTAATCCCAACCCTGAAAAGAACTGCCTTAGGTTCAAGGCCAGCCTGGGCTACAGTGTAGGACAGCGTCAAGGAGAGACAGTGACTATACACACACACACACACACACACAAAGAGAGAGAATTTCCAATTTCCTTTTAATACTGTTTGTGACTTCCCATAGAATTGGCCAGAGATGATTTTTTTGTGTATATTTTATTCTTGAATACTCAAATTCTCAGTTATTATGTGTCAAGAGGCCGTTGAAAGTAAAATCTCCTAAAACTTTTTGCCATTCTGATTTAAAATTACATTGGGGAGGGAAGGGTGGCTGGAGAGATGACTCAGCAGTTTAAAGGCCTTTGCTTGCAAAGTCTGATGGTCTGGGTTCAGTTTCCCAGTACTCAGGTAAGCCAGATGCACAAAGTGGCATATGGGTCTGGAGTTTGTTTGCAGTAGCTGGATGCCCTGGTGTACCCAACTCTACTCTCTCTCTCTCAAATCAGTAAATAAATAAATAAAAATAAATAAAAAATGAAATAACTAGACACATGCTCAGAAAGACACGATTTGGAGAGCTGTCTCCATTTATGTCTGTGCTCACAAGTCTGCTTGCCTGTTGCAATGGCATCTACAGGTACTGTGGAGGGGAGCGGCTCTTCCATGTGATCATAGGGTTATATTAGAAAAGTTTCATAGAGCTGGAAAGATGGTTCAGCAGTTAGTGCACTTGCATGCAAAACCTAATGACCAGGGTTCGGTCCCCCAGCACCCACATGTTGCAGTCAGGTTTACATTGCTGGCAGGAATCACCCAACCGAGAGAAGCTTGTATGGGACAAAAGGGGTTTATTTTGGCTTACAGACTCAAGGAGAAGCATTATGCTGGTGGGGGGAAATGATGGCAAGAGCAGAGGGTGGACATCACTTCCTGGCCAACATCAGATGAACAGCACTGACAGGAGAGTGTGCCAAACACTGGCAAGGGGAAGCTGGCTATAACACCGGTAAGCCCACCCCCACAATACACTGCTTCCAGGAGGCTTTGATTCCCAAATCTCTATTAGCTGGAAACCCAGCATTCAGAACACTTAAGTTTATGGGGACACCTGATGCACAAAGAGGCGCGTGTATCTGGAGTTTGTTTGCGGCAGCTAGAGTCCCTGACGGGCCCATTCTCTCTCCCTCTCTCTCTCTCTCTCTCTCTCTCTCTCTCTCTGCTTGCAAATAAATAATTTTTTTTAAAGTTCAATGAATACCTTTTTAAGTAGGTATCAAAAATACTAGACCCCTCCTTTGAGGCATCTACCAGGCTGGTTGCTTATGTAGAAGAAATAAAACGAGGGGCTGGTCGGTTTGTTTTGGGGTGGTTTAGAATTTGTTGTCCAGTAAGCCTGTGTTCATTCAGGCCACACACTCCTCCACACACCTGGACCTTGCCAGTCTACTGTAGGCCAGATGCCTGTACCTAGAGACTCTTGCTGTCCTCTGTGACCCAATGCAGCCAGGTCCCAGCTTGGTACCTAGCATCTATTGGGGACTTTGTTCGATAATTTAATGATGAATCACGCACAATTTAGAAAAAAATGTAGTAAGAGTCGCACACAGCATCTTATCGTTTTGCCTGTTTGTTTCGAGATAGGATCTCCCTATGTAACCCAGTTTGAGATTAGAGGTATGCGCCACTACCCCCAACTTAAACGTTTTTTTCCTGCTATGTTGGGGATCTAACAGAAGGCCTTGCGGATGTAAGGCAGGTGCAGGACCACTGAGCTGTGTTCCCAGCTGATGTGCTTTTTGTGCACCAACTGAGTGCTGTTGATTCCACGTGCTGATTATTTTGAGTATCACCAGCTGAAAGATGTGTTTTGGAATAACAGTGATGTGAAGTGAATAACAATAGCCAGAAAAGAGACATAGATGGTTAAAATTTTATTAAATTTGACATATACTCACAGACATAACCTAAAAGTGAAATTTAAAAAAATATTATAGAACACAGACATTTTAATGATATGTCTAAAAGCCGAATATAGGCCAGATGAGGTGCACACCACTGGGTAGGGGGAGGCAGGGGGACTAGAAATTCACGGTCATCTTCAGCTGCATAGTAAGGTCAAGGCCAGCCTGAGTTACATGAGACCCTGTCTCAAAAAACAAACAGGGGCTGGGGATGTAGCTCAGTTGGTAGAATGGTTGCCCAGCAGGCACCTGCGTTTGATTCCCAGCACCACATAAAGTGTGAGCGCTGGCAGACATCTGAAATCCCAGCACCTGGGAGGTGGAGACGGAAGGGTCAGGAGTTTAAGGTCGTTCTTGGCTACATGGTGAGGTCTAGGCCAGCCTGGGCTACATGAGACTGTATCTCAAAAACAGACAGGCAGACACACAGACAGAAAAAGAAAGAAAGAAAAAGAAACCCAAAGTTGCTGGCTGATTTTCACTAAGCCTGCGCGCTTTTCTGACTATTTTAGGAGTATAATCTTCCCTTCTTGCCCTGTCCACCTCTTCTGTAGATTAGCATGGTTATCCCTACTTTCTGGCCTGTTTCACTGGTTTTCAATAAATCTTTACTCATAAATACAAACAAACTAAACAAACAAACCAAATCAATCAACATACAACATGTAATGATTGTTGGGAAAAGGTAAAAGAATGTAATTTTATTTGAGAGACAGGGAGAGGTGAACTCCAGATGCTCACTGCACTTTGTGAGTCTGGCTTTTATGTGGGTACCAGGGAATCAAACTCAGGCAGTAGATTTGGCAAGCAAGTGCCTTTAACCACTGAGCCAGCTCCCCAGCCTGAGAAAAGATAGAATTTTATATAGCCTTCTACTTTTTCCCAATGCCTTACAGCTTCTTTTTAGCTATTTTTAAAATTTTATTTTGGCTTTTGGCTTTTTTTGGCACAGGGTCTCATATGTAGTAGCCCAGGTTAGCCTCAAACTCTATGTAACCAAAGATGACCTTGAATTCTTTTTTTTTTTTTTTTTGGTTTTTTGAGGTAGGGTCTCACTCTAGCTCAGACTGACCTGGAATTCACTATGTAGTGTCAGGGTGGTCTTGACCTCATGATGTTCCTCCTACCTCCCAAGTGCTGGTATCACAGGTGTACACCTGACTGGCATTGTTCCGAATTGGTAGAACATGAAAAAAGAGTCAAATGCAAAGTAAAAATCCTTGAGTTTGCTGTTTGTTTTAGTTCATAAGGATTTTGAAATGCTATCAGCATTTAACATTTTTCACATTCTCCCAGACAATGGTACTGGGACCGGTGGCAGACAGCTCTGGGTGCCCGTGTCCTTTGTATGCCGGGGAAAGAGATTAATTTTACACCGGACACAATTTTGGAATAAAAACATCTTCGAAAAGGTTCCGCTTAACCAGACTTGCGTGACGTTGGCAATGAAGAGATGTTCCGTGGTAACTGTGGTGGCCGCTGGGCTTAGAGCAGGGGCTGTGGGCACACGGGGAGCGATGCCAGCGCAGGGCCCCGCAGCAGCGCAGGGGCATCAGCAGTTTAGAAAGGGAAGTGGGCGCAGCCGGGGCCTGGGGTGAAGCTGGGCGAGGCAGTCCTGAGCGGGGTAGGAGGACAGAAGCTTGACCTCCCATCTCACTCTCTATTTCCACCTTTGACCACACTCGCTTTCCCAGCCCGCTGCCCGGCTCCTGAGCAGACTCCTCCCGCTGCTCTTCGCTCTGTGTCTTCTCTCTCTCAGGCCAGGCAAGTCCACGGCGAAGTTGCAAAATGGGGACACCCGCAAAGCCTCCAAGGACAGCCAGGACCCGCGCACCGAGCCCGGGTGCAAGAAATGCCCCTGTAGCGTCGAAGCCAGAGACGTCGCTTTCCTCTCAGGCCCATTTTCTTTTGCTGACTTGGAGTTGGCAGACATCCCCCAGCCCCCCACCATCCTAGGCAAGCATTTCTGTACACTTCCCCTCCAGACGGAGCACTGCAGGGCGATGGGGAAGTACGGTGCTCAGAGAAGAAGGCTTTTTGCCATGGTTTCACGCGATCCTGCTAAAGACGAGGCGCGCGGACACGCGTGAGCGTACCTGCAAGCGCTGGGATCGCAGCGCCTCCGGGGTGCTCATCAACAGGAAATGGCTGATGTCGGATCCTAAAATAAACCAGAAAACTACAAGTGCTGGAGGGGATGCGGAGGAAGTAAGATCCCGCGCATTACCAACAACGGGGGCCTGTAGCTCCAGCCTGGGGAAGCCTAGGCAGGGCGGTCACAAGTCTGAACTCGGTCTGCGTTACAGTAGCAAAAGTATGGAGCTAGCCTGGGGTATGAAAGGGGACACCTTTCCCAAAGAAAAATCTGAAAAGTTAAATTAACACAGTATCTACCAATCCCACTTTTGAGCACATACTTCAAAGAACTTAGAAATGAAATGGAAGGCAGGATTCAAAAAGCACTGTGTACTTATTTAAATATTTGTTTATTTGGCGTGCATGCGTGCGTGCGTGCGTGCGTGCGTGTGTGCGTGCACCATGGAGTTCAGAAGACCACTTTCAAGTCAGTGCTTGCTTTCCACCGTGCTTGAAGCAGGATCTCCCATTGTTGTTTTCCAGTCCATTCCTGATCTCCCAGGAAGGTCCCCTGTCTCCTCCTCCCCTCTTTCTGCGGGTGCTCTGGTATTACAGAAGCCCTTCATAGTTTACAGCTTTCACATGGGGCCTGGGGATCTGAACTCGGCACCCAGACTTGTGTCACCAGCTCTTTAACCACGGAACCATCTCCCAGCCCACCTACACTGCATTTAATGAGCATTGAAATCTTCAGCGCCTGCCCACTCTGAGTCAAGGTCGCTCATGTAAATGATTTTTGGCATAATTAAGTTACTGGCTCAGCAATATTAGATGTTATATGAATTAAAATGAAAGAGACCTTCAAAAGGCTCCATGTGATATATATCGTCCAGCATTTAGGTTACCAGGCCATGGGCGGCATAGGTTATTAGTAAAAGAAAGCTATGATTACTAAGGAGACTATTTGACAATAAGAAATAGCAACAACCATGCTTTGATTTTAGCCTCTCCTCCCCGGGGGCTTACATATGTAATCATGTCTTTTCCTAATATACGAAGAAAGTGGGCAGGAATGGGTGTGGTTTTCATTACTTTATAGAAAAGGAAACTGAGGCACGCAGAAGTAATTCAGGTTTGGGACAATGACTCACTGGCTAGGTTGAAAGTAGAAAACAGGCCTGTAGATTCCTAGACTTAGGGCCCTTCCAGCTATAAACAGTTGAGATCTGGTTCAACAAAGCCTGTCCCCAAGTTTCAGGAGAGTAGCAAGAGTTGTCTCCTCCCATGAGCAATCTAGGCAAGTAAACCCATGAACACACTGGACTTCTGGGTGACCCAAGGGCTCAGATCAGATGGACAGTGATCATGTTAATTCAGTATTATTTGGAGAACCTCAGGTTTCATGACTGCCACTGAAGTTGACTTTATTTGAACAGGGACACACACACACACACACACACACACACACACACACACAGAGAGAGAGAGAGAGAGAGAGAGAGAGAGAGAGAGAGAGAGATTGATTAAGAGAAAGTCTCAATAAGCTTAGCAGCTCCAAGCCCTACATTAGTGCTGTCTTGCATTACTTCTGTGTTAGGGAGAGACCACCCGTGACCCAGAGCAGTGGTTTCACAACACGCACATGGAAGCTTTCAGAAGTTCTCAGCTGGGACAGCTACATATGACTGAGGCAGCACAATCCCAGAGACAAAGGTCAGACCTATTTTAATCTCTGAGTGAGGCTATTACTCTGAGACAAGGCCTTTCTTGTCTGATTGCCTGCTATTTTCAGTGATTCACAAGCCGAAGTCTCTTTCATCTGGGAGAGCAGAGGCACATCTCCCCTTTCAGAGTTGTTTGTGAGTTAAAATAGTTCCCACTCTCCATCTTCCTGAAGTGTCTCCTTACAGCCACAGAATTCCTAGGGCTGTGAGCTTGGGGGATCCCCTAGGGGTGCAGTCAGAACAGCTTTGCATGTAAATCCCTTGGGGAAAAACCCAGGGGGTAGCAGGGAGCTGGCCCTGGGCTGCTACTGGTCTGGGTGGTCAGGTAGAGGATCCCAGTCAACAATGGAACTTAGCCTGGAAGAGAGACCCGGTGCCCCACAGAACTGCTCAGTAGTCATGTGCGCCAGTCTCCTAGTGTCAGATGAAGTACACGCAGGCACTGGCTTGGTCAGAGTGGAATTAGAATAAAGGAGGTGATCTTGATTTTGTGATGAAGCAGGTCTCATGCTCAATAATTACGATTCCCTTGGGTTGCTGGGCACTTGCGTTGTCTATGGATTTGTGAGTTATTTCTCTAATGCTACGTTGGACAAGCCTGGGCACCTGGGTTCCATCTACACTATTTGATCATTGTTGTCCTTACTGTTTGTCTGGCCTTACTGGGGACTGAGGCTTGAACCCAAGCTTTCTGGCACTGAGCTATATCTGCAGCCCCTACTGTGGTTTTTGACTTTTTTTTTTTTTTTTTGCTAGTTCTCTTTTTATTTTTGTAACTGTGTTCTTCAGGGAAAGCTCTCAAATTCCTTCTATTTTGCTTAATTTCTCAGTTTGATGTGGTCAGAGAAGGGTTTGAGAAATGCTGTTCATCTCAGTCATCAGGGAAACTACCTAGAGGACGAATGACAAGGGCGAGTCACCATCAGCTGGGCCTGTATTCCTTGCCAGGCTATGTACACACGCTCTGCAAACATTATCTAATTTAATCTGCCTAAGAACCCTATGAGATAATTTTTACAGCAAGCAAAACAAGATTTAAGATTTAAGTGATTTTCCTTAAGTCCCATAATTAGCTCATGGATAGAAGTAGGGTTCCACCTCAGTTCTCACTGCTCTACACAATAGAGTTGTTCTTCTGAGACTGAAAAGTCATGTTTGAAGTTCCATCTACAGTCATTGTTTCGGTGGGTAATCTGAAGTTACATGTCTTCTGGATTTTCTTCTTTCTCTCTGAAAGGTAAAGGTCCCTGAATTCAGCGAGAAACTGGTGAGCTGCCCTTTTCTTTTGTTTATAAGAGGAAATGTGAACTTTGTGATCAGTCCACACATTCCTGCCACTTCCCTAAATCAAAGCAGCAAAAAGTCACAAAAGCATGGCTCAGATACATGTTTTCATACCCAAAGGTCAAAACCCAAAGATCCTTTAGCATGCCACAAGGAAACAGTGGGAAGAGAGCATTGTCACAGAAATGTCAGAGGATTGAAAAATAAATAAGAGCAGTTTGTGGGGGAAGGAGAGAAGGAATTAACA
Source organism: Jaculus jaculus (assembly GCF_020740685.1). NCBI lineage: Eukaryota > Metazoa > Chordata > Mammalia > Rodentia > Dipodidae > Jaculus > Jaculus jaculus. Next base: position 33,180,474 of record NC_059108.1, read on the forward strand.
TTTTGTTTCTGAGTTCTGATCCCAACCTGATGTTTTCAGAAGTAACAGTCCCATGGACGACTGAAGGCATTCAATTTGGTTGTGTCAACACCCCGCCCACAATGTAGAATTACAAAGTGGTTACCAGAGCTGCTTCTGTCCTTAGGCCACGCGAAGGGCTGAAGGTACAATTTCTGCTGGGGACTGTGTCTACACCCCAGAGCAAGATGGAGAGGTTAGTCAGTTATCCAGACTTCCAACACGAAGGAAAAACGGTTTGCCTTTAATTATCCACTAAAAGAATCTGGAAGAGCGAATTATTTGCACAAGTTTCTATCTTTTCTTGGCACAGAGTGGCTGTGTTTTGGCCACTTCGGTAGATGGTTATTCTTCAATCCTTTGCTGTTATGAGACTCGGCTCTGCTTATATAAGGGGAAGTGGCTTTGTGTTCTGTGGGGAGAACAGGGCTGAGGGCTGAGATTTGTCTTTGTAGGTCACGACCAATGCCAGGACAGGATATGAATAGGAATTCTCAACTCTGACTGCTCATAGGACTCACCTGGACAACTTTAAGAACATGACTTGAGCTCATCAAAGTCCAGTGGGTCAGGTTCCCAAGGGATGGAATTGTAGATAGGGCATTTTGTAGAAGCTCCCCAGTGATTTGAAGACAGCCATGGTTAAGAAGTCGGTACTTACCACAGATATTATTCTAATGGTGGGAGATGCATGCATCTGCTGCTTTCATGCCTGGCTTTACATCTGTGGATGCAACCAAGTGTGGATAAAAATTGTTTGGGAATGGGCTAGGAATATGGCTAAGTTGGTAAACCACTTATTGTGCAAGCTTAAAGACCTGAGTTCAGATCCTGGCATGCATGTAAATCAGGAGTAGTGTCATGTGGCTATTATCCCAATGCTTAGGAAGTGGAGAGAAGAGGCATGCTGTAATTATCCCAGTTATATTAGGGTCATGGTGGCTAGCTACACCAACTGAATTGGTCTGGGCTTAGCAAGAGAGCCTGTCTCAATTAACCAGGTGGAGAGCAATTGAAGAAGATTCCTGACACCAGCCTCTGGCCTTCACAGTATTATGCACCCATGCACCCGCATATAGAGGAACATGCATATACACACTCAACAATCAATTTGAGGGCTGGGGAGATGCTTAGTGGTTAAGCTGCTTGTCAGCAAAGCCACAAGACCCAGGTTTGATTCCCCAGTACCCACTTAAAGCCAGATGTACAAGGTGGCACATGCTTCTGGAGTTCGTTTGCAGTGGCTAGAGGCCCTGGCGTGCCTGTTCTCTCTCTTACCATCTTTTTCTGTCTCTCTCTCAAATAAGTAAATAAATAAAAGTTTTAAAAATTGAGAAAAATTTGTGTCTCTGAACATGTACAGACTGTTTTCCCTATCATTATCCCCTAACCAATATAATATAATAAATATTCACATAGTGCTTATGTTGTATTGAGTATTGCAGGTATTGTGGAGATGGTTAAAGTGTACGGGAGTATGTGCCTAAGTGAGACGCAAGTACTAGGGCCATGTATGTGATGGACTTGAGCAGCTGTAGATTCTGGTACCTAAGGGGGTTAGTTCAGTGTATCAATTCTATAAAGTAAATCTTATTTCTGAGCGTTTGCTCATTTCTGAACTGCTTTGCAACTTGAGTAGTATAACATTTAGTTATTCTTAAATGAAGTCAGAATGGCAACTTGCCCAGCCAATCTTAGGGACAGCAGCCAATGTCTTGAGATTCCATTCTGTTCCTTTTTATGTATGTGAAATGCTTTCAAACAGAACGCAGAACACGGAATGAGCAGTGACATGCCTGGTTTATTTAATAAAACTCTGGATGGGAAGACAACTAACCTGAGGAAGTCTTCAGTTGGAGACTTGAGATTTTTAGATTTATTATCTACTCAGGAGCACAGCCCAAAGGAGGAGGCAATCTGAGTAAAGACAGCAAGTGAGGTGGGGTCTGTGGTCTCCTGACAGGGCTGTACTGAAGAGAGCATCCGTGACTCACTGTTGGCTCATGGATGAACTAACGAGAGAAGCTAGAACTTAAGATTTTTATATAAAATGTCATGAATGTTTAATGTTGACAACAAATCTAATATAAAAATTGGACTTTATGCAAGTAAAACTAAACAGTTATGGGTCAGGTCTGGTCTTACTGATTTATCATTTCCAGGCTTCAAGGACTGGTGGAGCTAAGAACCAGCCTTTCCTTGCATTCTGGGCAGTTCTCTACCCAGGTAGCTAAACAAACCGGAGCCAAAACAATTTGTCAACCACTGTCAAGCATGGTGGTTCTCAAAATATGGCCCTAAACCTCAGCATCATGAGGGCTGGGGATGCAGCTATGTGGTGGGCCCTTGCTTAGTGTGCACAGGCTAGGGGTTTGATACCTGACATTAAAAGAAATAACTTAATAAATAAAATGTGGTAGCATCAGTGTCATGTGGAAGATTGTTAGAAATGCAGGTGATCTGGCTTATCTACTCCAGCATTACTACTGGACCAGAGTCTTGGGAAGACAAACTGGAATCTATGTTGTGACAATGTCATGAGTGTGATTCAAATGTCCACTGAAAGTCAGTGGGCCACTAATTTACTTGAGAACTTCCGGCGGCCCCATCAGACCAGCGCACAGCTACTGAGTGAGTAACAAGATGGCTCCTGGCCGGAATACAGAGTAAGGGCTCTTCGGTCACATGACATCTTGCATTGTATAGTGGTATGACATGCCTTGATCCCAGCACTTCTGAGGCTGAGGCAGGAGGATCATCACAAGTTTGAAGTTAGCATGGGCTACATGTTGAGCTTGGGATCCAGAGTGAGAGAGAACCTGTCTAAAAAAAAAGGGACAGGAAGAAACCTGAAAACAAACAAAGCAACAGCAACAGAAGAAAAGAAATTCCTGGGATGGAGAGATGATGGCTCATTATGTAAGGGCATTTGCCTGCAAAGCCTGACAGCCTGAGTTCAATTCCCCAGGACCCATGTGAAGCCAGGCACACAAAGTGGAATGTGTCTAGAATTTTTTGCAGTGCTGTGCCCATTCTCTTTCTCTGCCCCCCCCCCCCGGAAAATTAAATAAAAATTTTAAAAAAGAAATTACAGATATTGCTTGAATATCAGTATCACTGGCAGACACATTAACAAATTCATTTTAGTTGGATTTGTTTTGATGCCAGGTCTCCCTTTAGCTAAGGCTAACCTGGAATTCATTCTATAGTTCAGACTGGCCTTGAACTACCTCAGTCTCCAGAGTACTGAGATTAAAGGACTGAGTCACCACACCCAGCTCAACATATTAATTTTAAGACACAATTGCATCTTGGTGTGGTGACACATGCTGGAAATCCCATGTGGAGGGAGGAGGATCAGATGTTTGAGGTTATCCTTGGCTACATAATGAGTCTGAGGACAGCCTGGGTAACCCGAGACCCTATCTCACAAACAAGCAATCTCTACAGGTACACACTTGTTCTGAGTGCAAGCGGATTCAGTTTTAAATGAGCATATTTTCTGTCCATGAGGTGACATGGATCATATGAGCAGCCCCAGATACTAACATTTCAGCTCTGCATGTTATTTTTTAAATTTTATTTGCAAGGAGAGAGAGAGAGAGAGAGAGAGAGAGAGAGAGAGAGAGAGAGAGAGAATAAAGAGACAGAAAGAGTGGACATGCCAGGGCCTCTAGCCTGGCAAACAAACTCCAAATGTATGAGCCACTTTGTGCATCTGGCTTTACATAGGCCCTGGCAATTTGAACCTGGGTTGTTAAGAAAGCCCCTTAATCCCTGACCCATCTCTCCATCCCCAAGTGCACAGTATTTTTATACTTATGCTTGATCTCCTGAAGATAAAAGTGAGTGAGGTACCTATCAGAAGACTGGCCTGCCCTGAGGAATTCTGGGTTCTTGTCTCATGTCTGTCTCTATTCACTTGTGCACTCCTGGACCAGACATGGCGAGGCCCCTTCCCTCAGGCAGACTGTAAAGTGAAAGACATGCCAAGAGCATTGCAGCTCTGATGATATTCAAGGCTTAGTGTCATGTGAGCTGAATCTTAGCGAAGCATCTTTAGTTGTTTGGCTATGCGTGGATTGTGTTCACATGCATTCCATTTAGATCACATGCTATGAGCTCATTTACTGAATGCTTATAGAAATGCTTTAGTTCTATATTGCTTTTCATCTTCAAACCACTTAACATACTTATGAACCCTTCCAGCAACACTGTGAGGTAGCTAAGCACAATGAAAACACACACACACACACACACACACACACACACACACACAGGTTAAGGAAACGACATGTATCAGTATACAACAGAAAGTAAAACGTTAATTTTAAAACAGCGACATTGCTAGGGCCCACATTAAATCTGATTCTATGTATTAATGAGCCTTGGTATCTGAACCTTCCTTCCATAAACATTCTCAGAGTGAAGCTTAGCACTTCTCCTAGCTCTACATGAGGGTTCGCTCTAATCTTTTAGGTGAAGGCATTGAATGCTGTCTGTCTCCCTGAGGGGCAGAAACCCTCCTGGTACAAGCACAGTGCTTAGTCTGTGACTGAGGATGCGCCGGAGATGGCAATGTGGTTTTCTTCTTTCCTTTCAGTTCCCTTTCTTTCCTTCCTTTTCTCTCCTCCTCTCTTTACTTTATATTTTCTTAGATAGCTTCTCATATATTGCAGGTTGGCCTTGGATTTATCGAATAGCTAAGGATGACCTTGAACTTCTGATCCTCTTGACTCTACCACCCTTAGTGCTGGAGTGACAGACGTGTGCCATCATGTCTGGTTTATGTGGTGCTGGGAGTTGAACCCAGAACCTGACACACGCTAGGCAGGAACTACCAATCAGCCCCTGTTCCCGGTATATCCTGTCTTATTTTTAATCCATTAACCAGAACCAGATGAGTATGTATCTAGGGTGTTAAAGTGAAGTTTTTTTTTTTTTAAACTACTTTTAAAACAAGAAAAAATATCAAACAAAAAAAAATAAAGGAAATAAAGTGAAGATGTCTATCACAAGGAAGTGGCAAACCCATATATTATATATCTTTAGCTATTGATTTGCAGGTTGGCAGTATTAAAGCTCTGTGGTAGCTTACTAGAGAGCAAAGCCTTTGACAATAATGCCAAACACATGTTGAACTCAGGTAACCTTTTTTGGTTACTGAAAATTTAACTCTGAGCCGAGTCTATAATCAGAGTCCAAATAACAAAGCTATTGCTTAAAAATTTAAAGTGAGTTGGAGAATTCCTGAGGACGCTGCAAGAAGAATACTCCTTGAGGAGAGGCGGGCAGGGTGATGGCCGGGGCAGCGGTAAGGAGACACAAAGGCTGGAGTCTTTGCAAGAGAAGAGTGCCCTGCGCTAGCAGCTCTCAGGAAGTACTCACCAAGCCCCCAGCCTTCCCCACATGCAGTCACAAACAGGAAGTTCAGTTCGTTCTCAGAGATGAGCATCAAAACTTCAATATGAAAGATCTTCTTTTTCTAAATTAGTTGCTGCAATCATAATGACATACATTAAAAAAAAAACGAGCCCCAATTTAGACTTTCCCTCTATCTGCTTTAATTTAAATTCATTCCCCTGTTTTGTAGTTACCTTCTAGTTGCTGGCACAAGACATCTGACAAAAAGCAGCTAATGGGAGTGAAGAGTTTATTTTGGCTTATAGTCTTGAGGGGAAGCTCCATGAGGACATGAGCAGAGGGGGGCCATCACCTCTGCCACAGGCGGAAGCAGCAGCAGGAGAGTGAGCTGAACTCTGACAAGGAGGAGCTGGCTATACACCCTAAAGCCCTTCCTCAACAGCACACCTCCTCCTGCGAAGCTCCACCTCCCAAACTGCCACTAATGAGGGGCTAAGCATTCAAAACACATGCATTTGTGGGGGACATTTTCCTCAGATCACTGCAGTGTATTTTCCTAATTGTGCGTATTACAGTTATAGAGGTTTTTCATGTTCATAGATATTTGTAAATGTCTGCTGGAGTATGTATTTGTGTATACAATTATATGTTGTGATTTAAGCAAAAAAGACAGTCGGGCATGGGATGTTTGACATTTAATAATCACCTGCAGATATCTAGCTCCCCATAGCTGTTTCCAGGTTGCGTACCCTCCTAATTGTATACTTTTGGAGCTGATCTGATGAAATATCTGATGGAAATAACCTCTCTGTGGGTGGGGTGGAGAGGAGGTTGGGATCCATCACGGTGGGAGGGTGTGGTGGAACAGAACTATTCAACTCATGGCCACCAGGAACCAGAGAGAAGATGGGAAGGGACCATGGGAGAATACACCCTTTAAAACCATGCTCCTTCCACCCTCTGCCCACAACCCATTTCCTCGAATTAGCCAGTGTAGTTTCCACACCCTTCCAATAATCTATTGAGCTTCTGAATCCCTCAGTGGATGGAGCTGTTGACTGGTCAGAGCTCTCACACTTGAGGTGAGCTTTGTTAATCTCCGAGGCTGTTCTCCATCCAATCAAGTTGGCAGGCAAGATTCATCATGGTCCAGATTTGCTTGGAGATGGTTTTAAAACATGGGGTCACCCCAGAGAACTTCTGGAGCTTGAGACCTCCTACGTCAGTAGTCAGAAGACTTCTTCACATATGAAGCAAGCTGGCAAATGTTGTGAGTTACTCATGGAGGCAGTGAGGGAGCCAGAGAAGCTGCCTTGTTCTGGTTAGTGGTGGGAAGTCACTTGAAGCCCTAAGAGGCCTCTCTCCACAATGTTGGGGAATGAATGCCTCTGAGTTTTTACTGTGCAATTCTTATTTCTCATGACATTGCAACTGCCCAGGTGGAAGTAATTTCTCTGTGGCCTATAAATCTATCCTTCACAACTTGCTGCATTCTGCTTTGTGTTTTGATTAACTGTTGGCACATCTTATTTAGTGTATTAAATTTAAGCTCTTTCAGGCAGGAAACATATTCTATTAATCTCTGTATCTCTTCATGCTTATTTCTGCAAAGAGGAGAGATTTAATAGGTATGACTTGTTCTTCTGTTTTTCTTTTTCTTCAATCAACATTGCTATTTCCAGTTCCTATTTTTCTTTTCTTTCCCTACCTTCCTTTTCTCCATCTCTCCTTTCTTTGCTCTTTGCTTGCTTACTTTCTTGCTTTGTTTAATTGTGCTTTCTTCCTTCCTTTCCTTTCCTTCCTTCCTTCCTTCCTTCCTTCCTTCCTTCCTTCCTTCCTTCCTTCCTTCCTTCCTTCCTTTCCTTTCTTTAATTCTGTCTCTCTATATGCGGCAGGGTATCACTATGTAGCTCAGCTCAGCCCCAAACTCATGATCCTCCTGTCTCAACACTCAAACTCCCACAATCATCTAAAGAGACACTGAACTGTGTTCATCCTATGAAACCAAGGATGAAATGATACAGTCGGAAATATACTGTAAGACCAATAAACCTTTTTCCCTAAAGAGAAATGGAAAATGCATTATTTTTTTCAAAGACTGCAGGAAATGTATTACAGTGTCAAAATACAAATTCCTATACTAGAGAATTTCTTACATACTTACAAGAGGATGCCAGAAATTCCCATCCAGGGACCACATATTTCAAACTTGTCAGAACATGTTTCACGTGGGTTTTGCTTAGCGTTACCATGAGATAAAAATTCGGACTTAGTCCACACCATTTCTCCAGAGGGCATGTTTGTTTGTTTGTTGTGAGCCAGGGCTTCGTGGTGTAGCTCTGGCTGGCTTAGGCTTGGTGATGAGGAGCCTTGATCTTGCAGTGATCCTCCTGCCTTCCATTCCTGAGTTCTGGGATTCCTGTCAAGGGCTACCACACCCTGCTGCAGACCGAATGTTAAAAGGAAATGAATAAAAATATCTGAGGCTGTACTTACATTTAATAGGTAGCAGATTTGAGAACTAATTTAACTAACTTGCTTTTCCAACTCTGCTCAACTCCATTGACACTTCAAATTCTCTCTTCTTTTTGTATTACAAGCTTCTGAATAGATGACCCCATTCTGTGGTTCAAAAAGCAAATGGTATAAAGGCTGTTCAGAGTAAGCTATTCTATCCTTATCCTTTCTCTGCCTATCTCCCCTTGTTTTCTTTTGTCATTTGTTACTACTATTGCTTGGTAGTGTTTTAAAATTATACACAAAAACTCTCCCCCACCTCTGTTTTGGAATGGGCCTTACTCTATAGCCAGGCTGACCTAGGACTATCTTCCTGTCTCAGGCCTCCTGTGTCTTGGAATGGCAGGAGTGCACCCTGGTCTCCCTCACTTTCTTTTATAAGCACAAGTTTGGGTGTAAGGACATACATAATTCAGACAATCAGCCTTCTATTGTTACACATCTAGGCTGCTTCCAGTGTCTTGCTTTATCCCATGTTAGTTTTGGTAATAGTGGGGATTAACCTAGGAACTCATTCTGCTAGGCAACCATTCTACCACTGAGCTTTATCAGCTTTTTTTTTTAAATATATTTTTTTAACTTTTTATTTATTTATTTGAGAGCAACAGACACAGACAGAAAGACAGTTAGAGGGAGAGAGAGAGAATGGGCGCGCCAGGGCTTCCAGCCTCTGCAAACAAACTCCAGATGCGTGTGCCCCCTTGTGCATCTGGCTAACGTGGGACCTGGGGAACCGAGCCTCGAACCGGGGTCCTTAGGCTTCACAGGCAAGCGCTTAACTGCTAAGCCATCTCTCCAGCCCTTTATCAGCTTTTGAAATTGTTTTTTACTTTTTATTTTGAGATAGGGTCTATCTGTAGTTTGTTCAAGCAGGCCTTGAGCTCTCAATCTTCTTGCCTGAGCCTTCTGAATAGCTGGGAATATAGGTTTGCATCACCAGGCCTGGCTGTTTTGTTATTATAAACAATAATCCAATGTATATAAATGCCATTTTGCAAACAGGTAAGAATATTGGTAGAATAAATCTTCAAAAATATAATTGCAGGGCTGGGGAGATGATTCAGTGGCTAAAGCACTTGTTTGCAAAGGCTGGCAGCCCAGGCTCCATTCCCCAGGACCCATGTAAAGCCAGATACACAAAGTGACACATGCATCTGGAGTTCCTTTGCAGTGGCAAAAGGTCCAGGTATGCTCTCTTTCTCTCTTCCTCTCTCTCACATAAGTAAATAAAAATATTTTAGGATTGGGGAGATGGCTCGGCAGTCAAAGCACTCATTTGCAAAACCTGCTTGCCTGGTTCAATTCTGTAGCACCCACATAAGGTCAGAAGCACAGTGTCACATGCAGTTGGGGTTTGTTTACAATAGCAGGAGGCCTTGGCATGCCCCCCCCCCATCCGTTTCTGTTTTAAATAAATAAGTGCATGCCTTTTTAAAATCAGTTCTATTTCTATGGCTTAGCAGTTCATATAAAGAACTGACTATTCAAATAAGTTTTCTATTTTGGAATTAGTTTTCCTTTTTTTTATTATTACTCATTATTTTTGTTATTTATTTAGCCTTTTAAGACAGTGTTTTCATGTAGCCCTGGCTGGCTGGCCTGGTACTAAACATAGCCAAGGCTGGCTTTGAGCTCTTCATCCTTTTCCCTCTTCAGAGTGCCGGGATGACAGGAGTGCATTACCATGTCAAAGTCTTTTTGCCGTTCTTATTTATTTATTATTTATTTGTGAAGTAGGGTCTCAATACAGAACAGGCTGATGTGGAACTCACTCTGTAATCCTAGGCTGGCTTCAAACTCACAGTGATCGCCCTATCTCTGCCTTCCAAGTACTGGGATTAAAGGCTTGCACTGCTATACCTAGCTCCAAATTCTTTATTATCAATTTTAGAAAGTATTTATACTAGGAAAAGTAGTGCTTTGTAACTTAGTTTCAATTTCATTTGCATGTTTGACATTTGCATGGGCATGAATTTCAGCCAAAAAAAAAATTAAATGTGAAACTTATCAACTTCTTCTCTTTTGGCTTTCAAATTTTGTGTTAAATTTAGAAAACCTTTCCGTACTCAAAGGTTTAAAGGATTCTCTTGTGGTTTCTTCTAAATATTACATGACTTCATTTTTTCATCCTTAAATCTCTGATTTCCTTGGAGTTTACCTTGGTGGGCAGTACCAAACTGAGATCTTTTGGCACAGTCAGGAAAACTAAGCATGAAGCTCTTGTGGCTCCAACTGTTGAATGAACGGCTCAGACCTGTCTACAATGACAACTCAAGCAAAAATATTTTGTGGTTTCAATTATCGATTCATCTTCCTATTTCCCCAAACTTAGGGCTTCAGTTTCAACTGTGTGTGTGCACACATGTGTATGTGCAGATGCCCCTGTACCCACATGCTCCTGCATGTGGAGGCCATAGGTCAATCTCTGGTTTGTTCCTCAATCACTCTCCAACTTATTCTTTGAGACAAAGTCACACACTCAACATAGACCTCACTGATTCATCTAAACCAGCTGACTGGTGAGCTTCAGGGATTCCCTGTGTCCCCTCCTCAGCTCTGGTATCACAGAAACACCCCACCATGTCTAGTGAGCCTTGGAGATTCCCTGTGTCCCCCTCCTCAGCTCTGGTATCATAGACACACCTCACCACGTCCAGCATTTCACATGCCTACTAGGGTTCTGCCTTAAGTTCACATGCTTGGCTGGCTAGCACTTAACCTACACTGAGCCATTGTCCTAGTATTTCAACTCTGAATTAATCAAAAGCACTAACCCCTCACAAGGCAAGCCCAACTGATCTTTTCAGCTTATGTTGTTAAGATTTTTCAAGTGCATGTCACATGCCAAAGAAAAATGAAGGGATGCAGACAAGGAGGTGAGGAAGGCAGATGTAGACTTTATCAAGGAAAGATCAGGGGCTCAGAGCTGGGAATGTAAAGGGAAAAAAAAAGCCCCCACAGTGCAGGGCATGTTTTGAAGTTCTGTTGGCATCCAAAAAAGGGCAAGAAAGCAAAAGTTGCACTTTGTTGAGTTCGAGCTCAGTAAAGGGGCAGGTTTCACAGGGAGGATCTGCAAGCATCTGCGCTGGGGGAGGGGTCTCTTGTAGGCAAAGTTCATTATTTCATCAAGTGCGTCATTATTCCTCTCATTTCTTTAGCATGTCTGTAGGTGAGGGTGGTCTGTTGTCCAGGTGAATGACTGACCAGTGGACTTTGTTTCCTGGTCTGGAGGAAGGGAGGAAGTGTCTCTTTCTGATGTTCGGGGGAAACAGGAGATGGGGTTGTTCTTTCAATAACTTTTAACTTTGACATTTGCCTACCTACAACATTCTCCTCTAAGAAAATCATTCTACGGCTGTAGGGATGGCTTAGCAGCTAAGGTGCTTGCCTGCAAAGCCACAGGACCCAGGTTCCTTTCCCCAGGACCATTAGCCAGATGCATAAGGGACACACTCGTCTGGAGTTCGTTTACAATGGCTGGAGGCCCTGGTGTGCTCATTCTCTCTCTCTCTCTCTCTTTCCCTCTTACTCTGTCAAATAAATAAATACAAATAAAATATTTTTAAAAATTAAAAAAAAGAAAATCATTCTAGCTTTCTCAGGCTGAAGCAGGACATAGAGGGGGCTTTCAGGGTCTCTACTCTTGTGGATGATCAAAGGTAAACCAGCTAGGTGGAGTTAGATTGTTGTAGAACCATCTGAGGTTAGTATGATTGTAAATGAGAGAAAATAAAATTACACAATGTGGGCTAGAGAGATCGCTCAACAGTTAAGGTGCTTGTCTGCAAAGTCTAAAGACCAGGTTCAATTCCCCAGTATCCACATAGTTAGTGGTGCATGCATCTGGAGGTTGTTGCAGTGACAGAAGGCCCGGGCACCTTCCATTCCCCTACCCGCCCCCCCATTTTAAGTAAATAAATAAAAATATATTTTAAAATTACACAAGATCTAAAGAGCAATAGGGTTACTCATGAGATTATAATACACATAATCTTTATTTATTTATTTTGGTCAGGAAAGCCCAGGAATCTAATTTTAAAATTGTTCACCCAAGGGGGTGGTATTTAGCATGACTTGAATCAAATTAAAGCAAGGGGGATGTCTAGAATATCTAAATAATTTGTTTACAGTTGGGAAAAGTGTCAAAGCCCTTACGTCTGTGTTCTCTGGGGCCTGTGTCCTTAACTCCTTCCCTGAAGAAGGGTTCTCTCTCCTGATCTCTGTCTGTAGTAGAATAAGGTTTGCGTTGGTTTGTTTGTTTGTCTGAGACAAGGTCTCAAGGCACTTCTGAGTCAGGGCCTAGAAGTCACTATGTAGTCCACACTGGCGTGAAAGGTGCTGCAATCCAGTTCTCCCTCGTCAGCCTCTTGGTGCAGGGACTACAGGGTGCCGCGGCGCTCAGCTATCCAGGCGTTCTTGACCCTTCTGACACTTTTCCTGCAGAGAACACAAAGCAGGTGTGAGATGTTGACAGGAATTTCCACCACTTTTAGAGGCCTACTTAAAGAAATCAAGTGCTAAAACATCCACATGCCCCTCAGATAAGACTATACAATGGAGCTCTTTGTAGAATCCTGTCTCTTCCAAGATAACAGGCCAGATCCATCCCGCCACCTCATAGGAAGGCATCCTCCTGGCCACTGAGGTCAGCAGGACCACCTGACTGAGCTCAAGGTTTACTCTCTGCCTTGAGGGAAATTAAGAAAAAAATAATTTAAAAAAGCTTTAGTCATGCAGTAAATTGCTTTTGGAAATGCTTTAAACATCACTGCAAAATATACTGGGTGGATATTTATGCTGATCATTTAAGGGGTTCCGAAAATCTGGAGAGAAAATTGGACTGGATATCTGAAGAATGTATATTTAATTCTGTTTCTGACACTTATCTAATTATATAAGCTGTAACAAATTTCTTATATTTGGTCTTTGGTCCCAAGCTATCCTTACGATGGAAATGTAAACTCTCAACAGTGAGGAATAATGAAATTTGTTTCCACTTCCTTGGCATCTGAGAAGAGCAGCAGTGCGGCACGTCTCCCCGGGGGTCTCTTCACCCCACGCTGGAGGAGCTCTTCCCGCAGGGGAAAGGACAGGACGCCAGGGTCACCCAGGAGGCGTCTGTGGTGTTATATCTGCACAAAGCGCGTGGCTAAGGCCGGGCTGCGCAGGGAGCAGAGGTGCTTCTGGCCATAGCAGAGGGTGGCACTCACCGGACCTGTCACAGGAAGGGGAACTGACTATGGAGACACAGAGACCATCTCCTCCCGGCCACTATTTCCTGAGGCGCTCACAACACTGTGACCCTCAGTTGTTACCTGCGACCCAGAGGGTCTCCTTTCTTTTGGTTCAGAAGATGTGGGAAAGACGCATTTTAAATGATCAGAGTGTGGTTAGAAAAGAAATACTATCTTTGGAATGAAATTGCAATTAACTAAAAATAGAGTCCATGTCTCTCCCCTCCCTACCTCCATTCATCCCTCTTTCCTCCCTTCTTCCCTCCCTCCCTTCCTTCCATCTTTCTTTCCTTCCTTCCTCCCTTCCTCTTTTTCTTCTTCCTTCTTTACCTACTTCCTCCTTCCTCTCCCTTTCTCTCTCCCTCCCATCCTTCCTTCCTTCTTCCTTGCTCTTTCCTTTCTTCTTTCTTTTCATCTTCTCTCTCTTCCTTCCTTCCTTCCTTCCTTCCTTCCTTCCTTCCTTCCTTCCTTCCTTCCTTCCTTCCTTCCTTCCTTCCTTCCTTCCTTTCTTTCTTTCTTTCTTTCTTTCTTTCTTTCTTTCTTTCTTTCTTTCTTTCCTTTCTCCCTATTCACTTCTTCCCTCCCTCCCTCTCTTTCTTTCTTTTGAAAGAGTTCCTGTATATAGCTTTGGCTGGAGTCAAACTCATGACCAACTTCCTTGCTTATGCAGCCATAAACAATTGATAGAGAATACCTGGATCCCTGGGGATTTCATGATAAAACATATGCCACATAAGACAAAGCAGGGTCTAGCGAGATGGTTCAGTGGTTAAAGGAACTGGCTCACAAAGCCTGCTGGCCCTGGTTCCATTTCCAAACTGCTCATGTAAGCCAGACACAGAAAGCAGCACAAGTATCTGGCGTTGGTTTGCAGAGGCAAGAGGGTCTGGTGCACCCACCCACCCACACCCTGCCACAGAGCCGCACACCCACTTAAAAAACAACAAAGCAAACCTTTCTTAGTCTTATTCTCACACCTTTCACCATGTTTCTGACCAATCCTTTGTCTCCTGCAGGTCTTCTGCCTCTCCATCCACAGCCGTATCCCTGGATGCCCTTTTCTGATGTAGGCCCTGACTTAGCCTCATTCAGGATTGGTTGGTTGCATGTGATGTAAAGAACCTCAAGTGGCAATTAGCTGTGACCTAAACAAAAGAGATTTGCTGCAGTTATTGTTCATTGTATAAAAATACCTTGGAGACAGGCAGTTTACTGTGTTTTAATGAATATATTACAAAAAAAAAAAAAAAAGGCTCTGCAGACACGTCTTCTCTTGGCTTGTGGCTTCCAAAGCAGAGCACATCTTCCTGCTCATGGCGGCCTGGGCACCAACCTTCACACACCGTTTCCAGCCAGCCAAACAGGGACAGAGGATAAAAGTAGAGACTCTGTGTGACAGCATGTGGATCTGTTGTTTCATATACATATTGTTGGGCTGAGGATGTGGCTCAGTGGTAGAGCACTTGCCTAGCACACGCAAGGCCTTGGATTTCATACCTGCCACCACAAAAGTGTGTGTGTGTGTGTATATGTATATATATATATGGTAATTATTTAATTTTATTTAATGAGTTTCATTAAAGGAGCTACGTAATTTTTCTCTTGCATCTTACTGGTCCATGGTCACACTTCAGGTACATGAGGGGCTAGGAAACGAATTCCATTCTGAGTGGATTTACGTCCTGCTAAAATTTGGGAAGTCTATTACTAAGAAGGTGGGAAGGTTCAGGCTTGTTTGAATGTGATATGAAGTAGACAACATCTTTATCCATATTTTCCCCATCCTCCTGGCCCTGAGGGTCATCACATCCTCCACAGTGTTCCCATGAGTCTGTGAGTGCCCCGTTGGGAAGAAGATGCATTTGAGTCCAGTTCAAAGGAATAGTAGGTGTGTCTTTGTCTGGACTGCTATAGACCAGTAGCTTATAAACAACAGAAGTTTGTTCTCACCACACTGCGTGTTGGGAGGTCCAAGATCAAGGTGTGAACATGATCTGGTAAGCAGTTCACCTCTTCACACACCGCAGGACCAGTGAGTTCCTTTGGGTCCCATGCTGCTTTAGAGAGAGCACTAATGTCATCGTCTAATCACTTTTCAAAGGTCTCACCTCATAATGTGATCACGTGCCTGAGAGCAGGTTTCCATAGCAGTTTTTATACAAATGAGTATTGAATGATTGTGCAAACAAATGCGTGTTACTTCTCCCTTCTTCCAACTTCTTAGCGAGGCATTCACTATTAGTCTTCATTTCTCTAACAGGTCCAGAAAGAGTTCAACAAAATGTGTTTTCCTCAGCTAGTCATTAACATCTCATTTGTGAGTATTTTCCCAACAGACTTGCCTTTGACTTCAGGAACATTTCAATCTTGTTACACGCATGAATCCATATACCTACTACTACAAACACATACAGAGAGAGAGGGAGGGAGGGAGAGAGGGAGAGAGATTTAAACTGGACGTGGTGCCGCACGTCCATAGTCCCAGCATTCAGCAGGCTGACACAGCAGGATTGTGGTGTGTGCATGACACAAATCCAGGCGACATAGTTCTAAGCCAGTCAGGGTTACAGTGTGACAACCTGTCCTTGAGGGGAGGGGCAGTTCTTTCAGACATAAGGGATGCATCAGCAGAGACTTTAGCAATTAGGGAGATATCTTAAGTTGGGAATTTTACATCTGAGAGAGAAAACAAGAAAGCATTTTAGACAAGATTTTCCTTGTGTAGTCCCCCCTTCCTTGCCCAGCTGACGCACACTCCAGCCTTCCCCACACCATTTTCATGTCCACAGAGATTGCGTTCTGCTTGTTCTGAACTTGCTGATTCTTCACAATAGAGAAAAAAAAAAAAAACAAAAAAACCCCACATACTTGGAAGAATCTATGGCATATGGCTCATAGTTTATTTCCCAGCTGTTTTCTGTTAACCTTGACTCTGGGAATTTTTCCACAAATAATTTATCTCTCAAGGCAGGCCGCAGGTCTATGGGGAGCTGTACTTGGATGTGAGCATCTTCAGGCACAGAGCATGGAAAGACCACAGGAGCGCTTGAGAAACTTCAAGATGAGGGACTGTGTTTACACTTTTTCTTGTCTTTCTTACTGTCCAATACTTTCGACCTCCCCTTCCTCTCTTGCCTTGTCATGCTTTTGCAGATGCTCTGTTCCACCCCGTTGGCGTGACATGCATTTCTGGAGTAACCCGAAACATCTACAGCCATGTGCGACTCCCCTGCCAGAGCAGCAGGGTTATGAGAAAATTAATTAAAAGCCACAATCTCTTACCTGAGGTCTCCAGGATGGCTTGCTTTTCCTAAGGCGGGAGTTCTGTAAACCGGGCACATGGTTTTCCCATCCTGCCCTTGAGGACACACCCACTGTCCAGCAGGATGGCTGTGACTTGCCAGACCAAAGCCTTTCTTTATAACAAAGCCTGCCATTGTGTCCCCGCAGCCCCCCTGATCTTTCCCAAAGGGCCTTTTGGAGCATGTGCACTCTTATTTCCATTCCCTGATGGGCAGGACAGACGCAATAATAGCCCAAGAACCATGGTAACTTGCCTTCACCTCGGACTGTGTGCCCCACACTGTCTGATGCTCTCAGAAAGAGGCCCTGGCAGCTGGACTCTGGGGATGTGAGTTTGCGTTTAGGTGGGGCGGTGGCGCGCGCGGGGGGGGGGGGTGATCTCTGGTGCTTTTGTTGGAGGGCAAGCAAGAAATAAAGAGCTGAAGAAGTGACAAGGTGTCAGTGTCCTCATTGACTCAGCTGTTCAGGGGCTTAATCCCAGCTCACAACTGGATGTCCAAGGGATTGCACAGGACTCTCTTCCTGGCTTCCTTCCAGCTGTTTCCAAATGCATTTGAGGGAGCTGCATGCGATTTTTTTTTTTTTTTCATGTAGCACCTGCTCTAACAATCCAACAGCAACTTTTTTTTTCTCCTCTATTATATGGTGCATCTGCTCTTCTGCTGACATGGAAGCTCGCATAACAATTAGATTCATTACTTGCCCAGTAAGTTGATTCCAGGGAAGCTTAAGAGGCCTTGGTATTTTCTCTGAGTGTTTATTCAATGAAACAACAAATTAAGGAATCCTATCTATGAAGGCTGGTCCGGGTTAGATTGGTGACATTCCATTTATTTCAGCTTATTTCATCTCAGGGCAGGGAGGGGAGGAAATTAGAATGTTTTGCATGATAGGTAAGAGAATAAGAACTAGAACTCATTTGCTTTGTTTTATCTTAAGCACAAGTGGATTTTGAAAAGGTACTCTAAAAACTTCTCAATTTGCTAACTGTTGAATGATTTGAACAGATGGAGACATTGAATGAGTGGCGGTAACTTTCCTCACTTCTTTTCAATGGTGAAAACAAAGCAGTCGGCTCTTCCCCAGTTTTTGTTAGCCTCAGAAAGCATGTACTTGGGTGCACTTGAGTGGGATGGGCTGGATGTGGGGCAAAGGCAACTTGGAAACAGTCTCTTCTGTGGAAGCCTTCAAGCTGCTGGTGTGAGATACAGTCAAGTTTCACTGAACAGATGTCCTGAGAGAGGAAGACTCAAGCCATGTGCCATGGCTAGAGATGCTGGTAGTAGAGACAAAAGTCTTCAGCCTGGCGTGTTGGCACATGGCTTTAATCCTAGCATGGGGCAGGCAGAAGTAGGAGGACCACAGTGAATTCAAGGCCATTCTGAGACTACTTCAGAAGTAGAATTCACTATGTAGTAGTGACTAGACTGGACTACTTCAGAAAACCTACACACACACACACACACACACACACACACACACACACACGTAAATTCTCACCCCAGTGGTGTAAACCAACAGTGGTTTATGTAGCACAGGTTCTGTCTACATTAGAAATGGATTCTGCTTTAAACATTTGTTTCGGTGTTGGTGAAAAAATAAAACTGTTGAAAAAAAATTTTTTATTTTAGCACTATTACACTGAAATAATACCTAATAAATATAAGTGCCTATCCTCTAGAAATTGCTGTGTTAGAAAGTACAGGGAATAACGAGCATTTGTCTTGAGGTTCTTTTTTTTTTAACTTAATTTTATTATTATTTTTTAAGGTAGGGTCTCATTGTATCCCAAGCTGACCTGGAGCTCACTCTGTAGTCCCAGGCAGACCTCGAACTCATGGTGATCCTCGTACATCTACCTCCCCTTCTTGAGGTTCTTATAAGTGAACTGCAAAAGGAAGAGGCAAGGAAAATAAGATAATACCCTAAACCTTAGGGCAGAGAGAAATAAATTATAGTAAGTCTCTTTCTTTCTCTCTCTCTCATTTGCTTTTTTCAAGGTAGAGTCTCACTCTAGGATGTCTTAGAACACACTAAGTAGTCCCAGGCTGGCCTTGAATTTACAGTGACCCTCCTACTTCTGCCTTCTGAGTGCTGAGATTAAAGGTGTGCACTATCATGCCTAGCCATAAATACCTTTTAAGAAAGAATTTGGGCTTCAACATACAGAGAAATGTTCTGTTTCATGAGTGATTTGCATTTCATGGTGGATACTGTAGTCCACGCTTTTCCTTGAGGAGTGAATGGCATTCCAACTTGTGGAAAGTGGTCTCCCTGGTGCTGTTAACACCATGAGTCAGGGTTGCAAAGTTCATGCCTCAACTGCCCTGCAGAAATTTAACACATAGCTGATAGTACAAGAATACTTGTTCATTATGTATATATATATATACATAATCTAACATATTATCATTTCAATGTATAATTAAATTAGTTGGGTATTATTTTACATGCTATTTTAATACCAAATCTTCAAAATCCATATTATTAAATATATTAAGATGTATTTAATTCTTGGTTTCTGTGTTTTAAACCTATCAGGTAAGTGGTCAGTAGTCAAATGAAGGTTAACGGCTCTCATACCGAGTATGTAGAGTTGGGTGTTTCACAGACTGGGGCCAATTTTTCATTTTAGGAACTACAAAACATGATCTGACTTCTGTGATCTGGACAGGTCTTCCTTTTTCACTTTGTGATTTTTTTTTTTTTTTTTGAGGTAGGGTCTCCCTCTAGCCCAGGCTGACCTGGCATTCACTATGTAGTCTTAGGGTAGTCTTGAACTCATGGTAATACTCCTACCTCTACCTCCCAAGTATATGTGCGGTCTAAAGGAAGATATAAAGTGTATACATAAAGTTAATACTGCTTCATCTGGGCAAAGGCATAGTTCACTTTATAATCTTTAGAAAAATCCCAGGAGGAATAAGATCATTTCTATTCTCCTGGCTTTCATCATTTGTGACTGTATCAGGTGTGTGTTCTTAAAGATAGGTGCTCTATCGCTTAAGGGAGTCATGGTGCTAGAGAAGAACCAGAGTTCCTAGCCCAAGGAACATCAGTGTGTGACTTCCTGACTCTCGTCACTGTGCAGGGATCAGTGTGTCTTTCTGACTCTCGTCACTGTGCAGGGATCAGTGTGACTTCCTGACTCTCGTCACTGTGCAGGGATCAGTGTGTAACTTCCTGACTCTTGTCCACTGTGCACGGATCAGTATAGTCATGGATGTTAGATAACAGCTGTGCTACCTTCCTGAATTCTATGGGGATAGACTTCTTCTGAAAGATACTGACTCTAGAAGTTTTGGAACTATCGTCTTAAGTATAAAAATTATTAGTTACCAGGTGCATTGGCTCATGTCTTTAATCCCAGAACTCAGGAGGCTGAGATACAAGGATTGTAGTGAGTTGGAGGCTAGCCTGTACTACAGAGTGAATTTCAGGACTGCCTGGGTTATGGTGAGATCCTGCTTCAAAACCAACAACAAAACAAATAAACAAAACAAAAAATTATCACATGGTGGTGCACGCCTTTAGTCCCAGCACTCGGGAGGCAGAAGTAGGAGGATTGCCATGAGATCGAGATCACCCTGAGACTACATAGTGAATCTCAGGTCAGCCTGAGCTAGAGTGAGACTCTACCTCAAAAAGCCAAAATAATAAAATAAAAATAAAAATAAATTATCTGTGGCCAAGAATACATTAGTTGGGGCATAGAAAATAATACGATGGCATTGTAAGGTATGAAAATGACCAAATTTGTGTTTACTATTTTTAGGAAGAAATGCTAAAATGCAGAACCCAGGAAAATGAGTGGAATAAGTCAGGAGGAAAACCCCAAATTTGAAAAGTTATTCATAGGGAAAGTGATAGGGCATGAAAAGTAAACTTTTGCCTTTGGCTATTTTGCCTAAAATAAACTATGTACCGGAACCGCTGTTCATGGGTCATAGGCAGTCAGCCTTCCTCCGTCCTTCCTCTTCCCTTTCTCACAACACACATGAAGGTGGACGTGGCAGGAAGAGGGACGGGTCAGTTTATTTCTGTCACATTCCACCATCTTTGAAGTCACAGGGATGGGCATCTTGGGTTTCTGTCTGCGTTGTGTGGTAGCGTTTGCCAGAACACTTCTCTTTGCGTTCATTAGTCGGGGGGGCCTCCCTGCAGCGCTGCTGATATAGCTATGATGTCACAAGGGTAGCAGTTACCCACCTTGACGCTCACAGGCCAGGAAGTCCCCAGGATCTCTTTAAAAGTTGTACAGTTTGTGGTGTTAGTCCAGTGGCAATGACAATCTCATTGAAAGGGTAATTCCACCGCTTAATGTTTTCCTGTCTCTTGGGAATGCCATCAAGGGCTCAGCGGAGGAAGATACCATGTCACCTTAGGCCTGTCTGTTTCAGGTCAGTTTCACTGTAGTTCTCAGGCCATTTGAGCCTTCAGTTGCCTATATGATGTTATCACCAAAGATGTTTAGAGATAAGCCCACGGGAACCAATCTTGAACGGAACCAGAGCAGACTTGGCAATGACTTGCCACCAATGTCCCCTGCATACATGACTGATCTTGTTGGGCCTGGACTTGGGCTCATGGTGCCCTAGGGCATCTGCTGCTGGGTAACCCTGGCTTGAGTACAGTGGGAAAAAAGTTGCATCTTGGACTCCCTGTGGACAAAAGCTGAAAGTGGCACAGCAAATGCATATTTTATGACAAATGTGTTAAAATGAAGCTTATTAAGTACACAAGCTGCTGGAAACACACCATCTCAGTGGACTGTCACTTATTTATATTTGTGTTAAGATGCTTTTAATTTGCTCAGCCACTAAAGGAACACATGCTCATTATAAAAGCAATTATATCTAGTCCACTTTATAGATGGGGCCATAAAAGCCTGGGAGGAAGCTCTTTGGCTCATGGTAGAGGGGGATTGGGAGAGCCTTGGAGGAGGTTCTTTGGTGTATGGTAGAGGGGGATTGGGAGAGTCTGGGAGGAAGCTCTTTGGTGTATGGTAGAGGAGGATTGGGAGAGCCTGGGAGGAAGCTCTTTGGCTCATGGTAGAGGGGGATTGGGAGAGCCTGGGAGGAGGTTCTTTGGTGTATGGTAAGGGGAGTTGGAAGAGTCTGGGAGGGAGCTTGTTGGTGTATGGTGGTGGAGGGGGGGTTGTAAGCTGTTCTCTCTCACTTCACTAATGCCTCCTGAGTGACGGAGAAAAGCAGTGGGAGGGGCAGGAGTATTTTAGACACTTTTTAAGCATGGGGACACCACTGCCCCTTAGGATATTATCCTAATTGCCAGTTCCTTCAGTTTTCCATGCTTTGTCTCTCTTGATTTTGTGCTTGTTTTTTTTTTTTTTTTAAAGTTGGGTCTCACTCTAGCCCAGGCTGACCTGGAATTCACTATGGAGTCTCAGGGCGCCCCCCCTCCCCGACCTCACGGTGATCCTCCCACCTCTGCCTACCGAGTGCTGGGATTAAAGGCGTGCACCAACATGCCGGTCTCTTGTTTTTAATTTTGTTTTAAAATTCAGTTTGGTTTTGCTATGTATCCCTGGCTGATCCCAAGCTCCATATGTAGCTCCAACTCACAGGAATTTTCTGCCTTAGCTTCTAGATGTAGGACTGAGATCACAGGCAGTTGCCACTGTACCTGGCTGCACTCCACCTAGAGGTGTGTCTTCAGCCTAAATGGCCTTTCCATATGCAAAGCAGCACTTGTAGATGCTAATCATGTTGCGTGTAGAGTCTGACACAACACACACACAGACACACACACAGAGGCAGAAGTAGTGGCTTGGGGTAGTGACTGCACACTCACTGATATCTCAGGAGGAGCGAACAATGTGCTTCGAGATTGAGTGGCGTAGGGAAGGAAGCTGGAGTTTCTAAAGTGATGGATTCCGTCCTTACCTGCACTGCCCCTTCCCTGCCATTCATCACTCCATTTGCTCTCCAGAGTTGGGTGGTATGCTCCACCAGCTGGACGCAGAGTTGGCCCTGTCAGCGTTGGATGGACAATAATGATGCTTACCACGGGATTAGGAACCAGGGACATGGTCTGCTGGCTGGGGATGGCTTTCGTTCCATGGATAAGTTCGTTTTGGAAGTGGAGTCAGAGCTGGGGGCCAAGGTACTGGAGCTAAATCCCTGGCCATCCCACGAAAGGATATGCGAATCATTCCTACAGAACAATCCTTTAGAGAGTGTTCTTTTTACTTTTGGCCTTGCCAGGGTTCAAACCCAGGGCCTCACACGTGTCGGAAAGTGCTCTACCACACAGCTACGTTGCCCTTGGGGTTTTGTAGCCCAGGCTGGTCTCTATGTGTATTCTTCTTTGCCTCTAAGTTCCCAGGCCTGAGATCAGAGGTATGCTCCACACACTGGGGGTGGGGGGTGGGGGTGGGTGGAGGGCGCAGCCACACATCAATGTACAGAATGTAACCAGAGTGTGATGGGATAGCAGGTGTTTTCCTTTGCGACTTCAGAGTTCCTTTGAGCCCAGAATCCTCTCCATGTTCTTAAGATGCTCATAGATTTTCATCGATGACAAGCCACTTAATTGAGAGCCAGGTGGAACAGCTTTTAATGAGGTGCTGGGATGCATAGTTAAAAGAAGAGCAATCCGCCAGGAAGATAAAGGATTTCTGAGGAAATGGCGCAAGGCAGCAGGGGCAACGGCAACACAGTGCACAAAATAAAGCTTCTGCCGAGATTCAGCAATTCATTCTTCATTGAAAATGAGCCCTTCTCCTACTGGATACCTAGTAATGTAGTCAGAGTTCCTGCTACAGTTTCTGCTGGTTTTTTTTAGATGGTCTCAGGCAGCCCACCGTGTCCTCAGACTCTGTGATCCTGGACTCCCAGTCCTCCTGCCTTCGATGCCCAGGTGGAGGATTACAGGCTTGGGCAGTCGTGACTGACTCCTAACAGTCTGTCTGGTTCACGTTTGCAGATGCTGCTTTATAACGTCTGCAAATTGCTCAACAGGTTCACTTAAAACACAGAACCTGGGCTGGAGAGATGGCTTAGCAGTTAAGCGCTTGCCTGTGAAGCCTAAGGATCCCAGTTCAAGGCTCGATTCCCCAGGACCCACGTTAGCCAGATGCACAAGGGGGCGCATGCGTCTGGAGTTCATCTGCAGTGGCTGGAGGCCCTGGCGTACCCATTCATTCTCTCTGTCTCTCTATCTGCCTCTTTCTCTCTGTTGCTCTCAAATAAATAAATAAAAATAAACAAACAAACAAGCAAGCAAACAACAACAACAACACAGAACCTTCTGCAAGGAAGACCACATTGAACCAGACAAGAGAGACAGAGTGGTTCTAATACTTTTTGTTTGATTGTTCTTTGCAACTTGGCCGACTTTGTTTTTTCACACTGACTTCTTTGCAGTTATGCTTATTATTCTGGGTGTCTTAGAATGCTCGCCATTTCATTCAAAGGGTGATTATCTGTGTACCTCCCACACCTGTCTGCTGAGGTCTCTTCAGCATTTCACTCTGTTTTCCAAAACGACACTGGTGCTCTGTGAGCCTCCAGATCTCAAGCAAATGCCTTTCACATCCGAGCCACCTCTCCAGCCCGGTTCCGGGACAGTCTCCAAGGCAGTGTCCTCTAGGAGTGGCCCAGAGATCTCTTCCTCTGCCCTAGAGAACCTTGCTTTTGCGTCCATCACATTGGCCTGTAATTGTTTGTTTACACATCTGTTTCCTCTGCTGGACTCCAGCTCCCTGAGTCGGAAATGTGGTCTTGTTCCACTTTGCAGCTTCCTGTTGCTGTGCAGAAGTCGGGGCAGAAAGGTGGCCCGCCCTCCGCGAGCATGTGGCCGGGGCCGCCTGCCGGGAAGGTTTCCTGCCGGGAGCTGGGCTCTTCTTATCTGTCTTATCTACTTCTCATTCCTGCGTGGCACATTGTTTGTACCTCACCGTCATCTGAAAAAAATGTTTCAGTGCCTTGGGAGATTTAGTAAGGAAAATAGTTCTGTTATTCCTGATGCTTAACAAAGTCCTGAAGCCTGGAAGATACTAAGATATCAAAAAAGGGAATGTGTAATAAATGACATGATAATGCCAGTGATTTTATATTTCTATGGATTGCATGCTGCCTTATGTAATCATTCCCATTATATTTAAGTATGTGTAAGCATATTGGGCTGGACAGGGGGCTTAGTGGTTAAGGTGCTAGCCTGCCAAGCCAAGGGACCCATGTTCAAGTCCCCAGGACCCATGTAAGCCAGATGCACAAGGTGACTCATGCATATGGAGTTTGTTTGCAGTGGCTGGAGGCTTTCGTGTGCCCATTCTCTCTCTCTCAAATAAAAATAAAATGTTTAAGAACAACTACACTGCACACACACACATATGAAGACCGACGCTCAAAAAGTTTAAATAACACGTGACACATGTTAGACATGCTGGAGTCAGGTCTCAAGCCAAAGTATTAAGATGCACGCGATCGGCCGTGCATGGTGGCGCACGCCTTTCATCCCAGCACTTGAGAGGCAGAGGTAGGCGGATCACCAGGAGTTCAAGGCCACCCTGAGAATACATAGTGAATTCCAGGTCAGTCTGAGCTAGAGTGAGACCCTACCTCGAAAATCCAAAAAAAAAAAAAAAAAAAAAAGCACGTGATCAAACTGTCCCTGGGAGGTGCTCAGTGGGTAAAGTGTTTGCCTTGTAAGCACAGGGACCTGAGTTCTCATCCCCAGAGCCCACATAAAAAATGCTGGGCCTGGTGGTGCATGTCTATAATTCGGATGCTGGGGAGGCCGGGCTAGGGGACCTGCAGGGCGTACTGCTGGCTGAGCTAGGGGATGGTGAGGTCTAGTTTCAGCAGGAGGCTCTGTCTCCAAAACACAAGGTGGAGCGTGCTAGAGGAAGGCAGTTGGGCTCGACCTCTGTCCTCTCCCCGCACACACATGTGCCCATACGCAGACCACGCGTTCACACATGCATACCACATATTTTTATACACACTGACTGGAAAGATGACATTAAAAACCCAGTAGGTTTTTTCATTCAATCATTCCAGGATTTTATAGATGAAAGTTATGAATATTAGTTTATTAATGAAGGATTATCTGGTAAAGCATTGATTTCACATACAGTGGTGCTTTCTCCCATTAACTCACAAGTCCATATTTTATGGATATCTGTTTGGGACATCACCCTAGGCTTGCTATATTTCTTATATCTACAGGTGACACCTACAGCATTAGGTTCTGTATCCCATGAAAAGTGTACCTAGCTCAACATCTTCAACTCTCAAACAATGCAAAGTAATGTGGAATCAGCATCAAACTTCCTGAGCTTCATGTTAAAACGGGATGTCTAGCCCTCGCTGGCCGGCAACTTGCTATGTAGAACAGACTGGCCTTGAACCTGCCATGGTCTTCCTATCTCTCCTAATTGCTGGGATTATAGACATGCACCGTCATGCCCAGCTTCCAAGTAAAAATTTTAAAACGTCAATCCATAAAAATTGTTTCTATTTGTCATGTATATATTTTGGAATATGTATACACTGTCGAATGGCTAAACAGATTGAATTAGCATATGCATTACCTCATACACTCTTCATTTTCTATGTGGGGGTGGCCTCAAATTATTTATGAGTCTTTTCAAGGATCCTGAGCTCCTGGTCTCTGGGTAAAGTGAGTTTTGCTAAGGAAGCGTGCACGTGCAAGAGAGAGAGAGAGAAAGAGAGAGAGAGAGAGGGAAAGGTTCTTTCCTCTTTTGCCTTCTGGGGCGATTTCCTGAAGTACTTTCTGCTTTTCTGAGCTTTCCAAATCTAAATCTCTCCTCCTACCTAAGCAGGTCTCACTGCACTGGCTCTTTAGCTCAGTTTCCTCTTCTGCAAAATGAAGGTAAAGATAGTAAGTGTAGGGACTGGAGAGATGGCTTAATGTTTGAGGCTTTTGCTTGTAGAGCATAAGGACCCAGGTTCAATTCCCCAGGACCTACATAAGCCAGACGTACAAGGTGGCGCATGTGTCTCGAGTTTGTTGGCAGTGGCTGGAGATCCTGGCACACCTTATTCTTTCTCTGTCTGTCTCTCGATCTGCCTGTGTCTCTCTCTTTCAGATAAATAAATAAAATATTTAAAAAGATAGTAACTGGGCTGGAGGGATGGCTTAACGGTTAAGGCATTTGCCTGCAAAGCCAAAGGACCCAGGTTTGATTCCCGGGGACCCACATTAGCCAAATGCACAAGGGGTGCAGCTGTCTGGAGTTCGTTTGCAGCGGTTGGAGGCCCTGGCGCACCCATTCATTCTCTCTCCCCCTTTCTCTGTCAAATAAGTAAATAAATAATAATATATATATATTTTTTAAAAAGAGATAGTAACTGCCTCATATGGAATAGCCAAAGGCACAGTGTGTGATGTGGACTGAGTAGGTGGTGGTAACCAAAGGAAGATAGGATATAACGGAGAGACCTATCAAGAAGGTTGAGAAATGCACGCGAGTAACCTGGCCAGGGAGGGAAGCTATGGCACACAGGGGTCCTATCTTAAAATACAACTAGGTGGGCTCTAAATTGCCCTCTACTTACTTATGTTTATGCCCATATATTAATGCTAGTCTCACTTTTGTTTAGAGAAGCTTTTCTTTTCAGATGGTGGTGACCACTGGGGAAGCTCAAAACTCGTCAAAGTGCCATGAAAAGAACTGACAGAGGAGTGTGCAGTGTGAAGTAAGACATCTCTGTCACACTCTCTAGGGCCCAGGGACCATTGCAAAAGAGGTGGTAGAAAGGATGAAAGAGCCAGAGGAAGGGGAGGATACAATACTATCTTCCAGACACGCAGTCGCTGTGTCATTCATGGTGTCCCAGTGACTGATGCTACCTTCACAAGACCTGCATAGTGGGAGGGGAAATGAGGACATCAAAGTAGACCTGGAATGAGTTGGAAAGAAGGGGGCCTGTGGCAGGAGGAAAAAACATGAGGGAGGGGATTATGAGCCTGGGCTATTGTGTACATTTATCGCCATTGTCAATACAAATTTTGTCATAGGGGAAAAAAAAAAGAACTAGGGTAAGGTGATTCCAAAGCCCATGTACTTTCTTAAATAGCCAGTGGGTTGCTCCTATGACATGCACAATCTGAATAGCTAGTGCGGTATCCTGCATTAGACAGGGCTCAATCACTGTGTAGATGTTCTGTGATGTCAGAGGATCTAACCTGGGTCTCTGAGTGACAGTACTGTGCTTAGAAGAGCAGTGGTTGAGCCTGCCACCCAGATTAAAGAATACACATTAATATATATGCATATATACATACATATAAACATACACAGAATCACCTTGAGTCACTTTTAGGCGGGTCGGTGTTGGCTAATTTGTCATTGTCCTGGTGAAAGCTTCTCTGCAGTGCAGTCCCTGAAGTCATAGGCCTTGGAGGAGCTTTGAGAGCCACATAATCTTTGCTTCTCAGCTATCAGAGAAGATGAAGAGATTCACTACCCTTCCCCACAGGGTTTGACGCCCATTTCCATTTCCAGCCCTGTCACTGCCATTGTTGGCCAGTTGACTACCCACAAATCTCAGACTGTAAAACGCCCCAGGGGGACTTTCAGAGTTCAATTGACTTTCAGAAAAATTTAATCTTGCCTGGCATGGTGGCACATGCTTTAATCCCAGCAGATAGGAGGATCACTGTGCATTCCAGGTCAGCCTGGCCTCAAGTAAGACCCTCCCTCAAAAACACAAAAGAAAAAAAAAGTGTAATCTTGATTCCTGCTTTGTAAACAGGACATAGACATAGGCTTCATGAGTGGCCATGCAGTCTCTCCAAAGGAAGGAATGTTCTAAATGACATCTTCAGGCCAAGCAGTGGAGCTTATAGACATGGCTGGTATGGTGTCCAACCTGGTGGCATACTCATGTTATAAGGACTATAGTTCCTAGGCAAAGCTAGATGTGATGGCCTCAGACACACACAGCTTAGTGCATTTGTTTGTTACCTTCGAGAAGGATGGAAAAGTCCTTCTAACCCAAATTGCTCCAGATAAATCCACCCCCACCCCCACAGATTCAATCCTTTGGGGTAATGAGGTAATCTTTCCAACAGAGCTATCTCTTGGGAATGTTACCTCCCTGGAACCCTCTGAGCCTTTCACATCTTACACTGAGGAAAGGCCCCCTGAAGGGAGAGTGGAAGCTTGGAGGAAGCCTAGCCAGTCCAGGGAAGAGAAAGCAAGGGCAGGGGAGAAAGGAGATTAGAGAAAAACTAACGGCACAGTTGAGTAATTCGATTTCACTAAAGACCAAGGTTATTGAGTTATATGGGAAGAAGTACTTTATAATTATATTTTTAGTTTTTTAGTTTCGTTTCTTTCTTTTTGGAAGCCCAGAGTCATTGTTTTCTAAGGCTTTGCTTTGGCTAAAAAATGCCTAAAACAAAAATTAGTTAGGAGCTCTGTGTGTATATTAAGGAGAACGACATTTTTTGAGACACTTTCATGCACACACAGAGAAGAGATTATAACATTCTCATATTCTGAACAGAGACTTTGGTTGGTTTTTTCTTTCTGCTTTCTTCTTTTGAGATCAGGTCTCTCTCCTGCCGGTCTTTGCCCCCTACTGCTGGAATTACGGGTTTGCTCAGCACATGCAGCTTTCAGAAGGAGAGACCAGAGGATCACAGGCTCACCAGACTAGGCTACATAGTAAAATCCTGTCAAAGCAACCAAACCAAACCACAACAGTAACAACAGGCCTATGTAACCTCAGCACTTGCAAGCCCGAGGCAGAAAGATAGTCAATTTAAGTCCTTGCTAGGTTACAGAGGGAGTTCAAGGCCATCACGAGCTACACAGTGAAACCATGGCGCAAAACAAACCAAAAAACTAAAACAAAACAAAGCAAAATAAAATAAGTAGTAGATTAAACAAAGAAGAAAATAAAACACCTTTACTGAGATATAATGCTTATATTATAGTATGTATTTAAAGTTTACCTGTCTGGGAGTGGTGGTGTATGCCTTTAGCTCTCAGGAGGTGAATCACTGTGAGTTCAAGGCCAGCCTGGGACTACAGAATGAGTTCCAGGTCAGTCTGGGCTAGAGTAAAACCCTACATCAAACTAAAAAAATTAAAAAACCAACAACAAACAAACAATAAAGTACACTTAATTTTTAATATATTACATTATTTTTAAAAATGTGATATATATGATTATATAGATAACAAAATTTGGCACTTGAACTTTTTTTTTTTTAAGCGGTCACTGAATAGAGATTTCTAACCACTTTTTGCAGGCAATGTAAAGATCAGCTGCAAAGACCACTGATGGGCGGGTGTTTCTGGAAAAGAGCTGCAGCTCATTTAACTGGTCTTCAGAGAGATCGGAGCAGCAGGTTACCCTGACTCCCAGGGGCCACGCGTCCCCAGCCTCCCCGAGCAGCCTTCCCAGAAATGCAGCCTCAGGGTCATCACTGCAGAGCCACGTGTTCACAGTGGCTTTTCTACAAGCGGGCCGGCTATCTAGCAAACTCTGAGGGTCAAGTTCCTGGGAAGTCCAGGCAGATGCTCCGGGGTGGGATTTAGGAGCCAGTACAGGGAAAGCGGGAAAGCAGTCAGGGATCTGCGCGGAAGGGGACGTGTGATCTTCCCACAGACTGGAAGATCCGCAGCTCCCAGCGCATGCCAGGCCAAGGGTCAGTCAGGACCTGCACGTTTTCAGTTGTTGTTTGCAAAGGAGTGCTTGGGAGGTGGAGGCAGGTAGATCATAAGTTCAAAGTTATTCTCAGCTACAAGAATGACTTCAAGGCCAGCCTGGGTTTCATGAGACCCTGTCTCACTGTCTCAAAGTTTTCTTTTTTCTCTTTCTTTCTTTTTCTTTTTCTTTTTTTCTTTTTCTTTTTTTTTTTTTTAGCACAAAGCCAAGTGTGATGGCATAGCTATATAAGCCAGTACTCAGACATGTAGGCAGAGGACCAGAAGTTCAAGGTCATCCTTGGTTGCAGAGCAAGTGCCAGGCCCGCCTGAACTACGTAGGACTTGTCTCAAAACAACCAAAGCTGGTCTATAGAGAGGGCCCCGTTGCCAAAGTACTTGCTGGGCAAGCAAGAGGAGCTGAGGTTGGAATTCTACAACCCATATAAAGCCAGATGTAGCAGTGAGTATTAGCAATTCAGCCCTCTGACATACAGCAAGATGGGAGGCAGAGACAGGAGAATCCTGGAAGCTCATGGTATTTACAGCAGTGAAAAACAGACCTTGACTCAAGGTAGAAGGCAAGGCCAGAACGTGGGGCTGTCCTTTGACTTCTGCGCATGCATGTGTCTGTAATCATATACAAGCTCACGTATACACATAAATGATAATAAAATAATTTAACAAACCAAAATAGTGATAAAGAGACGGCTCAGTGGTTAAAGGCACTTATTTGCAAAGCCTACCTGTCTAGGTTCGATTCTCCAGTACCTATATAAAGCCAGATACACAAAGTAGCTTATGCATCTGGAGTTCATTTATAATTGCAATAGGGCATGGTACGCCTATACTAAAATTTATTCTATTATTTGGCCCTGTTACTCAAATTATTAATTGATAGCCATCTATATCTGAGGCCTCACTGGTGCAAGATTTAATAGTCGCATAAGCTTTATGTTTTAATCAAATTTTTTATTGAGAATAAAAATAGATAACAATTCCAGAAAATTTTCCAGATAAATTTTCTTGTTTTATTTATTTATTTATTTTTTCAAGGCAGGGTCTCTCTCCAGCCTGGAATTTACTCTGTGCCACAGTATTGCTTTCAATTTGTTCTATCCTCCTATGTTAGCCTTTTGAAAATGTTAGGGCTAAGGGTATTTTTAAAAAACATTTATTCATTTATTTAACAGAAAGCAGGAGAGAGAGGGAGAGGGAGAGAGAATGGGTGCACCAGGTCCTCTGGCCACTGCAAACGTATGTCCCCTTGTACATCTGGCTAACGTATAGAACCTGAGTCTTTGGCTTTGCAGGCAAATGCCTTAACAGCTAAGCCTTCCCTCCAGCTCTGACTTTACTTTTCAAAAGGTCTCCTGTAGCCCAGGTTTGCCTCTGCCTCCTGATCTGTCTGCCTCTGCCTTCTAACTCCTGATTACAGGTGTGAGCTACCGTACTGGGTTGATGTGATTTCCAAAGTTGTGGAAGCTATACGATCTCCTGTCAGTAAGTGCTGCCACCTCCTAAGAGGAAAGGACCCTGCTTCTCTCTCCTGTGGCAAAGGCTGATCTTTGGGGCTGCAGTCGTTTTCCTCCCCCGTGTCATGTAGGTGGTAAGCACAGGGCCAGGACAAGGCCAGGTCAGGCACAGGCGTCCTGGATCAAGACCCCGAGCTAGGCAGACAGGTTGCAGGGCGCATTTCCAGTCCCTCAACTTAAGTACGTGCTATGGAAAGGTGCGTCTCCTGCTCAGGGGAGATAGCATGTAGAGGGGAGGAGGATGCTGTGTACAGGTCATCATCCAGGCTGGGATGAGAACTTTCCAGGCTATGGCTGCTTTAGCCGTCTCTGTGCTCCTGTAAGAAACCCCTCCCTCATGCTCCGCATGGAAGCCCCTTGAAGTCTTTAGGCTGTCATGGGTGCCCTGCTGGGGTGACAGAGTTCATCGGCTGCACCCTAGAAAGGGTTCACACAACAAGGTGCATTGTTAAAGCTCTGAGCCCCTAAATGTTATTCCTGTCCTTTAGTCCAAGGTGAGAGGGGATAGACTCCAACAAGTTCAATACCATAACAAAGCAATGTAGCATACATTTCTATAATTTAACCCACAGGGCCAAGTGAGTTTGTTCAGAATAAGATGAAGAATAATTGAAAACCAGCTAGGGTAGAAGTACACACACACAAACACATACACACACATACATATACACACACATACACACACGCATAAACACACACACACGGAAAGTCTATCTTATAGGTAGCTACATATATATCTATTTTTATTCTCAATTTTTTTTTTCTTGAAAATCCTCTGAGTGAAAGAGAAATAAAGAAGTATACTAACATAAAAACTGGAACCTACTTCAGAATTTCTGGTCCTTTACACTGTAGGTGAGCTGGGCTAGGTCTCCAGCGTCCCTGTGGTAGCTCTGAGGTCTTTCTCTAGGGCAAATACACAAGTCCTTAGCCCCACTGTAATTAGTGTGTTTATTCTGAACACTCCAAGCTGAGTTTACAGGGTTGCTAAGAAAGCCTCATTCACTTAAGTGCTGTGTACTTTTCTGTGAGAGATGTCAATTACTGCTTTGTAAACTGTATCAGCTTCTTGGCAAAGTGGGAGCAGCTGTCAGTGTGGACACTGGCTGAGCCACCTGCCTGAGGCAGAGGTGTTTGCAGAAGGGACCTTTAAGAAAGAAGCATGCAAGACCCTGAGGCAGCCAGCATCACTGATGCCTCCTGCCTTTATCTGCTATCAGTGTGAGACTCCTAACATGCACCAAATACAGTCAGCAGATCCTGTGTTCTTGCTCTCAGAAGAGTGGGCTAACAATAATTTACAATGACTTCTTACACTTTATAAATATATAATAGAAGAAGGAACCCTCTATGCCTTTAACAAAAATGATAAATATTTGAAGTTTGTGTTAGCTTTTGTCACTGTGACAAATTAACTTGCAAGGAGGAAATGCTGTTTAAGTAAGGAATTGGATGGGTTTCGGTCCATAGTCAGCTGGTTCTGCTGTCTTGGGTTTAAGGTGAGTCACAGTATCATGGCAGTGGGAATATGTGGCTTAAGAAGTTGTTTACTCATGACAGTAGGGAAACAGACAAAGCCAGAATGATCTCAGGGCTAGATATACCCTGGGACACAGAAGCCTGTCTCAAGAAGCAAAATTATGTTTGTATATATCATACATACATCCACAAAAGTAAATTTTCAGTTTAATCTTTAAAAACGCTTTAAAATTTTATTGGAGAGAGAGAGAGAGAGAGAGAGAGAGAGAGAGAGAGAGAATATATGGGTGCCCAAGGGCCTCTCGCTAGTGCAAACAAATTCCAGATTCATGAGTTTTATATGGTACAGGAATTGAACTAGAAAAAGCACATTTTGCAAACAAGTGTCTTTAACTACTGAGCCACCTCCCCAGCCCTAAAGTAATTTTTAAAATGCTATTTAACCCTGAATTTAAAAGCCAAAAACAGAAAAAGAATACTCAATATAGGATAGATATTAAGTCTTAACACAAAATCATTTGGTGAGTCAAGCATCTGAGACCATTGCTTCTCACAATGTGTCCTGCAGATTTCTTTTCTTCAAAATCTCATAAAAAAAAATAGCAACAAGGGCTGGAGAGATGGCTTAGCGGTTAAGCGCTTGCCTGTGAAGCCTAAGGACCCCAGTTCGAGGCTCGGTTCCCCAAGACCCACGTTAGCCAGATGCACAAGTGGGCGCACGCGTCTGGAGTTCGTTTGCAGAGGCTGGAAGCCCTGGCGCACCCATTCTCTCTCTCTCCCTCTATCTGTCTTTCTATCTGTGTCTGTCACTCTCAAATAAAGAAATAAAAAAAAAATAGTAACAATAATCCCAGCACTTGGGAGGCTGAGGCAGGAAGATCTCCCATTCATAGTCAAAGTGGCTTACATAACCTGGGCTACATAGCAAGACCTTGCCTAAAAAAAAAAAAAAAAGGCTGCAGAGATCGCTCAGTGGTTAAGACGCTTACCTGCAAAGCCTAGAGATCAGAGTTCAGTTCCCCACTACCCATGTAACGCCAAATATACAAGGTGACACATGTGTTTGGAGTTCCTTTGCAGTGGCTACAGGCTCTGGTGTGTTCTCTTTCTATCTGCCTCATTCTCTGTTTGTCTTTTATAAATAAATTAATTAATTTAAAAAGAAAATAAAGGAAAAGTTAAGAAAGAAGGAGGAAAGAGGACGATATCCAAGACCACCTGAATTCTCAGCTTCACAATTTCCTGGGAACAGAATATTGTTAACTAGGATGGGAATGTACAAAATTGGTTGAGTTTACCCAGCATGCACAAAGCCATGGGTTTGAGTCCCAGCCTCAGGTGCGATGGTACCCCTCTGTAATCCCAGCACTTGGGAGATGAAGGCAGGAGGATCAGAAGCCCAAGGCTATGCAGGGGGTTTGAGGCCAGCTTGCATTACATGAGACTCTGTCTCAAGAAAGGGCTGGGGAGACGGCTCTGCGGCTAAAGGCACTTGCTTGCAAAGCCTGCCAGTTTAGGTTTGATTCCTCAGTACCCACATAAAACCAGATGCACAAAGTGGGGCATGCATCTGGAGTTCTTTTGCAGGGGAAAGAAGCTCTGACATGTGCCTACACATGCACGCACACATCCGTACGCAAATAAATAAAACATTTGTAAAAAGACACGCGAAACTGCATGTTTTCAGCTTGCTGGGCTTCAGCAAAGCATCGCAGGCTTTTTACTCTCCTCTAGGTGTACATAAGGCTTTAGAACACGCATAGTGCAAGGCTAACAGGGTCTCTGGCCTTTGGTGTGCCGCCTACCCTGATGGAAATGAGATTTGCCCATGGATCTCATCTCGGAATGATGTGCATTCATAAGCCAGGCAGATGAAGTGGCAAGTGTACTGGGGGAATGAGGCAGAAGGAGCACCTCAACTGGCCTGGGCGACCTACTGAGACCACGCATCAAAATATAGACAATAA
Organism: Jaculus jaculus; assembly: GCF_020740685.1. NCBI lineage: Eukaryota > Metazoa > Chordata > Mammalia > Rodentia > Dipodidae > Jaculus > Jaculus jaculus. The sequence continues at coordinate 33,215,539 of NC_059108.1, forward strand.
ACCTTAAAAAATGCATGGACCGGAGAGATGGCTTAGCAGATAAGGCACTTAAAGCCCGTGGACCTAGGTTTGATTCCCCAGTACTCAAGTAAAGTCAAATGCACAAGGTGGCACATGTGTCTGGAGCTAGTTTCCCGTGGCTGGGGGCCCTGGTGCAGCCATTCTGTATCTCTATCTGCCTCTTTCTCCCTCTCTCTCTTTCAAATAAGTAAGTAAGTAAATAAATAAATAAATATTTTTAAAAGTATGTTGATTACCAGATGATAAAAATTTCAACTTGTAAAATTATTTTATCTACCATTATATCGGTATATTCAATAGTTAAAACTTCCAGACATGAAGTGGTCATTGCATGTGACCTCACAGCAAATGTTGGACCTGCCCAATATTGGGTCTATCAGCAGTCCACAGTGGTGGAAGAGGTCAAGAAAACAACAAGACATCAAAATAGAAGAGACACAAATTGGAAAGAAGAAGGAGTTCAGTGGAAGGAATGTGGGGGAGGGGGACAGGGAAGGGTAATGGGAAGAATTATGATCAAAATACATTATGTACATGTGTGAAAATTGTCAGTAAAACGTTCAAAACTAATTAGTGGTAGGTCCAGTGGCAACCAAAATAATAGTGATGAGGATAATATTTTTATTTACATTATTCATTCATTTCATATATATATGTGTATATATATATAGGTATGCATATATATATATATATATATATATATATATATATATATATATATATATATATATATAGAGAGAGAGAGAGAGAGAGAGAGAGAGAGAGAGAATGGGCACACCAGCACCTCTAGCCATTGCAAACAAACTCCACATGCATGCTCCACTTTATGCATCTGGCTTTACATGGGTACTGGGGAATTGAACCTGGGTCTTAGGTTTCATAGACAAGCACCTTAACCACTAATTCATCTCTCCAGCCCAGAATAATAAAATTTTGGTTATTGGTATTGCTAATGCCACCAATTGGTTGCCTACATATAAGAGAGGAAAATGCTAAATGTTCAAATTCAGTGAAAATACAGTCGTGCATTTCCCCCTTCATTTAAGGGTTTCTATTTATCATTATCTTAGTATTTTGGCAGTTTCCTGTGGTTCAGGCCAGTTTCATGCTTACTATGTAACCAAGGATGACCTTGAGCTCCTGATTCTCCAGCCTCCCCCTCCCAAGTGCGGGAATTATAGGTAAGCCCTGCTAGGGCCAGCCCTCATCCTGAGTGCGCAAGCCTCTCAGATTCAAACTACAGCGTAAGATCACCATATTCCTCTCTGAGCATCTCAGGGTTTTCATTTTCCCCTCTGTAAACACATCAGTCCTGTCCTGTCTGAGTAAAGCTCACACTAGTGACCCTGAGTTAATCCTATCACTTCTATAAAGATGTTATCACAAAGCATTTTAAGATATGGGTGTTAGACTTTAACACATGAGCTTTGGAAGGAGGGAAGGCATGACTCAACCTGTGACCTGACCTTCCTACAATTCACTTTTTATGGTTTATCCTGATTATAATCTCCTCACTTTGTCTCCCCTCCTTTATGTCCTCTCTATTGCATTGAAGCCCTTCTTTCTAACTACTCCCTCACTTATTTTTTTTATAAAGTTTTCTTTTTAAAAATATTTTATTTATTTATTTTAGAGAGAAAGAGGCAGAGAGAAAGAGAGAGAGAGAGAGAGAGAGAGAGAGAGAGAGAGAGAGAGAGAGAATGGGTATGTGCCAGGGCCTCCAGCCACTGCATACGAACTCTAGATGCATGCGCCCCTCCCCCTTGTGCATCTGGCTTACATGGGTCCCAGAGAACGGAACCGGGATCCTTTGGCTTTGCAAGCAAATGCCTTAACCACTAAGCCATCTCTCCGCCACGGCCACTTTATATCTGGAAGACAGCATCCCAAAGTATTTTCCCCCATCCTTTGGCTTTTATGGTCTTTTTGCCACCTCTTCTGCAATGGTTCCTGAGCCTTGGAGGGTGTAATAGAGGTGTCTCACTTAGTGCTGAACATCCCACTGTCATCTCTCAGCACTTTGATGATGTTTGAGTCTCTCCAGTGGATACTGCCATCTGAGAAGTCTCTCTAAGCAAATGTGAGAGTAGTATTAATATATGACCATAAACATAAATATTTAAATATATTTAAATATTTAAATATATATATGGTGGGCATAATTTATCCATTTAGCCAAACAACAGTAGTAGCTTCCTACTTAGGGCTTATGACCACCTCAGCCAAAGGCTTTTGATTAGGTTTTCCATACCAGTCATGAATTCCTTCCTATGGAGCAGATCTCAAATCCAATCAGAGAACAGGTGCTTTCCTCCTCCATAACAGACATTCCCTCATTGCATCAGTTGGCATACTTGGCCTGATTGGCTAGGCATGTTGCTTACAGGATCCACAGCTGGTGAAGACAGTGGATAACTTGTCTCCCCCAGAAAGCTACATAATACTTTGCAGCACTGTGACAGCTAGTCAGCAGAGAGGAAGCTTCCAGCTCATGTTCAGCTTGATTTCTCAGTGACTACAGCCCACTCATGTGCTGTCTTCAGCAATAGGGTCTTGCCATCTAGTTCTGCTGGGCAACCAACAGTCTTGACAATAGCCTGTATTGTTGGAGGGTAGGCCTCAGGAACCTCCCTGACCAACAGCTCTCTGGAGATATCCCACCCCTGGCACTGCAGGTTTTCTATAACAGTCTATGGCTTCTGAGCGCAGCATTCAGCAAGTCTTCATATTATTAGTTGGTCTTAAGACAATCACTCAGATCTTCTCAGGTGTCGTAGTCAATTTGGAGAGGTTTCTGAAAGGAAGTAGCCTGTTTACTGGCTTCTGAGTTACTGAAAGGACAGCCCTTGGACAGCTGGTTCCAGTGGTCACAGGAGCATCATTTGAAACACCTTCCTCCCTGCCCCTCCACCAAACAAAGATGTGCCTTTCTCCTGGGGGTTAAACACAGGGAGCCAGCAGTTCCGTAGTCATCGCTGCAGAAGGCCAACAGAAAATCTTCCCTGGGACAAACCTGACCCCGAGCTGCTTCCGCCAGACTGTGTGCAGGCCCCGAGGGGCAGAGGGCTCCGAGTCATTTTCTCATTCCAGGCCAGGGGAGAGGCTTGTCCCACCCAACCCCCGCCCTGGAGGCTCCACCTTCAACACACAGCCAAGCCGCTCCTAGTGATGCTGCCGGCAGAGCTTTGACATCCTCGCCCTGGGGTTTAGCAGCTAAATTGCTGGGTGTTCTCAGGGTGCTATTTACTCTGCTCCACTTTATCAGTGTTTATCAACTGTTTGCTTAGTTTTCCTGCCAACTTCAGTGTGGAATAAATTGAAATTGTAAAGAAAGAAAAAAGAAAAACCAACAGGAAATAAAAGAAACCAAGTGCCAAAGTATGAAGTTCTCACCTATAAAGCAGAGAGATAAAATGGCTAAATGTCTGAACTAAAATGTGTTCTAGCTGGTGCTTGTCAGTGTGCAATAACTTTAAAACAAAAGTGCAAAAAATATCTTTTGATTCTCAAGGAATTGTACACAGTTGCTAGAATGTAACGATAAAATGCAATGACCTTTAAAAACGTTTTTTTTAAAGTTTATTTATATTTGAGACAGAGATAAAGGTAATGAGAAAGGGAGAGATAGGGAGAGAGAGAGAGAGAGGAGGTGGGAGAGAATGGGCGTACAAGGGCATCTAGCCATTGCAAATGAACTCTAGATGCATGTGTCACCTTGTGCATCTGGCTAACATGTGACCTGGAGAATTGAACCTGGGTCCTTAGGCTTTACATGCATGTGACTTAACCACTAAGCCAGCTCTCCAGCCCTTGTCTGTTTCTTGTTTTAAGATAGCATCTCATTTTTCTCTCTCTGCCCCTCTCAAATAAATAAATAAATAATTTTTTTATAAAAAAGGGGCTGGAGAGATGGCTTGGCAGTTAAGCGCTTGCCTGTGAAGCCCAAGGACCCTGTTTGAAGCTTCATTCCCCAGGACCCACGTTAGCCAGATGCACAAGGGGGCGCACGCACCTGGAGTTCGTTTGCAGTGGCTGGAGGCCCTGGTGCTACCATTCCCTCTCTTTCTCTCTGCCTCTGTCTCTCTCAAATAAATAAATAAATAAATAAGTTAAAAAACACAAGAAAGAAAAATTAACAAAAAAAAGGTAACATCTCAGATTGCCCATGCTGGCCTTGAACTTACTGTGTAGTTGAAAATGACCTTGAACTCCTGACATCTCCTGACCCTGCCACCCCAGTGGAGTGCTGGGATTACAAGTGAACCCGGCTCCCCCAGCTCAATGCTACTTGTGATTCCATTACTTTTTTCTTATTTATTTTCCATACCACCTGGCATGAAAACAGTCAATAGTATTTATAGCTTTATGAAAAGGGAAAAAGAAGTTTTGCATCTATTTGTACTGGGAACTTACAAGTGTGGGTATGAAAAATCCATCTCCACTCAGCTCCTTGGCTCTCCCTTGCAGATGAGCTCCTGCTGCTTTTGTCCATGATCGGCTTCCGTAACGTAGCTGCATCCTCTTTCAGGTGCTCACAATTGAGAAAAGCCTTGTTATGTGTTATTTCTTCATGTATATCCTCTTGTAAGCTTTTGGGAGTATTTTTCCTTTTTAAAGCAGTATTTTCAGTTATTTGTTTGTGGGGGGAGAGAGAGAGAGAGTGGAGGAGAATGGGTATATCAGGGCCTCTTTTTGCTACACAGGAACTCCACATGCACATACTGCTTTGTGTATCTGGCTTTTCATTAGTATTGAGAATCAAACCCAGACCAGCAGGCTTTGCAAGCAAAACCTTTAACCACTGAACAATCTCTTCATCCCTATCTTTCCTTTTTACAAAGATTTATTCTTGATGCTTTTATCTTTGTGTGATTCAAAGAAAAGGTATTCCAGCAGTCTGGTCCTTATAGGTTTCCAATTAATTGCCCCAACAATTATGTGTAGCTTGGTGTGGCTTGATAGCCCTGTGACATTTTCCCGACCCATACTGTAAGCTTGGGGATCTTGTCTCTTGGTGCTTTGTAATGTGTTCTAGAATCTTTTTACCGGGTTTGTAAGCACTCATGGTGTGCAGACTGGCATGGTTCAATGCCGAGTCTGGAATGGTGGTGTATCCTGCAGATAACGTTTTATAGCTGGGATTGGGGTATGGATAAGTAGTGCTCAGCCAGAGAGGAAGGAGAAAATAATTAAGCAAAGGAAAAGTTAGAAAAAAGGTTCCTAAAGGGTCAAGAGAGCCCAGCCTGCTGCATGAGGCTTGATGCCAAGGAGTCACAGGCTACCACGGGCCCTGGAGGGAAACTACACTGTCAGATGCATGCTGAGCAGGCTGCACGGGAATGGTGGCGAGTTCTCCTGGCTCATTCAGGTTCGCTGAAACTAGAGAGAAACACTTCCTGACGTACAGAACCAAGGGAGGCTTGAAGAGCATGGCGGCCTACAACCCTGCTCGGAAGGAGCTGTCGTGAACTTCTTCCCTGGATCTGTATGACTGTAGCTGTCTTAACCATGTCTTCTTGTGAGTGAGGAAAGGGGCCAATTTGAAACGGCAATTTGGAGACACTCGGTTTAGCTTTCGTCAAGCCACACTTCTGGTCACTTTCTTCGTGGACTTTATGAATTAAAGAGCTAGCCTCAAAACCCTGAGTAGGTATCTGAGGTTCAATATTTATAAATATGCAATGAAGGGCTGGAGGGATTGCTTAGCAGTTAAGGCACTTGCAAGCCAAAGGACCCAGGTTTGATTCCTCAGGATCCACGTTAGCCAGATGCACAAGGGGGCGCACGTATCTGGAGTTAGTTTGCAATGCCTGGTGGCCCTGGCGCACCCATTCTCTCTCTTTCTCTCTGTCAAATAAATAAATAAAATAAAATAAAATCTCCAATGAAGACCACTCCATCACCCCCAGCAAACAAAACAAGTTGGGCTTGGTGGTACTCACCAGTAATCCCAATGCCCTGTCCAAGAAGGAGGATTGCAAGTTTGAGGCCTGCCTTGGATAAATAGCAAAACCCTGTCTCAAAACCAAACCAAAACAAACCACAACAAAAATATAAGATAAATGCAACCCCTCCACAAGATCATGACTAGAGAATTCTCAAAACTCAAGAAGAATTAACAGTTAAGAAAATTTAAAATCAATACCTTTAATCCCAGCACTCGGGAGGCAGAAGTAGGAGGATCACTGTGAGTTTGAGGCCACCCTGAGACTACATAGTGAATTCCAGGTCAGCCTGGTTTAGAGTGAGACCCTACCTCGAAAAACCAAAAAAATAAAAAAATAAAATAAAAAAAAAAGAAAATTTAAAATCAGTATTGTTTATGAGTGGAGGTAAACCCTCCGGTCAGGGTTGCAAAGGAAGGTTGCTGGGAAGTCGCTTTCTGACTCCTGCTCTGGGCTGAGCTGAGCTCCCCAGGGAGTCGCTCTGTGGACTATGATTCTGTTTCAAATCCACATCTCTGGAACTGGAGAGATGGCTCAGTGTTGATAGGTACTTGCTTGCAAAGCCTGCCAGCCCAGGTTCAATGCCCCCAGCCACTCATGTCAAGTAGGATGGGAGTTCATTTGCAGTGGCAAGAGACTCTGGCAGATCCCCCTCACATAAATAAGGGAATAAGTAAAATTTGAAACACCCTGGGAAAGCTGCGGATGTGAGAGTGCCCGTACATGGGCTGTGATGTCCAGGCAGAGTTGTGCCAGGTTGTCTGAGACCGTTGGCTTGACTCAAGCTCTCTCCTGGGGGCTCTGTGCTTATGAGGAGCTAAAGAGGTGGCACCACAAGGTCTGGAGCTGTCACCTGGGCAGACTCGGGCAGCAGAAAAGTTAGTGACCCTTGCAGGTTCACATGACCTTCCTGGAAGGATGTCTGCAGTGTCCTGGGGAGAGGCGCGCTCGGGTTCAGGAGGCTGTGAAGATGGCAATACGAAGGTTTCAGGCTGTTCTTGTTTCCCTGTGTGCGCCTGTGCTGGGCTTGGGCGGAGTAGAACATTGGAAGTCAGGGTGTCCAAACAAGCGAAGGGGGATTGGAAATGTTGAGCTGCTTCTCACTGGTAAGGTTGACGTGGGTGAGCTCCAGGCATCCATGGGTGCTTCTGAACGCAAGCGTGTGTACACACGCCGTTGCACTATGTCTCCTCACCCAAGCAACGTTTCTTTTCAATTCCTTCTACACATGCATCGTGAGCCCTACCACACGTTTAGAAATTGGGATTCGATGGACACAAAATGTGTGAGGATCGAGAAGAAAGCTATGTTGGAGCCATTTTAAAGTGATGAATTTTGGGTAAATTCAGCAGACTTGACATAGTTAGGGGTTCTCAATTGTACAGAATTAACAAACTTCCCATATCACTTATAAGACTGACACCAAGACCATCTCTAAGGGACACAATGTCATAATTCTACCCCTTGGTCTGATCTAGCAGGAGTCCGTCCTTAACAGGACTCACTCTGAGGAAATACGACCCGTTCCTTTTATCCCTTCAGCACTTATTAAGTGAATTTAGTTTATTTTTTTAAACTTTGGTCAATTTTCAGTTCTAATAACATAACCTCCCCGCCCCCCCAGTTCCCCTTGTTATTCTTTTCAGTGCTATAAACCATCAAGATTTTTACTATTGAATGTAATATATATTTGCTGTCAATATCTTGTCTGGTCACAATTGTCAATTTTATCAATCACTTAGTCAAGTTCTTTGGCCTCTGTATTGTTCAGTATTTGCCAATATCTTTATCGCATGAATGTTTTCTTTTTCAACCCTTCCTAAAATTTTGTTTTCATTTTGTTTTGATATTTCAAGGTAAGGTCTTTCTCTAGGCCAGGCTGACCTGGAACTCACTCTGTGCTTCCAGGCTGGCCTCGGACTCATGGTGATCTTCCTACTTCTGCCTTCTGAATGCTAGGATTAAAGGCGTGTACTACTATGCTAGACTTTTGAGGTAGGGTCTCACTCTAGCCCAGGCAGACCTGAAATTCACTATGCAGTCTCAGGGTGGCCTTGAACTCATGGCGATCCTCTTGCCTCTGTCTCTCGAGTGCTGGAACTAAAGGCATGCGCCATCACACCTGGCTGTTTTTGTATTTTTCTTTTTGAGACAGGCTTTTGTTATGTAACCCAGTCTGGCTACAAGTTTGAGATTGCCCTGCCTTTGCCTCCCCAGAGCTAGAATCAAATTACCACGTCTAGCCCAGATGTATTCTTTATTCTAAATTTCCCAACTTGATAAGTGCTAGGATTCATGTGCCCCAGAGGCGCGGCATGACTTCCTGACAGAGCAGGCAGTTAGATGTAATTTGGCCCCCAGTCCTGCTCTCATTGCTCTGTGTCTGCTTCGAAGAACCACTTCTCCGAGAATCTAAACTTCTTCATCTAAGGTTGCGGCAGTGATCCGCTGTGGGTGATGTCAAAGATGAGCTCATTCCTGGATGCATACAGCCACATAGCAAGGGTACGCAGTTGGTGCTTGGTGGGTGGCAAGTTCTTTTGTCTGAATTCCCTGGTTTCTTCAGCCAGAGCTCCCCGTCGCCTTGGACATTTATTATGAAGCTCATTGCATCTCAACCTCAGACAGTGCCTTCAATTTCACATGGTAAAGTGTTTTTTTTTTTTTCTTTTTAAATAACCTATTGCCTTGAATCAATTCTCCTAGCCTCCCCCTCCCTCTGCCTCCCGAGTGCTGGGATTGAAGGCGAGCGTCACCACACCCGCTTCAACTCCCTTCTTACTGTACTTCCTGTCACTGTGTGCAGAATGTGGCCACAGCACGGCCGGCTTCTTGCTTTTCTCATTGACTTCATTAACTAGCTCCCTTACTAGGCTGAAGCCTACTGGGAATATGTTGTGTTTTCTAGATATAGCATATGCCTCACATATGCTGTTTCTCAACATACACATGAATGAATGGAATGTTAAATATATCATTTAAATGAAATAGAATCATGAATGTCTTGAAGTTTTCAAAATGAACTAGAGTGCCAGACCCTCCATTCTCTTTTCTTTTTTTTTTCAATTTTGTTTGTTTGTTTATTTTTATTTATTTATTTGAGAGCAACAGAGAGAGAGAGAGAGAGAGAGAATGGGCGCACCACGGCCTCCAGCCACTGCAAACGAACTCAAGATGTATGTGCCACCTTGTGCATCTGGCTTATGCAGGTCCTGGGGAATCGAGTCTTAGACCAGGGCCCTTAGACTTCACAGGCAAGCACTTAACTGCTAAGCCATCTCTCCAGCCCTCCATTCTCTTTTCAATGCCCATGCTTTCCCTCCTGTATCTGTCCACCTTTCGCCTCCCTCTCTTGAATGAAAGAAATCCTGAGCATTGCAGCCCCGAGTGGGCCACACATAGCTGCACAGGAACACTCGCCAGCAGGTTCCCGACAAGGATGGGGATACATTGGTGCTATTGTTACTTCTCAGGAGAATCAATGCCTAGGCTCCTCAGTGAGCTGGGGGTGTGGACTTTGTATGAACCATCAGCTCTGTGGTGTGGGTTTTCCTGAACTCTTTTGATGTGGGATCTCCCTGCGTAGACCGTGTTGGCCATGGACTGTCAGTGATCGTCCTGCCTCAGCCCAGAGAGTGCCTGGATTATGGCTGTGCACCACCCTTTCCTGTGCTTGTGTTGTGTTTACTTACACTAACTATTTATATCTGAGGAACCATGCTCAGGGAAGACATAGACTGGGGAAGAAGTAGGATTTAATTTCCAGACAGGGTGCCATTCGACAGCTCTTCTGAAAGGAGAAAGAAAGGAGGAAAATAATCATATTGTGCAGAAGCTAACCATTTATTGCTGGGACAAAACACCAGGCCAGAAACAGCTTGTGGAAGGAGAGGGCTACAGTTTTGTGGGGAAGTTCTGTCATGACTTGGAAGGCAGAGCAGGAGCAGGCAGGTGCACATCACACCTTGGCAGAGGGAGGCTGAGAGAAGCGAGCCGAGAATGGCAAGTGTAGTTGGGCTATGACACCCCAAATCTACCCCAGTGATGCACTAGCTCCACATGGCTCTACCTCCACAAAGCTTCACATCCTTCCCAAATGACCTTACCAAGCGCGATTAAGTCAAATGCATGAGGGGGGTGGGCATTTTCATTTCACTACACAATGTGTCATTGAAGTTGTTCATCCATGTGAATGAGTCGGGTTTCTCCAGGGAATCGGAATCAATATGTTGAGAAAGAAAGAAAGAAAGAAAGAAAGAAAGAAAGAAAGAAAGAAAGAAAGAAAGATAGGAAGGAAGGAAGAAGAAAAGAAAGAAGGAAGGGGGACCTAATAGGATGGTATTATATATATGTAAGTAGAAGAACAGATTAATGTGAAAAGGCCCAAGTGAGGTCAGGGGAAGAGATTGAATAAGGAAAGGTGGAGGGAAGGCTAATCAAAATCTAAGAGGTTATAAATAAGTCCTATGAAAACCTACTTTTTGGGACAATGGAACGCATAGGAGCCATAGATAGTTACTAGAAATTTTTCAGTGCCAGGGATGGGATACTTTCCAGTGAGTTGTTGGCAAAGGAGGTCCCTGATACCTCAAAATATTAGAGTTCAGTGCTGAAGCTCTTGGTTTCCCACCAGGAATAGATGGTAAGACCTTGTTGCTAAAGATTCCACATACTTGGGCTGCAAGGTCACGAGAAACCCTGCTGGAGCTGAGCTGAAAACCTCTTCCATGTAGACAAGCTGACAGAAAGCTGGAAAAAGCCACACTGCATGCAGTTCAATGGGAGAGAGGGAAATCACCAGTGAAGATAGTCAAAAGTGGACATTGCAAGCCTTATATTTGGCCAGCCAGGTCTATTGAGCCAACTGGTGCAATAGTGGCATATCTGTTATAGGGGAAACCAACCACCCTCTACTTTGACTGGGGGCCCACTCCATGGGAGGGAATACATCCCTTATACTGAAAACCTACAACAGGGGTAGTCATGAGCCCTAGGAGTGTAATGTCTGCTGCTATCTGGCTAAAAGTATATACTATGCTGACCAAACTGCCCAGTGAGCACTTCTATTAGCATTCATACCTATATACTAATGTTACTCTCACTTTTGGTTAGAGAATCTTCTCTTTTCAGATGGCACTGACCTTGGGATGACTCAGAAGGCACCATGGTACTGAGAAGAAGTGACAGAGGAGTGCTCAGCACTGCAATATCTCTATCACACCTTCCAAGGCTCAGGGTCCATTGAGGAAGAGGCAGCAGAAAGAATGTAAGAGCCAAAGGAAGAGTAGGACTCCTCACAATGTGTTTCTCCAGACACAAAATGGCCTGGATATCCATGACCTCACAGTGCCTGACACTATCTACACAAGACCATCATAATAGGAGGAAAAGATCATGACATCAAAATGAAAGAGTGATTGATTGAGAGGGAGATGGGGTATGATGGAGAATGGAGTTTCAAAGGGGAAAATGGGGGGAGGGAGGGAATTACCATGAGATATTGTTTACAATTATGGAAGTTGTCAATAAAAAATAATATATTAAGTAAAGAAGGAAGGAAGGATGTTAATGACATAGATACAGAGAAAGATATTTATTGTGAGGGTTTGACTCTGTAATACTAAGTAGGTTGAGGAGTCCCACCATCTGCCAACCTCGAACTTGTGGCAGAGGCATGCCAGGGGAGTTATTCTCATCTAAGCCTACAGGCTAGAGAAACAATGGCACCAGCATCCAAGGACAGAAGAAGATGGACACTATAGCTCAAGAAGAGAAAAAGATTTGTCTGTCTTCTGTTTTGTTGTTGTATTTTGACTCTCCCTGAGTCGGGTAATTACCAATTCAAATTACTAAACCCACACGCACACTCACACACACCACAAAAATAACAGTTCTCCCATTATACAGGCATCACTTAGTCCTGTCAAATCAACAGATAAAATTAACCACTCCATTATGCAATAACTTGGTCTTAATGAATTATTCTGTCTTAGTCTGTTTTGAGTTATAACAAAATACGTAAAGATGGGTGATTTATAAAGACAAGAGGTATATTTAACTCACAGTTTTGGAGGGTTAAATGTGAAGATCAGGTAGCCGCATCTGTTCCACCTCTCGGGAGAGACCCCTGTTCCTCGGCAGCGTGTCAGAAGGCATCCTCTGATGGCAGCGTGTGTGTGAGTGGACCAAGTAGAAGAAATCGTCATGGAATGGTTAAAATTTTGAAGAATTCTAGTTAAGAGACTTTCAATTCACTCCCACCAGATGAGCGTCAATCCTTCCAGCGATGGAGTCACTGTGGCCTAGTGACCTTCTACTAGGTCCCACGCCTCACACCTCCCACCACTTCTCAGGACTGCTCTGATGGCAATCAGTGTTCTGGCATTTGAACCTCTGAGGGACCACTTATACCTAAACCACAGCCACTTATTTTTCTGCTCTTTGACTTAGTGCCCCTGTTTTCATTAGACAAATTGGCTTGTTGTCAGTGTTGCTTTGCCATGGCAAATCCAGATGAATCTTTTCCTTCTTGTGAATAACCTACACAGAAAAAGAAAAGAAATAGACTATAAGGTTTCATTCATTTTATTGGTTTATAGTATTGTTATTCATGATGATAAATGAACTATGTTGTTTTTGAGACCGTTTGCATTCAAGACCACGCTGGGCAATAGGAGAAAATGACTCTTTTATCTGAGTCAAAAAAAAATTTGCCTCTTTTCTTTCTTTTTCTCCTGTTCTTTTTCCACTAACCTTTTGCTTCAAATCTCTCTTTTGCTCCCTTATTATTTAAAGGACTTCTAGACAGAGGCCTTCTTTGGGTAGCTAATGGCCTCACCCGGACTAGTTCCCACCTTATCTTTCACGTCTGTTGTGTACTCTAGACAAATAAAACAGATGGGGAACAATATTTTGAGCCAAAGAACACAGTGAAGTTGGAAATATTTGTCTCATGTAGCCGCAGCCATATTTATTGTTGTGCTAGATAACAGATGCTAAAACACTAGAGAGTAGAAGATAGGGTTCCTGCAATCTACTGCCCTTTTTCTCACATCCACACCCCTGGTCCTGCTGAGATCTTGATGCGGGACATCCTTCCCCTCTCTCGGCTTTGTGAACTCCTTTTCATCTAAGAACCTTAGCTCCCACACCAGAGGTTGCTCCCTCCTCTGCATAGCACCTTCCAGATGGCCTGCAGGCGCTGTTTCTGTTTGGTAAGAACTACCTCCTTGCACGTTTGTCTTCCCCACGAGGCTTGAGCTTCCTGGGAATGATGGACTGTGATTATTTCCCAACCGGACTTCTCAGAGCCAAGCCTGGTGGAGGCCTGGCACAGAGGAGTTACTCAAGTGTTTGTTGAATAAATATTAAATAAATGTGGAGATCTGTGCTTAGTCCAAGATGATGTAATATATGTAATCATTGACTCAGATAATAATATCCTAAGCAGATCAATTAGGTAATATACAAACATGACCAAGATTCTCTGTGTTCACCAAAAATATATTGAAAACAATTATTTTATTTTGAAGTCCAAATAAACATTTCCATTGACCTAGGCTTGTTCCATAGATCCATTTGGCAATATAAATGATCACAGTAGTTAAGAATGTCACTTCTGGAGTCAGCATGCCCTGGCTGAATTCCTGGTTTAGGTGTTTACTGGCCTTAGGGCACGGAACCTCCTGTCTCAGCTATTCTCTGTAACAGCACAATACCCCTACCCCACCACCATGGATAATTAAACAAAACTAAGATATGTCACCAAAACTCTGCATATCTTAAACACTAAATAAGTGGATCACGTTGTCCAGAGGCCATATGTTTCTGGAACTGAACTGTGTGATAGCACTAGACGACCCTGGACTGAATGTTTTATTTGTTTTCTAATTTCCCTTAGCGCAGATCTTGTTGGCAGGTGCTGGGATCTGACCTCAGCCTCCCTCATGTTGAGTCTCACAGGGCTCATGTAATGTGAGAATACAATTGACATTTCAGAACCCGCCCCACCTCTGACACACACACACACACACACACACACACACACACACACACACACACACTTCTCTCTTTGCTTCTTTTTTTCTTTCTGGTTTTCTGAGGTAGGGTCTCACACTTTAGCCCAGGCTGATATGGAATTCACTATGTAGTCTCAGGGTGGCCTTGAACTCACAGAGGTCTTCCTACCTCTTCCTCCCAAGTGCTGGGATTAAAGGTATGTGCCAGCACACTGGGTCATGCTTGCTTCTTTCTTACTAAAAGTCCTGGATCATAAGTGGAAAGTAAGTACTGTGTTGATCTCTAAATTCTGTTCTGGATGTCAGACTAGTTTCTTGTCGTGAGGAATTGAATTGAACAATAGGGTTGGCCCTCAGGAGGAGCTAAGATCTCCTTCCCAGAGGAGAAATTGGTGTGGAAATCAAGGTTGGTAATTGAGCTAGTACGTGAATTCAAAGGTGTTAGTTCTAGGAGCAGAATTTTGTGTTGAGGTAACATGTACATTAGCAAGAGTGGAGCTGAGGACCAAGATTTAAGGAGAACAGAAGTGAGAGATCCCTTACCTTTGGACAATCACCCCAACCCAGCATGCACCAGTGATCAGGGTGGAGGCTTTGAGATCAGTGTTGTGATCCCAAAGCCATCCTCCTGCCCTCTCAGTCCCATTTGTTACATCTGTAAAACCAAGACTGAGAAAGGATCTGGTGGTACTAACGTGTTCAACTCAGTCTTGGCTCTGGGACAGGAAAGAACCATGAAGTTGTCAATGTTGGGTTTTTACCCCCAGAGCCTCCAAGCAAACCCTTGGTCCAGTTCTGTATTAAAGAGATTGAGTAGAAAATCAAGGAAGCATTAACCTTTTTTTCACATTTAATTTTACTAAATTTTTTATTAGCTTTGAAAATTGGATTTCATTATGACATTTTTATACAAACTTGTTTCCCTACTATACCCTCCTTTCCCCCTTCCCCTCCCACTTGTGCCCTCCTCCCAAGTCCGCCTCCTTTGTGTTTTCATACTACACATTTCCTTCAGTCGTAACCCTTATCATTACCTCTTGCTCTCTGGCCATCTCCTGTACCCAATCCCAGCCTGGGCTCACTCTTACATCCCCTTATTTACATACATACAGTTGTTGAACATTAGGGTCTTACATATGAGAGAGAAAAATAGCTAGGAAGTAAAATCTAACTGTCCACAAACTGCTAACTAGACAATAAAGATAGGGTACATTTACATGACAGAGGTTTACTCAGCTATAAGAAAGGGAAGTTATAAAATTTGCAAGAAAATGGATGGGATCAGAAAAATTTTATTTAGTAAGGTAACCCAAGCCCATAAAAACACTAACATGGTTTAAAACTACAGGTATGTATCACTTGAGAACATTCACTTGTCGCTGTCCACTAAAGGAAAGTTCATTTGAGTAGGAGCTGCTTGCCTCCAGACTGGATCTGATCTTTGGCTCTAATTTGCATCTGAAGGATGATGAATATGGGATGCTGGGCAATTGCTGCCCCAGGTCCTTAGAGAAGTGAAGGCTACTTTCTTGGTGGATAGCCCGAGTTTGCCTGAAATATTTTAGAGACACCATGTGGTTTGCTTGTCTCAGACTCTGTTTATGCATAGAAGTGGCCATGCCGACCATAAGTAGCTAATTAGAGCATCTTGAAAATGGGTCGAGAGTACACCTGAGTATTTGCACAAATGGCCATGCTCAGGTGGGAGAGCACTCTATGGATGATAGGTGAAGTTCAATTGCCAGGACTTTTACTTAATATGTTTAGTTCTGTTCTTGGGAATAAATTCAGCTTGCTTGAACCTATGGGTCCTTAAACGTACTTACAGTTGATTGACCTTTATACTTACTCAGGTGCATGCTGAAAGAAGACAAAAGAAAATTGTTAATAAACAGGAAATACACTGTCCATATTTGTACTTCAAGGAAGGTTAGACAAATGTCTTACTGCTTTTTCATTTGTCATTAGTTTTTTTTTTTTTACTATTGTAAATATCAGTGCCTAAATGTAGACAGAGGAAATGGATATTGATAAACAATAACTTCTCTGATTCTTGAGATTATATATGTTGCTATGTTGCTTATGTTTATATTTCTTGAGGTAATGCCAGGCTACCTTATTTTAGGGGTTGTTGGAAGGGTCTGTGTGAGAAAAATAGTAAGATGATGAGAGTTAATGATTAAAACTTAGCAGAGGTCTTTAATTTCTCTTTTCCACTGGGTTCTAGAAGAGGTGTTTCTCTCCCCTTTCCTTACACAGGCTGTTTGTGCTGACTCTATTATCACTCTCCCCAGCCTCACACACTTCACTGAATGTCAGCTGGCATGAGTGACTTCTAAGTCAACAATCTATTTTTTTTTTCATTTAAAAGGATTTACTTACATAAAGAACCTATCATTGAACCATATTATTACAATAAGCCTCTTTAACCCAGTTATGGAGGGGGTCTTAGACTCTGCCTTGAAGGTCTGTGTCTGAGTCTTGCCTTGCCCAGCCATTGCATGGTGAGGAGAAACTGACATGCCTTCTCCCCTCAGGTTTCCTGTACAGGAAACAGGGTGATGGCACATGAGATGACATCTCAAACCAAAACTACTTGGAAACTCAAGTTGTAAAGGTGAATGATTTTATTTCTTCCAGAATGTAGAGATGGTATCTCCACACTTTATGTATGCATGTGTATTGTGTGGTGTTCATGCATGTATATGTGTTTACATATATGTGTGTAGGTATAAGTGCACACGTGTATGTGTGTGCATGTGGAGGTTAGCGATGGATGTTTTCCTTCGTTACTCTTCACCTTATTATTATTAGTTTTCTTTGTTTTTGTTTCGTTGAGGTTGGTTCTCACTCTAACCTAGGCTGACCTGGAATTACCTCTCATAGCAATCTTCCTGCCTCTGCCTCCGGAGCACTGAGATTAAAGGCCTATGCCACCACACCCAGCTAATTCACTTAATACTTTGAGACAGGGACTCTTCTGAACCTAGAACTCACCAATTCAGCTTGGCTACCAGTCAGCAAGCCTCAGGGATTGCCTGTCTGTGCTTCCCCGGCTCTGGAATGATGGATTTGCTACCAAGCTTGGCGCTTTACCTGGATGCTGGGGATCCAGCTTTAGGTCCTTGTGATTGCACACAGAGCACTTTACCTGATGAGCCATCTCTCCGGTCCTTGTTTATTTGTGTATTTGAGACCAGGTTTCACTATGTGGCCCAGGCTGGCCTCAAATTCATGATCCTCCTGCCTCAGCTTCCTGAGTACTGACAGCATAATTTTAATCCTTAGCATTTGGCAATGAGCAAGTACACAGCAGGTCACAGATGCGTGTTGAAGGGAGTTTTGGTGTTTTCACAGGTGTCTGTGTTTTATGCAAGGGCTTCTTGGCTCCTCTGTGAGCTTGGGAGAGACCAGGGTTGACCCTCGGTCTTCTCAGCAGTCCTGATTCTGCCTGGTACACCACAGCAGCCTCCCAAGGACTCTGCCGTGCATGCACTTTGCTCCAGAAGGAAGCACAAAGTCAACCCGTCATAGACACACGGCCTTTCTTTGTAGCCACATGACTGAATACAGAGGTCTTTAAACTTCAAGAAACATTCATAAAGAAAGAGTCATGCATGACCCTGGGAATAACAAATAATCCCAAAGAGATCACAGATGTTCTGTCATAAGTACTTCAATAAACTCTTTATAAAACTGTTCCAGGATAAAACATATCCTCCAACAGCAGTAACCAGAATCTATTCAAAACAAAGAAACACTTGGAAGAGGTCATTTATTGTGAACAAACACACAAGATACATTCGCCCAGCTGCGTTTTCTTTGTAATTGACACATGAGTCAGGGTTATGGCATACATGAAAACCATTTTGGATTCTTTAGCCAGATCCCAAGAGGTCAGCCCATCGTTGCATTTGTTTCTGTGTTGGCCTAATGTCCAGAGCAATGAACTAGGAACATGAATTCCGGTTCACTTATGAAGCAAAGGAAAACAAGTCAACCTGTGTGTCCTAATTTCCTAAATTCTAGAGTGAACATTAAAACACAGTCAGGGCTGGAGAGGTTTGCTCAGTGGTTAAAGGCACTTGCTTGCAAAGCCTGATGGCCCAGATTTGATTCCCCAGCACCCATATAAAGCACAAAATGGCACATGCATTTGAAGTTCGTTTGTAGTGGCAGGAGGCCCTGGTGTTCTCTCTCCCTCTCTGCTTGCAAAAAAAAAAAAAAAAAAAAAAAAAAAAAATTGCCTAACTTCTTCTCAGGACAGCATTAAGGGTTAGTTGAGGAGACATTCATGAAGATGTTAGAAAAGGGAACATAAAACTCCTCACGCAGACATTTTGTAATCACTGTAGATATTGCTGTTGTCACTTGCAGGCCTATATGGTTACTTTCAAAATTGTGGGTTAAGATACTCAACAGCTGGCCTGACTTCAGCTTGGGTCACTATGCCCTTTCTCTAGGCAACCATGAAGAACACTTTGTATGCTCACTGTGAAAGTTGGAGCGTTGACTCTTAAAAAACATGGTAATGATGTTTATTTTTGTCTTCTAACATAAGAATTGCCACACAATACATGCCTAAACAATATTTCTTAAATAAGTGAATAAATTTCACATTATTAGATGATTTTCCAAAAAGAAAGAAAAAAAAAAAAAACAATTTGTAATACCTTGCAGTGTCTTTGGAAAATAAGCTATTAACTTGGAGAAAATTTTATTTTTAGAGGATGTGGTCAGTTATTAAATAATAATAAAGCATTAGGTTAAGAACAAATACATGAGGGCTGGAAAGATGACATAGCAATTAAGGCACTTGCCTGCGAAGCCTAAGGACCCAGGTTTGCTTCCCTAGCACCTACATAAATCAGATTCACAAGGTGGCTCATGTGTCTGGAGTTCATTTTCAGTTGCTAGAGGACCTGGCATGCTCATTCTCTCTATCTGCCTCTTTCTCTCATAAATAAATAAATAAAATATTTAAAAAGACCATATACATTGTAGTATCAAAACATTAATCAAAGCCAAAGTTGTCAAAGTTGAGCCCTATGGAAACTTAACTAATTAAAAATAAATAAGTTGGGGCTGGAGAGATGGCTTAGTGGCTAAGGTGTTTGTCTGCAAAGCTAAAGGACCTCGGTTTGATTCCCCAGGATCCATGTAAGCCAGATACACAAGGGGGCGCATGCATGTGGTGTTCATTTGCAATGGCTAGAGGCCTTGGAACGCCCATTCTCTCTCTCCCTCTCTCTGCCTCTTTAGCTCTCTCTCACAAATAAATAAATAAAAATATTTTTTATAAGAACAATAAATAAATAAGCTAACAAAGGAGAGAGTTTGGGCAGAAGTGCCTTGCAGGGGTACAAATGAACAGTGTGTGTCCAGAAGACAAGTTGTCACAGAAAAATTTCAGTGCCGGCACTGGGATACTTCCCAGTGAGTTGAAGGTCAGGGAGGCCCCTGGGGCCTCCAAAACATTACAGATCATTGCCAAGGCTCTTGGTTGTCCATCAGAACTAGATGGTAAGACCCTATTGCTGAAGACATGGTTGGACAGCAGGTCACTGAGAAATCAAGTTACAGCCGAGCTGGAAGCCTCCTCCCTGCTGACTAGTGGTCATAATGCTGGAAACAACTATGAGCCTTCTGGGGGAGAAAAGTCAACAATCTTAACCAGTAGTGGACTCTGTAAGCTTTTACACAACTGGCCACCCAGGCAAGATGCATCAACTAGTGCAATAGTGGCATGCCTGTTATGGGGGTAATCAACTGCTTTCTAATTGATGCCCATTCCATGGGACAGAATTAATGCCTAAGTACTGAAAATTTAGTCCAAAGTGTATGACTGGGAAGGTCACAAATCCTAAGGGGGAAGGTACTACTGTTATCTGGCTACATGAATGTATTGTGCCTGCCAAATTGCCTCCTAAATACTTATTTTTATGCATACTTATTAATTCTGCTCTTACTTTTGGCTAAGGAAGTCTCTCTTTTCAGATCACAGTGACTCTTGGGGAAATTCAAACCATATCAAAGAGTCAAGATGTGACCGTTGCTTGTCTAGAACTTAGTGAGGCATGTATATCACACCCTGCAGTGGTTCAGTGACTATAGGGAAATAGGTTTCATAAAAAATGTAAAAGGAGCCAAAGAGATGGCTTAGCAGTTAAGGCACTTGCCCACAAAGCCAAAGAACTGAGGTTTATTCACCAGAACCCGTGTAAACCAGATGCACAGGTTGGTTTATGCATCTGGAGTTCATTTGCAGTAGCTGAAAGTCCTGGAACACCCACTTTTTTCTCTCTCTCTTTCTGTCTGCTTCTTTCACTCTCTTAAAAAAAAAATAAATGTAAGAGCCAAAGGATGAGGAAGAGTTTTTTGGAACACTATCTACCAGACATAAAGTGGTTTTATTCATGACCTCATAGTTGCTGTCATTATTTGCATAAGATCTTCATAATATTGGGCCCATGATCAGGTTGCCATGGATGATGGAAGAGGGCAAAATAAAACAAAATAGGTATCAATTATAGAAGAGGGAATAGTAGGAAAAAGCAGTTTCATTGGAGGGTAGAAGGGGAGGAGGGACAAAAGAAGGTAGTTATAAGGGATCATGTAAATTTTTTAATGAAGATTTTCATTATAAAATGAGTAAAAATGATTCCTTACTTTAATTTTTTAAACTTTTTCTTTTCTTTTTTTTGAGGTAGGGTCTTGCTCTAACCCAGGTTGACATGGAATTCATTATGTAGTATCAGGCTGGCCTCAAACTCACAGTGATCTTCCTACTTCTGTCTCCCATGTCCTGGAATCAAAGGGGTGTGCCACCATACCTGGCTTTTTATTTTTTCAAAAATACCTTTTTATTTATAACCTGTGTATGTATAGATAATATGCCTTGATCATAATCCCTTCCTACTACTCCTCTTTTCCCCTCCAGAAGCCCCCCACATACTGAATCCCTTCTTCTTTCCAACAAATCTACTACTTTGATGTCATCATTTTCCCCTCCTCTTGTGCAGGTTTTATGTAGGCTGTGTCAGCCACTGTGAGGTCATGAGTGCCATGGCACTTTGTGTCTGGAAGGTACTATTGCAAAGCACTCCTCCCCTTCCTTTGGCTCTTACAATCTTGGGCAGGCCAAGAAGACCTGGAGTTGGAGCTCTGTGCCATTTGACCACAAAGTAGTACGTATGGGAACTCACAATAGTCACCAGTTTTCTATTTTCCTTATTAGTGAATATTAATTAGTATTATTCTATTATTTTCTGCTACTAAAACCAAATATCTGAGGCAAGATGACTATAAAGGCAAAGAGTCTTAAAGATCATATAAGGGCTTCTAGTTGCAGTGATGCATACCTGTGATGCCAGCACTGGCCAGTTAATTTCTTACTGTTGAGACAAAATACCCATCCAGAAGCAGCTTGTGGAAGGAAAGGTTTCACTTTGGCTCACAGCTATGAGGGGAAGTGAGGGGAAGAGTCCATTGTGGTGGGAAAGCATGGCGGGAGCAGAAAACCAGCCTCACATCTTCACATTCAGTCCACAGTGACAGAACAGAGAGCAACAAATCCTGGTGCTTAGATAGCTTCTCCCTTTTTATATAGTCTAGGACCCTTTGCCCATGAAGTGGTGCCACACACAGTCAGGGTGAGCCATCCTATCTCAACTAATCTAATCTAGAAAATCTCTCATCGTTATGAGCAGAGATTTGTTTCTATGGTGACTGGCTGACAACAAGGGGTTAACAAGAGGCTCAGACTGGAGGAACACAACTTTGAGACAAACCTGAGCTACACAGCCATGTCCAGGTCTTCTGGGACTGCACAGGGAGACCCCATTTCAGCAAACAAACAAAGCAAAACAAAATTATAAATGGTTTGCTTAGTTAGCTCAGACAAGGAGAATGAGCCTTGCATCCTCCAGTCCCTGGATTTAGCCCCTGTTAACACTGTACTGAGCAAACAAATAAGTAAAAAATTATATAGCCCGTCTAGACACTTAAACATGCTAGTCAGAAAAATCAAGTTGGAGCTGAGCTGGGAACCTTCCTGAAAACAGAAAGCTGGAAAAAGCTACACCGCATGCAGCCCTATGGTAGAAAGAAGTCATCACCAGTGGTAAACAGCAGTGGACCCTGCAAGCCTTAAGTCTGGCCAGCCGGGCCAAATGTGCCAACTGGTACAATAGTGGTATGCCTGTAAGAGGGGAAACCAACCACTCTCTAACTGGACTAATAGGCCCGCTGCACAGAAGGGAATACATGCATGGTAGTCAAAACCTAGTCAAAACCTGAGGAGGTCATGAACCCTAGGGGAGTAATGGCTGCTGTTATCTCCTTAAATGCATATAATTATGACCACCAAACTGCCCTATAGGCACTTTTAAAAATGTTCATACCCGTATAGTAATGCTAGTCTAATTTGGTTAGAGAAGCTCCTCTTTTCAGAAGGTGGTGATAACTGGAGTGACTCAACAGTCACCATGGTGCTGAGAAGAAATGATAGTGGAGTGTTCAGCAGCAAGTGAGCCATCTCTGTCACACTCTCCAGAGCTCAGGGTCCACTGCAAAAGAGGTAGTAGAAAGAAGGTAAGAGCCAAAGGATAGGGAGGACTGCTTACAATACAATCTTCCAGACACAAAATGGCCTTGATATTCATGACCTCACGGTGGCTGACATTACCTGCCCAAGATCTTCATAATAAGAGAAAAAGATGACATCAAAACAAAAGAGAGACTAATTGGAAAGGTGAGGGAATTAGATGGAGGGTGCATTTGAGAGTGCTCAGAGAATGGGAGTGGGGGAGGGAATTATCATGGTTTATTGTGAACACTTATGGAAGTTGTCAATAAAAAGTTAAAAAAAGGAATAAGCTGAATCAGGACTGATATGATAATGTATTAACTTCAGAATTACATTGCATAGAAAACATATCATTTAAGCGATTTTGGGTGGAATATTTGCTAATCTGATTAAATTTTTAAAAGCTAGAACAATATCAACAACAACTAACAAAAAACCATAGTGCTGGTGCTCAGAAAAGTCAGTTGATTGAAGGAATTCTCTCTGCCTCTGGTTCAGGAACCATGAAGCAAGCAGAAGGTGTCAGATTCTGTAGGACAAGCAGCTCCTGCCTAGCACAAGACCCCTGTGTCCCGGTGAGGAGGGGATGGGGGGGCCGTGCTGGCGGGGACGCCTGGGAGGACGCACAGCACCTGAGGGCCTCGCAGGTTGGGCTTTGCTATCCAGCCAACTGCTCTGGCTTCCTAGGTTTGACTTTTCAGTGACTCCAGGACATCATTCCTTTTAAAAAAATATTTTATTTATTTATTTATTTGAGGGAGAGAGAGAAAAAGACTAAGAGGGAGAGGAGAGAGAAAAAAAAGGCACAAAAGGCCCTCCAGCCACTGCAAATGAACTCTAAATGCATGCACCCCCTTGTGTAGCTGGTTTATGAGTGTCCTGGGGAATTGAACCTGGGTCCTTTGGCTTTGCAGGCAAGTACCTTAACCTCTAAGCCATCTCTCCAGCTTGTTTTTTTAAAACACACACACACACACACACACACACACACACACTTATTTATTAGGACATCATTCTTCACTTAACACATATTTACATTTTCAAGCAAGAGCAAGTTTTTTTTTTTTTTTTTTTTCCCTACTATGTTGACTTCTGGTTTTGTTCATAGATGATTTGGTTCTCTGAATCTCTGAATTTCTTTTGCCTTCTTCTACATTCCATGCAGTGTTCTTCTTCTATGTTCAAGTGCCCCGCTGTGTAATTATTTTTAGATCAAGTATTTTTACTGCTACAATTGCTGAGAGTAAATTATATACTATACAGCCTTTAAGGCAGTTGTTAGATTTAGATGTTATAAAATTCTTTTGAAGCAAAACTTAAGACTCTTCATACTACTTCTTGGATGCAGGTCTTCCACATGCCTGCTGTAGTCACTCTATGGGCAGCCCTTAGACATGTGTCCTGGTGAGAAATCTTACTCCTTCCAGGCCCTTTGCACTGCAAAGTCTGCAGAAATCTGGCCACTAGATCAATGTGACAATCTAAGAAAAAATACCGTCTTTGCCAGGCGTTAAGAACATGGGAGGCGGGTGCACAGAGTGGAGAGGGCACAGGCTTGTGAGACACTGAAATTAGCCACTGAACTCAGGTTTTCCAAGAATAAGCTGTAAAAATTTGGGTGAGTTACTTAATGCCTTTGATTTTCCTTTTTTGCACCTATAAAAGAAGAGTGATAAGGCTTATCTTGCAAGGCAATTGAGAAAAGCAGTTAATACATAGAAAAAAAAAATATCTAGTGTACACTTGGAACTCAATAATGGCAGCCAAAACATAAAATACATCCTGCATTTTCTTCTCAGAATGTCTATAGTGCAAGGAGGTGTGAAAGACTCACATTGCATATGATGTAAACAAGCACCATCTCCTTATTTTTATCGACATCTGCATCTAGATACATATTTCTTGCTGCAGATGCAGATGTGCTTTAAATGTATTCTAATTTCCAGGGCTTATCTGCCACATGCTTCTCCCTTAATTTGACAGGAGTTCCATCCTTCAAGTTTTTAACATGAGAAGTTTCAAATCTACATAAAACTTGAAAGGACAGAACAACAAACGTTGATATGGCTTTTCCTAGGTTTATGAATTTTCATACTGATTGTTCAGGCTAGCATGCAAAGTCTTCGTGACATGTTCATCCACGTGCCACTATACTTTGTTCCCATTTGTTCCTCTCCCCCACTGCCTTCCCCACATCTTCCCCTCCTGCAGACCCAGTTTCTTCCCCCATTCGTCCTTCTTTTGTTTTCTTATTGCATGTGTTCCATTGCCCTCTCTATTTCCCACCTTCCTTAAAATGTCTTCCTGCCTTCTCATAATCTCCTTTCTAGTTTAGTGAATTCCAAACACATATATACAAGTACATCATACATACACATATGTAATTTTAAATCTAGGTTCTACATATGACAGCAAACATGTGATATTTGTCTTCTGAGTCTGGCTTATTTCATTTAACATAATAGTTTCCAATTGCAACCATTTTCCTGCAAATGTTATGATCTCACTTTTATTTATGGCTACATTCCATTGAATACATATGCCATGTTTTTATCTATTCATCTGTTGGTGGACATCTAGGCTTGTTCAATTTCCTGGCTTGTGAAAAATGTAGCAATAATTATGGATAGGAAGTATCTCTGTGGTATCTTCACTTGGAGTCTTTTGGGTACATGTCCAGGAGTGTAATGCTGGGTCATATGGTAATTATATTTTTAGGTTTTTGAGGAACCTCCACACTAATTTTCATAATGGTTACACAAGTTTATAGTTTTACCAGCAGAGAATTAAGGTTCCTGTTTCATCTCATTCTCTCCAGCATTTATTATCTTTTTTTTGGGGGGGGGGTGATAGCCATTTTGACTGGGGTGAGCAGTTTTAATTTTGTATTTTTCTGATGGCTCAAGAGATTGAACACTTTCAAGTATTTATTGACCACTTATATTTCTTCTTTTGAGAACTGTCTATTCATTTCACTAGTCCAATTATTTATTGGATGATATGATTTTTTTGATGTTTAATTTTACATTTTTTATATATGCTATAGGTATTTTATTTAATCCCTTGTCAGATACATAGTTGGCAAAGATGTATTTCCCATTTGGTAGTCTGCTTTTCTATTATGGGATTTATCTACTTTGCTGTGCATTTTACATAATCCCATTCTGTTGATTCTTGGGAATGTTTCCGTTATTATTGGAGTCTGTGCCTATGTCTGTATCTTGAAACATTTTCCTTATGTTTTCTTTAAAGTTTCAGGGGTTACGTTAATTTTGAATTGATTTTTGTGCAGAATGAGATATATGGATCAAATTTCACTCTTCTACATGCAAAAATGCAATCCCCCCCCCCACCATTTACTAAACAGGATGTCATTTTTTCCACATATGTTTTTGACAACTTTGTCAAGAATTAGGTGGCTGCAGCCGTGCATTTTGTTCCTGGGTCCTGTGTTCTGTCCTGTTGGTCGACATGGCCGCTTTTGTGCCGGTGCCGTGCGGGTTTGGTTTCTCTGACTCTGAAACAGAACTTGAGGTTGGACGTTTGCTGCCTCTGGCAATGGATCTTTCTGCTGTCAATATTCCAGATCTTTCTTGCTTCCATATGCATTTTAAAGATATTTTCCTTCCAGTTTTTAAGTGTTATTGGGGTTTTGATGGAATTTGAATTAAATGTATAGATTCCTTTCAGTAATATATTTATTTTCAAAAAATTCAGTCCTGCTAATTCACAAGAATGGGAGATTTTCCACCTAGTGTGTCCTTCAATTTCTTTTGTTTTTATCATAGACAGCTTTCATCAATTTAGCTAGGTTTATTCTTAGATTTTTTTTTTAAGCTATTGTGAACTGTTCTTTTTGCTTGATCTCTTTCTTGATGAGTTTGTTATTGTTTTTTTTTTTTTAAAAAAGTGACTGAGTTTATGCTCATGAGTCAATAGCAATCAGTTCTTACCCATTGCTAACAATAGATTGTATACACATCCTTTCTGTTGCAGCATCTGAAAGCAAGGTGAAGACATTATAACCCTTCTCCTTGCACGTTTTGGCTGTCTTTTCTTCGTCAGAAGAGCTATCCCTACGTAACCACCCTAGGATCACACATAAGAAATTGATGTTATGTCTTCCAGTTGGGAGAAATCTTCCATACGTTTGCTCATTTCATTGTTTCAGCCAAAGAAAGTCATTGAGATTACTTGCCAGCCCAGGTGTTAGTTCTCTTGGTGGGGTGGGGGTGAATAAGAGACACAGAGAGAAAGAGAGGAGAGAGAGAAAGATAGATATGTACATAGATAGATAGATAGAGCGCAGCTTGGTCCTTGGATGTCAGACTTTGTAGTAAGTTGTGATGAGATGGGCCAGTGGAGGAGAAGCCAGTTCTTCACAGGCCTCTCTGCCTCATCCAGACCAGGGCTTGATTGACATCCCCTTTCTCGCCTGCTCAGCATTTCTTTGCTTACTCATGACGGACTTTCTCTGGAGCAATTCCTGCCTTGTTCCTGAGTCTGAAGACTTTCTGCTCCACCTCTGGGAATCCTACCTGCAGGTTTCACCTTGTCTACACATGTCTCTGAAGACAACACCAGGTCACACCTGTGTCAGCCTTCTCTGCATTGTTGCTATATGTCTTGCGTGCTTCATTTATGGACATTGATTTACTGTTCCCAAGTTACTTCATGTGACTTTTAGGACAATGATCTAGGCTCCACGTGAGCAAAGACAACACCTTGAGAGCACAATATATTCTTGATAAATATTTATTAATCGTGTCAATTAAAGTATCATTGTACAATTAATACAGATTTATTAATATGTTAATTGGTAACTTACGTATAGGTCTGTGTGACTAACAGTGAAATCGTGCGGACGTTATGCCTTTTATAACTCCAGACTTTGTGAATTGAAACATTAGTGTAACAACTAGCTCACTCCCATTGAGCTCAGAGCTGTGTTGTTCCGTTGGCTTGCCTGGACGGGAAGCACGGATCCACCCTTGCGGCACTTTCTCTTGGAGCTTCCAGAGCCAGCTGGATGCCAGGCCCCATGACATCATTCAGATGGCTCTGTGTTTGGAATGATTCAGATGTTTCAGTACTTGAACTAACTAGCTAGTCACGTGTTTTGCTTTGTTATTTCAACTATTATTGCTTAGCTTGTAGAAATAGGATGCTTCCCCACCTGTTTAGCTTCTGGAGCTGATATTGTTTGCAGCATGAATTGATATTCTAATTGACTCACTTGGGCTATGTATATTATTAGGTTTGCTAACAGACATGATCAATTTCCTAAAATGGTAGGTTTTTCACCATGATACAGTTCTTCAGTCTGTCATTATTTAAAGTTCTTAAGAATTTCACAACAATTGTTTCTGTTTTTATAGAAAACATGTTCATTTTAGACCAGGACTTTTTTTTTTAATGCTGAGAAAAATTTCAGCCTCCTCACCAACAGTCTGTTTAGTTAGAAAATGAGTCCCTTTAGGCTATATAATTTTGGTTAAAAGAATAGTAGGATTTATTTTTTCTCTTCAGCTCAGTCTGTTTATGAATGCTGTATATTCTCTCTCTCTCTCTGCTTTGGTTGTTAGAGAAATGGCCTCATAGAGCTCAGGCTGAACTGGAACTTGACATGTAGCCAAGGCTGGCCTTGAACTCTCGATCCTCCTGCCTCTTTCTCCTGGTGCTGAGATTACAGGTTTGTGCCATGCTTAGGTTATGAGTGTGTTCAACTCATTTCCAGAAATCTTGCTTCATTATAGCCTTCTGTAGCGAGGAAGCCTGTGACATTCCACACACATAAACCCAATGTTTCAATGCTCAACTTACACCTCTGTTTTTGGCATGTCCTTGTCTGAATTCAAACATCCTGAGACTTAATAGAAACAAAGCAAAACAAGCACTATAGTTTAAAGCCAGTCAAATTAGTTGTGCATAAGTATCATCACTGATTTTTATTTGTGTGTGTACATATGTGCATTGCGTGTATGTGTGGGTGTGAGTGTGCCATGGTACGCATGTAGAGGTCAGAGGACAATCGCAGGGCATTATTATTATTATTTTTAAATTTTTTGTTTATTTTTATTTATTTATTTGACAGTGACAGAGAAAGAGGCAGAGAGAAAGAGAGAGAGAGAGAGAGAGAGAGAGAGAGAGAGAGAGAATGGGCGTGCCAGGGCCTCCAGCCACTGCAAACGAACTCCAGATGCATGCACCCCCTTGTGCATCTGGCTAACGTGGGACCTGGGGAACCGACCCTTGAACCGGGGTCCTTAGGCTTCACAGGCAAGTGCTTAACCGCTAAGCCATCTCTCCAGCCCTCTCAGGGCATTGTTGGTCCTCCTCTTTCACCTTGCTTGAGACTAGCTGGCCTGTGACCTTTGGAATTCTCCAGTTCCACTTTCCATTACCATATGCATGGCCTACTTGGGTCCTGGTCTGAGGATCAGAATTCTGCTTGTCAAGTTTGCTTAGCAAGTGCTTTTAGCCACTGAGCCAGTCCCTCTCTATATGAGTGTGACAAATGTGGTCTTGGTCATGCACAAGTTTTGAGGGCATATTTCTTCAGAACCCCAGTATAGTAAGTTCAGAAAGGTAAACTATAGTCAATCTATTAAAATATGATAGTTTTTTTCACAGTTTTCTTTAACATTTGATAATATGTATAACTATGTTCCAAGATTGACACAATGGTTAGTCAGATAAATTTCAAGCTGGTTTCTTCCTGAATCCTGTCCCTGAGT
The DNA here is from genome assembly GCF_020740685.1 of Jaculus jaculus. Taxonomy (NCBI): domain Eukaryota; kingdom Metazoa; phylum Chordata; class Mammalia; order Rodentia; family Dipodidae; genus Jaculus; species Jaculus jaculus. The sequence goes on from NC_059108.1 coordinate 33,244,847, forward strand.
GACTTCATTTCATGTTGAGATTAATGTTGTAGAGTGATAAGGATTCACTTATGTACCTCTCCTGGGACTTTAACTTTCATCCCAGAAACTCTTATTATATCATTTAAGTGCATAAATTGTGGTGAGCAGTTTCAATTATGTGAGCAGATTAGCTTTTAAAAATTCCTCAAAATGCTTTGGAATTGAACTTACATTCAAATAGGATATACTGAGCAGAAAGACAATTGGAATAAAAGAAATTTAAAATAATCAAAATTTAAGGGCTGAGAAGATCACTCAACTGGTAAAGTGCTTGCTGTACAGGCCAGAGTACCTCAGTTTTGATCCCCATTACCTACACTGTGCAATAGTTGGTTGCTGCTGCACCTCTGTAACCCCAGCGCTGGGGCAATGGATAGAAGGACCTCTGGGACTTGGTGGTTGGCTGCTCAAGCCAAGTCAATGAGCTCCAAGTTCAGTGAAGGACCTTGTTTCCAAAAAGTAAGGTTGAAAGCAGTTTGGTACCTAATGTTGACCTCTAGTCTCCACATGCATGTGCACACTCACGCATGCACGCAAAAGAAGTACACGTGCATGCACACACGCACACACCACTCACACACACGTCAAAGTTACTAAGCACTTAGACTTTAGGTTCAGTTTAGCATAAGGTAAAATAACAGAACACAAGTAACCTATTCTTTTCTGACAAGGTTATTTGAATATTGTCCATTTCTTCTTTCCTTAGCCTTCTTTCGTGTGTTCTGGTTGCTTCTGAGTCCCCTTCAGTGGAGAGGGAGAGAGCCTTTTGTTCCTTGGGATAGTCTTCTCTGCAGGGCTCAAGGGTGAGGGTAGTACCTTCTCTTTTCTTTGACACAGTGTCTCACTCCTTACTTCAAGCTGGCCTTTGGTTCATCATCTGCTTGCCCCAGCTTCTGGAGAGCTGAGGTTATAGGCATGAGCCACCAAGCCTGTTTACAGGGGCACTGTTCTGTTACCCATATGGATGTCATTCTTGTTCTCTCTCTTCTCTCTCTCTTTTGCTTACCTGTCTGAAGTGCATGGTAAGATGGTGCCTTCCTTACACTAGAGCCTGAGAATTGATTTGTTTGGATTTTTTTTGTTGTTGTTTATTTGTTTTAATCATAAATATTTTTGATACTACGGTTCTTTGCATTTCTCTTATTTTGTTTTTGGCTGTGATTTCAGAGCAAAAGGAAGCTAAGCTGTCTTATGATCTATCAAATGAAAACATCCCAGCTCCAACTTCAGACTTCAATATTGACTCCTATTTTCCACATCACCTGGGCAGTGCTCTTCCCTTGATTTATTTTCAGTGCTGCTGAGCTTCCCACTCAGCTCCCCTCTCCATTTAGCAATTGTCTATATGGACTTTTCTACACCATGGCGACCCTTTCCCCACACAGAGACTTGTGTGCCAGGTGTGGACAGTGCCATGAGCGGCTTTACCAATGAGGAAACCGAGACTGACAGCATGGGCGACAAAATCATGGTCCCCAGAGATTTAATACTCTAACTTCTACTACCTGAGTGCGAACCTGTTGCCTTACGAAGAGCATCATGAGTGGGCTGACTTTGAGATAGAGAGACTGCCCCATAACCACGGTGGCCTTTCAATGCAGAGACCCCTTACCTGGTCAAACAAACAAAAAAATGTGTCAGCCTAAACCTGCCATCCAGCCCTCATAAAGCTGAGGCAGGAGGAATATCTTGACTTCATGGAAGCCTGGGCTATGTAGTGGGTACTGGGGAGTTGAACTTGGATCCTTAGGTTTTATAGGTAAGTGGCCTTAACCACTAAGACATCTCCCCAGCCCATGTTTCTTTAATCCATCTTTATTCTTGAGTAATTGGCACAATGTGTATATATACGTCTTAATGGCAGTCAGGTTAGGGGGAACAGTAGAAAAATTCTGTGGTCTAGGGCTGGGAAGATGGCTCAACTGGTAAAAGTGCTGGCTCTGCAAGCAAGAGAACCCCAGCACCCATGTTCAAGGCTGAGCATAGCCATGCACGCCTTAAGCCCCAGAGCTGAGGGATACAAAGACAGGAACATGCAGGAGCTCCTGGGTCCTCCAGGCTAACCAGGGATAAGGAGATCCAGTGCAGTGCAAGGCTCTGTCTCAGGAGAATGGAAGAGCAACAGAGGACACACAATGTCTTCCTGGAGCCTCCACACATGTGGGCATAGGGAATGCACATCTACACACATATGTGCACACACTATCTGTGCACAAACATGTACACCACACATACCACACACATATACCCATCCCCCCCAAAAGGAGAAAACATCCCACGATCTATCTGAATATCCTGGCTGAGAAGCAAAAGATGGAAATTGAGAAATGTAAATGGAGCCTTCATCACTGGCGGTGTACTTGCTGACAATGAAAGGGCCCTTGGCTCTGCACCGGGAAGGTCCACCTCATGCTATCATAATACACTTGGGAAAATTAAGTTGTTATCCCGTTTGTATGAAGAGGTTGTTTCATACCCACGCACCATCTCACCACCCTGGTTATTTCACTATCTGTCTATTGTTCTGTTTGCAGAGGAAAAACAAAGAAGGTGATTTGTAAATATTGACGGAACAAAGGATGCTTTGACAAGGCTTCCAAGAGCTCCCTGCGCTCTCACTCCCCACTGAGGTCACCGTTTAAGGAGGTGGAAGGACAGAGCGGACACATTTCAGTGACAGGGCGTCGTGAGGTTCAGGGTGGCTTTGAGAAGTAGAAAGAAAAATACTACATGACTGAATTTGTGACTAAAAATAGTATCAAATGCTTTGTTTTGCACAAATATTTATGGAATAGCATTTCTGTTTGTACTATAGAAATCCCGGAAAATTATATCTGAACTGATAAGAAACTTTGAGGTAGAGCATTAACAGATACACAAATAATAAATCGCCTGCCTCCCTCCCTTCCTTCCTTCTTTCTTTCTTTCTTTCTTTCTTTCTTTCTTTCTTTCTTTCTTTCTTTCTTTCTTCCTTCCTTCCTTCTTTCCTTCCTCCCTCCCTCTCTTCTTCCTTTCCTCCCTTCATCCTTCCCTCCTTTCTTCTTTCTTTCTGTCTTTCTTCTTTCTTCTTTTCTCTTTCTTTCTTCTTTTCCCTCCCTCTCTTTCTTTCTTTCTTTCTTTCTTTCTTTCTTTCTTTCTTTCTTTCTTTCTTTCTTCCTTCCTTCCTTCCTTCCTTCCTTCCTTCCTTCCTTCCTTCCTTCCTTTCTTCCTTTCTTTCTTCTTTCTGCTTTTTTCTTTTTCCCTGCACTGGGGTTAGAATGCAGGGCGTCGTGGATGTTAGGCAAGTGCTCTGCCACGAAGCTGTATCCCCAACCCTCCTGTTGCTTTTTATTTTGAGACAGAGGTTCACTAAATTGCCCAGACAGGTTTTGAACTTGTGATCCTGCTGCCTTCACTTCCCAGATGGTGGGAATTACAAAGAGACCTTCTAAAACAGAGTATGTTCTTTATCTACTGGGATTATTAAAGCCAGTTCTGATCTTGAGACAATAGCCTAGTTGATTCTTCAAGAATTTATTACTGTACAACCATTTCAAAATCATTTCTGGTGGTTATCATCATCTTCCTGACCTCTGACCTTGAGAACTTAGGAACTGGACCTCCAAACTTAATCATCTTCCCATCAGTATAACACTTTAAAGACAGCACTGTGCTGTGTAACTCAGATTAGCCTTGAACTTGGATTTTCCTTCCTCAGTCTCGAGGGTGCTAGAGTTATAGGCTTCATGATTGAGACTGAGGGCAGAACTCATCTATGGGTACAGATGTTTAATAGGTCCTTTGACAATTTATCCATTCAGCATAATAATGGTAGCCAGTTGGTTTTCCCCCTAGGGCCTATGTCCCAACCAAGGACTTTTGACCAGGTTTACAGTACCAAGGGGGGGTCTTTGTTTGAGACAGTGTTTCATGTAGCCTAGGCTGGGCTTGAACTCATGTTCCACCTCCCCAAGGGCTGGGATTACAAATGCGCTCCACCATCCTTGACTTAATGTGAAGTCTTGAGTCATTTGGAATGAAAGAGTTTACTATAGGTGGTAAGGGAAAATCAAGCAATGAACTCAGCACCCTTCACTCCCAGATAACTGAATACATTATTTAGCTGAATAAAAGCCCATTTCCAGTAGGAGTTTTAATTTGGAAATATTTATTTCATCATCAAATCAAACCGCATCATTTCTTTCCTATACAAGATTGATGCTGTCTTTCGATCTATAATAAGCTTTAATAAATACAGAGTGGTATGCACCCAAAGATAAACACATTCTATTTCTGGGCACTTGAATGGCAGCAGCTTCCTCTTTTACAACAAAGGAGTTGGCTTGTTTCCAAAACACTCCATGGTGCCAGTGCCACAGACCTCTCATTGTCCCTCTCTCTGAAGGTGGGCTGGCCCCAGCCGAGGGGCTGCAGCGTAGGGCCACCAGCACGCTCCTGCGACTGCTTCCTTCCCACCTGCTAGTTTGAAGGCCCTTGGGTACACATCTGCTGTTTTCTTGCCTATGCCATCTTCTTTCTTCTGTTGCCCACATCCTGGTTACTCTTTGGGGAGCCACTCTTGTCCTAGACAGGCTGGTTAGACACAGCTCTCCTTCCCTGGTGTCTCAGCTAGCCGTCCCGTGTGCTTCACCTGTCTGCCTCCAGAGACTGCTCTGGGCACCATCATGGCAGCCAAGATACCCAGTATGTCTGGCTGAGAAAGTGACTTCTTACTATTGTTTTCTTCTTCTGACTGCTAAGCTGATAGAACATAAATCAAAAACTGTTGGCATGAAGCCCTGACTGATCATAGCTAAGAATGGAGGGTCATTCCCGATTAAACAACAACAGAGCATGGATTCAGTAATGACTTTTCCTTGGACTTGTGAGTTCTACGGACCAAATATCATTTCTTGTTTCTTATGTCTCTGTGAGGTACATTTTCCTCATTTTCTTCTGATTCAAGTTTTAGTGGATGGTTGTGATAGTCAGTTTTGTTACCAACTTGAGGGGCACACCTCTGGATATGTCGGTGGGAGCATTTCCAGAAAGACTTCACTGAGGAGGGAAGACTGGCCCTAAGAGGGGGCAATGCCTTCCAAAGAGTAGCTGAGACATAAAGAGATCTAAGGAAAAAGAAGTGTGGCTGGTGAGTGTGGCAGTCCCTGCTCTTGCTGCCACCACGCCGGGGTCCTTTGCTGATATCAGATTCTAGCTTTTTCAACCTTCCAATGTGGGTTAAAGACCAGCGATTTTCCAGGACTCTCTTAGGACTTTAGTGTCAGATTGGGATTGCTGAGAAATTCAGCTTTATGTACCAGGAAGCTACTAGGTTCTGCAGCATGCAGATGGCCATTGTTGGCATACCCAGCCAGATGGTAGTGTCCGACTCATGGGCCATGAGTCCCTGGTGCTGAAGAGTTATAAATGCAGCCCATTATAGAATCATAAACTTACTTAAAACATTGTGATGTCTTTATTGTTGTTGTTACTTGGCTGTGTGGTTCTTGAACTTTGTAGATTACAGTGTTGCAGGTGCTGGTGAGATGGCTCAGTGGTTCAAGGTGTTTGCTTGCAAAGCTTGCCGGCCTGGGTTTAATTCCCCAGTACCCATGTAAATTCAGATGCACAAAGTGGCACATGTGCCTGGAGTTTGTTTACAGTGGCAAGAGGCTCTAACATGCCCATATTCATATTCTCTTTTCCTTCACAAATAAAATAAATATATGAATTTTATTAATACAATTTTTTAAAAAGATGTCTACAATCTCTCATAGCAATGTCAAAGGTTTGGGCACCTTTGTACATTCTATCAATTCTGTTCCTCTAGGGATTCTGCCTAATACATGATTAAAAATCCATGACCTTGCAGTGTCTGACACACCTACACAAGACCATCATACTAGGAAGAAAAGATCATGACATCAAAATAAAAGAGAGACTTATTGAGAGGGGGAGGGGATATGATTGAGAATGGAGTTTCAAAGGGGAAAGTCGGGGGAGAGAGGAAATTACCATGGGATATTGCTTACAATTATGGAAGTTGTCAATTAAAAAAAAAATCAATTTGTCCAAAAAAAAAAAAAAAAATCAGAGGCTGCTGTACTCAGAAGCTATAGGTTGTTACAGGAAAGTCCCAGTGCCAGGTGTGGGAAACCTACCAGTGAGTTTTTGGACATGAAGGCCCCTGAAATCCCCCAAATAGTAGAGACTATTGCAAGGCTCTTGGTTGTTCATCAGAATGAGATGGTAAGACTCCATTGCTAAAGACACCATATGGTTTCATTGTAAGACACTGAGAAATCAAGCTCGGCCTGAGTTGGAAGCCTCCTCTGTGCTGACTAGCTGTCACAGTGCTGGAAAAATGCTGTGAGGCCTGCTGGGGAAGAAAAGTCTTCAACAGTCTTAACCAGCAGCGGAGCCTGCAAGCTACACACCTGGCCAGTCAGGCAAGATGTGACCACTAGTGAGTGCAATAGGGGCATGTCTGTTATGGATATAACCAACCGCTCTCTGATCGGCTTTGAGGCCCTTTCCATAGGAGTTACTTCATACCTGGTACTAAATACCTACTCAAAAGCCTATTACTGGAAAATTTAAGTTGTAGGGGCAAAGTACTTACTGCTGTTTGGCTACAGGGACATACTATGCCCACCAAATGGCCCTCTCAAGATCTGTGTTTATGCATGTATAGTAATACTGCTTTCCCTTTTGACTAGAGAAGCTTCTCATTTCAAATGTTGGTCACCACTGGAGAGACTCCAAACTCATCGATACACTGAGAAGAAGTGACAGTAGAGTATTCGGCACTAAATGAGGCATCTCTACCATACCCTTCAAGGCTCAGAGACCACTGCAGAAGAGGGGGAAGAAACAACTAACAGCCAAAGGATGGGGAGGAGTGCTGTGGAACACTGCTTTGTAGATACAAAGTGGTCACAGCATGCCTCACCTCACAGTGGCCGACATTATCTGCATAAGACCTGCATAATATCTGGCCCACCAACATGTTGTCATGGACAATGGAAGAGGACAAAAAAAAAAAAAAAAGATTAAAATAAAAGAAGGACTAGTTGGAAAGAAGGGGTTCAGTGCAAAGGGGTAAGGAGGAAGGACAAAAGAGAGTAATGAGAGGAGATTATGATCAAAATACATTATGCGTATGTGCAAAAATTATCAATAAAAACACGCAAACAACAACAAAAATGTAATGCAAATGTGTCAGTGACTACCAGGCCATACAACAGAGCCTGAGGATTAACTTCAGAAAAGCTTAATGTTGACATGAACTTCGATTTTAAGGAAGTTGTGTGACTGCTACCTTATTTGAAGTATTACTAAAGATGGATTAAAGCAGTTTAGCATGCAAAAAAAAAAATAATAATTCACGAGGCACCTTAGTTGTATCATAACAATTACAAAGCAAATCTAGAATCCAAAACGATTTCCTTATTTATCTCAAGAAATAGACTCTTGTCCAGTCAGCAATATTATATCAGGATTCTGTTCATAACAGACATAACTAGTCAATTAACCCTGAGCTCTGAGTCCCAGATGGAGCTCTGTGACTGTGCTTTAAGGAGTTGGAGTAGCATATAAAATGCTATTAACTTGATTTCAGTATTTTCTTCTTCTCTCACTGTCTCTCTCTCCTTCATTCTTACTGAAGGAGCAATAGGAGTAAGATAGCTTTGTGCAGGTAGTTAGTCAGGGTCAGCCCAGAGAACAAGCAGCCACCGTTCTGGCCTTCCCGGCAAAAGCGGAACTTCTGTCTGATCCTGTCTCATCCAAGATGACTTGCCAGCAACTTTCCCCCACCCCCCGCCCCCGCAGGAACTTCCTGTTTCTTCTTCTTCAGCTCAGCCTCTCTGGGTCAGCCCCCTGAGTCTATGAACTAATTTGGCCTGCCCTCATACACCCCTGAGTTTGGTAACAAGGCTCATCCTCACTGGATGTCTGACCCACGGAAAGGAGGTTGACCACATGGGTTCCACCCCTCTCTTTCCTGTGACCCCACCTGAACACACTGATGCAAGGCTATCTCTCCCCTTCCCAGCCCTTGGCTTGGCCTGGGGTTTTCCTGATCATGATTTTTCTCTGGTCTCTGGTCTTTTATGTGAAGGGCATCTTTTTTTAAGCATTGCCATCCATGCGTGGGTGCATGTGCCTCCTCCAGAGCCTTTTTATCCCTGGAGATGTCTCTTCATCTCCCGTCCTTTCCAGCCTGGCAAGAAGGACAGTTCTCTTCTGGGGGTGCTAGCTCATCTGTGGATTTTTAATTCTCCCAAAATTACCCCCATAAATTTTGACTTTTTTCCCTAAATAAACATAATAATTCATAATCCCACCCTTTTCAGGGTCCATTTTATCAGCCCCAAATTTGGAGTTCACAGCCCCTCCCTGAATCCTCAAATCATGCATAATTTGTTTATTTATTTATTTGAGAGTGACAGACAAAGAAAGAGAAAGAGAAAGAGAAAGAGAAAGAGAAAGAGAAAGAGAAAGAGAAAGAGAAAGAGAAAGAGAAAGAGAAAGAGAGAGAATGGGCACGCCAGGGCCTCCAGCCACTGCAAACGAACTCCAGACGCATGTGCCCTCTTGTGCATCTGGCTAACGTGGGTCTTGGGGAATCGAGCCTCAAACCAGGGTCCTTAGGCTTCACAGACAAGCGCTTAACCGCTATGCCATCTCTCCAGTCCCAAATCCTGCATCATTACTATGCAGGCTTGACTGGCTGGGTGCTTGGTATATTGCTCCAAGTGGCCTTGAACTTGTGGATATTCACGGTCTTAGTCTGTTGTGTGTTGTGATTCCAGGCATGTACCACCACACTTGGCCTAGTATTGCTTATGGCTGGAAATAAAAGGCCAAGTTTTGGGTATCAGCAAGCTCTCCATGGAACCTGGAGCACCAATGCAGAGGACACAGTATATAATCAGGGGGGCATGCAAGAACCTCTATTGTGAGAATTCCAAAGGTCCGTGAACCAAGCTAGACTTGGTGGTATACAGCCACAATCCCAGCTCACAGGAGGCTTACATGTGCTGATAGAGGGTTGGAGGGCGGCCTTATGGACTACAGAGAGACCGTATTTCAAAACAACAGCAAACAAAAGATTCTGAAGCTGTTCAACGAACTCAGTAGTCATCAAGACCTACTAGGTTTAGTATAGGCTCTGCTCTGTCCGCAGTCTCTTTATTTCTCCTCCCACAAAATGTGTGTAGTCTGGTAGGAGATGCTCATGTGCGACTGCTATTCTGGGACATAGTGAGCATTCAAGGAGTGATTGAGTACACGACTGAGTCAGGCAAACAGTATGTAAGCTCTTGAACCTGAGCCCTGCAGGCAGCGAGTGACTGCTATAGGTTTTTGAGCAAGACAGTTATTGAAAAGATGGAAAAGAGTTGCTTAAGAGCTGACTGTGGCAATGAAGGTCTGTAATCTCAGCTATCAGGAGGTGGAGGAAGAAGTATTAGGAGAGCCTGGGCTGCATGAGATTTTGATTTGATCTTGTCCCATCCTCCCCAAAGTTCATAAAGAGAACCTTGCGTTAATACAGCATCCTAACGTGACAAGGGCCTGGGTTTGTGTTGCTTATCTCAGGATGGGCTTAAGGGGGTGATGTGGCAGCTCAGAATGGTGACAGAAGCATATTTCTAACCAGGGGGACGCTGTAGTTGAGTATTTGGTTTCAGATTAGCTTACATGCAAGCAGTAGTGCATACTCATAAGTTACAGACTCTCTGTGTTATAGTGCTTAGGGCCGCTTGTCTTTTCTTCTAGCATTAGAAAGGACCCTGTGCTTAGTGGTTAAGGTGCATGCCTGCAAAGCCTAAGGACCCACGTTCAATTCTCCAGGTTCCATGTTAGCCAGACACACATGGTGGTGCACGTGTCTGGAGTTCATTTGCAGTGGCTAGAGGCCCTGGCACACCCACTCTCCCCCCCACCCTCTCTGTCATAAGTAAATAAATAAAAGTAAATATTTTTTTTTTTAAAAAAAGGGCCCTTTGGAAAAAAATGCTCTTTAGAGCTTATTATGTAAATAGATACTATTATGTAAATGTTATTTTCTAACTAGATTCTCCCCTTTGATTAACAGATTGTCTCCTAAATTAGTTAGAACCTGTTGGCCTTAAGATATGAGCAAGATACTATAATTTAATTATGCTCCAGAAATTAGAATTTATGGGCAAATGTTTAAACTATAAGATTACGGTGGGGTGGGTGTGTAGTGCTAGAATTTGGAAAGAACGCTTCATTACTGGCACGTGGGGAAACCAGCTCCTTATTCTCCATGGGAGCAGTTAGATATTTCCAACACTTCCTTTTCCATCTTATTTTTCCTACTACACTGGAGCTCAGAGGCAGAATAGCTCAAAGAGGCTAAGACTTCCCTCTCTCCATTAGTTTTTCTATTTTACCTGGAGTAGTGAGAGCTGTCAATCTCTACTTCTTCCAGGGCAGGTGTTGACACAAAATTACACCTCTTCCCTCAAAGGGAATAAGAAACGGTTTACTATGGAGTCAAATCTGCCCAGGAATACGGATTTAGGTTACCCAGAACACCATGTTCAAAGGTGTTAACAGTTTCATGAATTTTCACAGTAACAGAACAAAGAAAATAAAAATCAAGTTACATTTAAAATGCACTGGTAGAGCCAGGTGTGGTGGTGCACATTTTTAATCCCAGCACTAACGAAGCTGACACAGGAGGATCTTGGTGAGTTTGAGGCCAGCCTGGGGCTACAGAGTGATTTTCATGTCAGCCTGGTTTACAGTGAGACCCTACCTTGAAAAATAACAGCAAAACCATTGGTGGCAACATCATGTAGGTGGGTTTTAGAAAAGTGGGGGAGCCTCTGCTATTCTCCACTGTTATAACTCTCTCTGCTAATTCTCTGCTAATTATTCTCTGCTAATTCTCCAATGTTATAACTTTCTTAACTTTTGGATTGGTAGAAGCTAGAGACTTGCTTGCATATTCTAAAGAGGATTTTACTTGATAGTCATAAAGATGTTAGGTCACACAAAGAGGTGGGTAATTAATGGCTCTTTAGGGAGCTAAAGATAGCCAAGATAATTGGGCACTGGTCCTGCAACATTCCAGCTCTCTTCAATCACAGAAGTTTTAACCAGTCAATCAACCTTGTAGGATGCTTAACATAGGCGTGACTTTTTTTTTTTTTTAATTAAAGATGCAGGTGGACTTCAGTTATATAGGGAATAACACATCCCCTTTCCCTACAACAGGGTATTAGGTATGGCTGGGATGGTACGCCAGAGTCAGCTGTATCTGGCCACACCTGGTAAGTTTGCTACTCCCCAGATCAGAACTGTGGCTCTCGAGGTGTGGTGTCCCGGCCAGCCACAACTGCACTAGCAGGAGACTTGTAAGCAATGCAAGTTCTTAGGGACAGGCTTCCAATTCAATTGGTAGAGTGCTTACCTTGCGTGCTCAAACCCTGGGTTGATCCCCAGCACCCCTGGACTCACAACCAGACCACTGGAGGAGTTTTAACAAGCCTGTGTAGTGGTTTTCCTTCCAGCTAGTTGAGGATCACTGAGTGACTTAGAGGAAAACCCCTGTGCTACGTTCCATCCTTGAACCTGGGAGTACGTGTTCAACTAGAGAAGTAGATATCTTTGAGGCAGTTTGAATGTATGTCCCACATAGACTCAGGTGTTTTACTAAAGCTTGCAATTTGGGTCTCCAGCAGCCTGGCTGGAGGAGGTGTCACTGGCAGTAGATCCTGGGGTGCAGCCCCAAGATGTGTTTAGGGGCAGATCTGAATTCCAGCCCAAACATACGCAGGAAGGTGTGGGCTCTGGGGGGGTCCTGCTGGCCGCAAGCTTGTGCTTTTGGTGTTTACTGACTGGTGGTGGTTTTTCTCTCTGCTTGTATTTATGAATGGGAGCCAGCTCCTTCCACCATTGATGGAACTTCCCTTGGATTTGTAAACTGAAATAAATCCCGTTCCTCCCCCAAACTGTGTTTGTTTGGATGTTAGTTCCAACACGGAGGAACTATCTACTACAATCTTCATTTGTTGTGGTGAGAAATAAGCTATGCAGTCACCATCAAAGAGTCTTTTCAACTAGCATCCAAGAGGGACCATGAATGGTGTGGTGGTTTGACTCAGGTGTCCCCCATAAACTTAGGTGTTCTGAATGCTATGTTCCCAGCTGATGGAGATTTAGGAATTAATGCCTCCTGGAGGGAGTGTATTGTTGGGGGGTGGGGTTATGGGTGTTTTAGCCAGTTTCCCCAAGCCAGTGTTTGGCACACTCTCCAGTTCCTGTTGACTACTCTATGTGGGTCAGGGGGGTGATGTCCACCCTCTGCTCATGCTGTCGGTTTCCCCTGCCATCGTGGAGCTTCCCCGCCAGCCTGTAAGCCAAAATAAACCTCTTTTTCCCACAAGCTTATCTTAGTTGGGTGATTTCTACCAGCAATGTGAACCTGACTGCAACAAATGGATAATTGGATATTGCTCTCATTGGGGACTTCATGCTTAGAGCCCTTTGGGGATATTTCCAATATAGGATTTGCACACCATGTAGGATTATTCTAGAAGTACTGGAGAAAGGAGCTCAGTGGATAAGCAGTGCTGCCTTTATCATATAATAAACACCATCTGTGTGCCTGCTCTCTGTAAAGGTCTGAAAATCGCTGAAGAAAGACCCCAGACTCAAATAGTATGCAAAAATAAAGAGCATTTATTCTGCAGAGTCAGCTAGCGTGCAGGGGTCAACCATTTATGCAAAATGGCGACCGGAGAGGAGCACTCAGGCCCCTTTTAAGCACATCTAGGGGAATTCCAGGCAGGTTAGGTAATCTTTTAAAATGATTGGCTAGGCAAGCAGTAGTTACAGTTGTACACCTCTGATTGGTTGGAGCAAAAGGTGTGAAAGTATTGCATGAGGCGCGAAAGGGACATGTCTGGACACTGTCTCCAGGAACTGACTTAGGCTCTTGGGTGGCTATCTTTCCCAGCCACATGTCAGGGCAGGGTCCTTTCCAGAAGTCCTGCCTACTTCTCCAGGAAACTGAAACTTAGGTCTAGTTAGGGTAGCACCTTACTTACTGAAGCCTGTCATGGCATCAGTTTGGTCCCTTCACTATAGAAACCCTAAACTGTGTGGCTGGCACCAGTCTGGGGAGGTGTGGCAAGAAGTCCAGTCCCCAGCAAACCCACTCACTGATTGCACACACCTGTCTCTTTTTGCTGTTCCAGTGCCTTTGAGAACAGGCTAATTAAGTTGAGGTATTTGAGAGGGAATTAGGTAGCTTTGCTAGGCAGTTAGGGTGGTCTCTGAAAGTAAAAGGGCAGGATGGTTGCCGGGCGTGGAGGCGCACACCCTTAATCCCAGCACTCGGGAGGCAGAGGTAGAAGGATCACGGTGAGTTCGAGGCCACCCTGAGACTACATCGAGAATTCCAGGTCAGCCTGAGCTAAAGTGAAACCCTACCTTGGAAAAAAATAAAAATAAAAAAAAAAGAAAAGAAAAGAAAGGGCAAGATGGTCTGCCCTTGCAATCTACACTTGCTATCAATCAAAGAATGATCTGAATTTTTTTTTTTCTCTTGCCTAGCTTCCTAGACCTGTTTTTCCACACCTGAGCCCCTTCCTGGGAGGGAGGTCTCTTTTTTTAGAATTCAAAGCTGATTCCAACATTGTGGTTGGTCAAGCTTATACTCCAGAACTTGACATCATGGCTGGCCTCTTCCTGAGCCAGCCTCTAGCCCAGACCAATCAGCTGTCTCTATGGCTCACCTGAGCCAGAAGGTGAACCCCACCACAATAAGGTTATAAATAAATGCAGGCTAGGTAGGGGTCAAGCCACTCTCTGGGCTGCTTGAGAACTCCTGAGCCTCCAGTTTCTGACCTCTTTTTCCCACATGGGCTCTTTGAACCATCCTCCCTCCATATGACTGGAGCTCTTTGTGCTTTCCTTTCTTTCCTCTCTAACTCTAACTCTCTCTCTCTCTCTCTCTCTCTCTCTCTCTCATTTTTTGTTTCTTCCAGGCCTATCATGTGGGCTTCCAGGCCATTTTCCTTCCCTGAGCTCTGTACTTCCCTCAATAAATATAATAATTTACTAATTATCCTTTTCAGTTTGATTTGTCCAATTCTTTGATTAAATGAAAATGTGAACCCAGGGTTTGGGGTTCAAGGACTTTTCTGGACTCCTAACACCCTGTTTAAGTATTGACTGAAGTGAAATGCAGAACAAGAAATACTCCTCCAAAAAAAAAAAATATATCCTTGAGATTGGAGTTTCCAGAATCTGAGCTTTCCTTGGTTGCAGGTAAACCTTTGGAAGCAGCAGGGTCCCCAGGCAAGGAAAATAAACCAGCTGGGTGTTCTTCCTGCAATAGATTTACACCTAGTCTGAATAGCATGCTTTTGTAAATCAAATTCCATTTTAAATTCAGCAGAGAAATTACCATTTAAAGGGAATTTCCTTACAGACTTTTTGCCAAGAATATAATTATTTTGTTATTTGTTTTTTATTAAAAATTTTTAAAAAGAATTATTTACAATAAAACCCTAGTTAAGCAGAGTTTTCAGAGTCTGGGGATTCTTATTACTTACTCCCTAATTGCTCCTTTTTTTGTTTTATTTATTTATTTTTTGACAGACAAAGTATTGACAGAATAACAAATCCTGTTTTCAAATTTTTTGAAAGCTTTTCTAGGATAGTGGGCAGTGGATGTGGTGGCTTCTTCCTCTGTGGTTAAAGACAGCATATTTCTGTCACCTGGAGAGCTATGAGCTGGAATGATTTGCTTGCAGTGATACTAAACTGAAAATATACTGGGGAAAAGAGAGACAAATACATAGCATACTAATGTTTGGAACACTGAAAATAGATGTGTAGTTTTATTTCTTTTCAGTGTATATTTGACATTGGTATTAGCCAGAAAATATTCTCTTATTTAAAATGTTATGGGCTGCAAAGTGGACATTCTGGTGCTTCCCAAGAAAGCTGTGGGATTAGAACTCCCACACCAGCAGCTCTCAAGTCTTGGGTTCTTGTGCATGTTAGCAAAGTACTGAAAACACAGACTGAAGGGAAGGGTTATGAGATTTATTTTAGGGAGAGTTAGGGTTAAGAGGGAAAGCAGAGCAGAAAAATTCATAAACTAAAAGAAATTCTTCCAGCTGGGGAGGAGGAGAGGAGACCAACAGGAACACCCCTGCAGAGGGAAGGAGAGAATTTGCTAAAGGAGTAAGGGGGAAAGAAGAGTAAGGGTTCATACACATGACTCAGTTCCAAGTATATGAATCAGGCATCCAATTAGAATGAACCTCTTCATCAGGCTGAGTGTATAAGGAGGAACCAGATTGATTGGTGGGATCAATTGGCTGACTTATGAAGAGCCTGCCCGCAGGTGCTTATCTGGGGGAAAGTTGAGAAAAAGGCAGGAAGCTAACACTGGAGGTATTGCTTATAGCCATCTTGGCTGACTTTGAACTCCTGATTCACCTGGTCTCACCTTTTCAGCAGTTTCCTACCTGTGTGTGACACCACAATTGGGAACAGCCATCTAGGATGAGATTGAATCAGATGCGAGTTCTAGTCCTACCAGAGCAGGCAAGGTGGCATCCTTGTTTCTGTGGGCCAATCTCAAGCTAACTACCTGTCAGGAGGAAGCTGCCTTACTCCTTATTCTTATTAGAGGCTCACACCTATCACCCCACTACTTGGGGGGCTAAGGTAGGAGGATCGCTATGAGTCTGAGACCAGTCTTGACTACAGAGTGAGTTCTAGGTAAGCCTGGGCTAGAGTGGAAAAAAAAAAATCAGAAAACAAAATAAAACAAAATCACCTACTTACTAGATGGATTTTAGCTCTACCAGGTTTACTTCATGAGACTATGTCTATATTTAGAAACACTAATAAGTAGGAAGTGGAGAGTTAAGACATCTTTACTGTGTAATCATATTCTCACTGGGTTGAAAAGTAAGTTTTTAAGCTGGGTGGTCTTTGTTTTAACACCACATTGCTGTCATGATGGTTAAGATGAAAGCTGTGGCTGGCAAGCCTGCTCTGTTCCAACACACAGCTCAGGGCAGCTTTCCATAGATGAGTGGAATGGGAGAGGATCCCAGTTCTGAAATTAGTCACTTAATATACACTGGGATCAATTTAAATTCAATAAACCTTATTAGACACCAAATATGACTGCAAATCCCCATCCCTTGATGCCACTGGAGAGACAAGGCACATTCAGCCCTCAGAGAGCCTCAGCCTTGGTGGGGAAATTTCTCTGCTGTACCTGGGAGGGGATGGAAGTCTGTGGGGCCCCAGCAAGGGAAATGTAATCCAGGAATTCCCAGCGTGTTTCAGGAGTAGACGGTGTTGATGCCGTTGGAGAGTACTGTGGAATTCTGATAGATTGTATTTCACCACAAAAACTAGGCTGGCTCTTCCAGAAAGCATGACTGCTTAAATATATACTGTGAGATCACAACTGTGAACACCCAGGACTACAGAAATAACTCCAAGCTGCTGAGCTCACAGGATTGGCTGCATCTCTTTTTTTTTCCCCCCTGCTCATGTTAATACACTCGCTACTCGTTAATTCACGCTGTCATCTGCCAGCACTTGTCACTAGACATGCAGAAACAGGTGCCAAAAGTTTAAGGAAAATGGAGACTGAAGAAAATCCTATCCATTACCTTAAGAGAAATGTGGGTGAGAAAAGGATGCAAATCCTTCAGGTTCTATAGCGGCTCAAAGAAGCTCAGGCTCTCTCAGCTAAGTGTGAGAGTGGAGAAGATTGGACATTGACTTCCAGAGGGCTTACTGCCTCTCTAGCTCTGGCCTAGGAGCGCCCTCAACAGCCCCCCCCCACCAAGCCCCTGTGGTGGGCAGGGATCCAGCATGCACCCTTCACTCTGACACTGCTTCAGAAAGTCACTGCTCGGTAAGCAGACCTTGCAGCTGGGGTCTGGTGCCCCTCCTCCTGCAAAGACCACGTCATAGTGGTTGTGAGCCTTCAGTGCAACTGTGAGTAAACAATAAAAAGAGGCGTACATGGGTTAAACAAGCCTTGTTAGATCTTGGAAATCCTACCGCTTCCTTAGGACATGATTTAGATGGAGGAAGTCTTTCTCATTTTGGCTAATGCAGCCAGTAAGTGCTAATTGCAAGCTGGGGTGCTGAGCATTTACTGACCACGGGACACTGGTTTTCTCTGCTATTAAATGGAGATTAAAAAAAAAAAAAGACATCCTTAAACCTGGTGTGGTGACACATGCCTTTCCCAGCACTTGGGAGGTAGGATAATTGCCCTGCGTTTGAAGCCACTGTGAGACTACATAGTGAATTTCAGGTCAGCCTGGGCTAGAGCAAGACCCTACCTTGAAAAAACTAAAAGCCAAAACAAAAGAAAAAAAAAAATAGGAAATCTTCTTAACCTAACAGGCTATTCAGGAGATTACTCTGATGAGTGCCTCATATCTACAAAATGCCTAGTAAATATTATCAAGTCATTCGTATGATTAACATGCAACAATGTGAGCAGACCTGGTCCCTTTCCATGTGTATATTCAAACAAATTTCTAGAAGAGAACCCCTGTCTATCTTGCAAGAGGTTTTGGTGTCCTCATTCCTCTTCCATCCTCCCGCCCTCTCCATTTCTTTCCTTCCTTCCTTCCTCCTTTTCTCTCCCTCCCTTCCTCTCTCTTTCTCTGTTTCATTCTTTCTTTTGTTGGTTTTTGAGGTAAGGTCTCATTGTAGCCCAAGCTGACCTGGAACAACTCTGTAGTCCCAGATGGGCCCTTCCTCAAATGCTCAGCAATCCTCCTACCTCTGCCTCCTGAGTGTTGGGAATAAAGGTGTGTACCACCACACCCAGCTCTTTCTTTCTTTTTGAGATAGATTTCATGTAGCCCAATCTGGCCTCCAACTTCCTATGTAGCCCCAAATGATCTTGAACTGTTGATCCTCCTGCCTCTACCTCTTACATGTGGCTATGCCTAGCTCTGGGTTCCCTCTTCCTCCTACATGCGCCCGCATGCAGATCTTTAACAGACCAGCTGTTGTTCTATGGTTGGGGATGGATTCCCAGTGAACAGTTGGTGCTTGACTGTAAAGCACAACCCTTTTTCCCCAGGCAGGGCAGGGAAGTGGTGGAAACCAGTGGCAGTGTCTGGAAACACTATCCCTGGCCTCCTGGGAATGTGCAGCTCAGCCCCTGAGTGCTTGCTTCAGACGTGGGTGCCAGCTGAGCCCCAGATGCAGGCAGGCTCTCATGCCTATTATCAGAAGACCTATGGGGCTAGCTCCCTCCTGCTACAGCCAGTGAAGGTGGCCTTCTGGCCAGACGAGCAGGAGGGAATGTTGCGACTCTACCCTTGTTAGATGATGGCCGTTTTGCAGTTGCTATGGTTAAGTTACGTAGGTCCCGGATGGCTCTGGATAGCTACAGCCAACACACCAGCCTTTGATGTTGTCAGTGTTTGAGAGGAACATCCCCATGCCTCCTCTTACTCTCTCAGTCTTTGTAGCTCAGATGAGTCCCCAGCAGACGGAAGCTGGAGGAATGGTTCTTTCATGCTGTTGGAAAAGCTGGAATAGTGAAGGCTTGTGTGCCCGGGTCACACCAGGGTAACTTCTTGGTCCCATTTACAATGAACCGTGACCAGAATTGGTAGTAATGGCCTTTGTAGAGCAGAATGGGAGATGGGAGACTGCACTCTGTTAGATTTTAGGATTCTCAATGGAGGACAAAGATGGACAGTATCTTGGGTTTAAGACGTTATTGCAGTAGGAAATAGGAAGAAGGCAAAGAGAGAAGGGGAAGAAGAAAGAAGTAGGAGGAAGAGGAGAAGGAGGGGAAGAAGGAGAAAGAGGAGAAGAAAAAGAAAAAAAGAGAGAGAAAGGGGTGCATATGCCAGAGAGAAAAGGGGGAGAGAGGGGAGGCAGAGGGAGAGGGATGCATGTACCCGTAGTAGGAGATCCAGAAAGACACCGAGGGTGGGCCAGGGAGCAGGTTTTATAGGAAGAGTGGAGAAACTCTCTGTGAGGGAGAGGCCACAGGTGGTGGGCTCAGGTGTGGCTTGGGGGATGTGGCCTTCCCTCCTCTGAGCCCAGAGGTCTACTCACCATAGCGGAAGCAGTCCCTGAATCTCACAGTTAACATGGCCAGGTGGTAGAGGAGAGAGAGAGGGGGGTAATGGGTAGAGCTCTGAAACCAATACTCTCCAAAATGGGAATTCATGAGATCATTTGGACCTTATCTTTTTTATTTATCCTGTGAAAGAAAGATATGAAAATGCTGTGATAAAATGAGCCCTGATGCTTTCGGGGACGCCTGTTTACTTTGGTTGGAGTTTCCCTAAAGGCTCGTTCCTTGTAGTATCTTGTGCTGGAATGTTTTCCATGCATTACCTGGGTTTCTGTCCCTCAAACAGGAAATGGAAGTGAACAAGTAACTGCTGAGATTGTTTCTGCATTCATTCCATTTCAGCGTGCAACGTTTCCAAAGCTCACGTAGCCAGGCACAGTCTGCTGTTCCCTGATGACAGCAGTGTTCATCTGGCTGTGGAGTGAAGGTCTCAGGAGACAGAGAAGTAGGGGTGCTGGTACACTTGGGGAGTCTCATTGCCATGGCTAGAGGCACTATTTGGCAAGAACAGGAAAGTGTCGTGGTCAAAGCGACGTGCTGGGATTTAAGGACCCACTCAAGTGGTTAGACTAAAGGCAGAAGTACAACTTTGTCTAACGGACATGCCTAACCTTCATGGACTGAGACCGCTTTGACTGCCTCGGCCGGAGAGCGCCTCGGATGAGGCTGACGTGTTCCTTGCAGCCACAGCGCCCTGGGTACTTGTGACTTGCCCGATTCTAAGTCTCTTGTGTGACACTGGGCAAGCTGCTTCACCTCTCTACCCTCATTTTTCTCACTGAACAATGGGGACAATTATATACTGTGTCTGAATAATGCAACAATGAACATATTATTCAGAGTCTGACACACATTCACCATTCAACATCTGTTGCTAGTATTCTTTCTAATTTTACTAGAATTTTCCAAATAAGAACAAGCATGAAAAAGTCATTTTAAGAACAGGGAAGAAAATAAGAACATTTACTCTTTTAGGAGGTAAAATTGAGATGTTAACAACCTTATATGTGGAATCCTTTAAGGAAAATATGTATTTGTATTACTATCTTAAAAGATAGTTTCAGGGTCAGGGAGATGGCTCTGTGGTTAAAAATACATGCCGCACAAGCCTGTGACTGGAGTTCAGACCCTCAGAATTCCCACAGACTAGGACTCAAGGACCACATGCATCTGTAGTCCCAATGTGTGTGTGGCAAGGGGAGATGGAGCCAGGAGAATCCCAAAGCTCACAGGCCAGCTAGCCTGGCATTTGCAGGTGCAAACAACAGCAGGACCTGCTTAAAACAAGGTGCAAGGTGAAGACAACACCCAAGGTTGTCCTCTGACCTCCACAGGTGTGCTGTGGCATGCCTTCTCCCTCCCTCCCTCCCTCTCTCCCTCTCTCCCTCTCTCTCTCTCTCTCTCTCTCTCTCTCTCTCTCTCTCTCTCTCTCTCTCGGTAGTTTCAGACCAAATCCACTTCAGTTACTAAGGAAACAGGAAAATTAGAAAGGAAATACTATATGGGTGTGACTGTATATATTTTATTTATATTTATTTATTATATTATATCCCATATATAAATATAAATGTTATATGTTTATTTATATATATTTGTATTTTATTATTTAAAAATATGAATTGGTTTATTCGAGAGGGAGACTGGGGTGGGCGTCCCAGGGCCTCTTGCTGCTGCCAATCAACTCCAGACATACGCATTGTATTGTGTGTCTGACTTTACATACCTAGTGGGGATTTGAACCATGGTCATCAGGCTTTGGAAGCGTCTTTTACCACTGAGCTATCTGCCCAGCCCTCCTTTTTATACTTTAAAGCCACATACTTAAGTATGCTATATTATTTATTTTTATTTTTATGCTAGCCTTTGCAAAGCGCTGCCATATATATATTGGAAGTACTTTTTGTTCGTGCAGTCAGAGGATCCCGGCATGGTGTTGTTGAGTCACAGCAGGTCTGGTACTATTGTAGCATAGTCTCCAGGTAAGAAGCCTGCAGAGGAGGGTGAGTGGCACAGCTGGTAGGGGCTGGACCCACACTCAGTCGTCCTTATGTCCACAGCCTAAATTGATCTGGATTATTGCTGTTCCCCTTCCCCCCGTCCTTGACAGGAGGCAGATAGTTTTTCAGTTTTTCAGTTTTTCTTTAATCTCAACAGTGACTTTTGCCACTAATCAGACCGCCTTGTTTTCAGAATTATGAACATTTCCTATTATTTTTGAAAAATGATCTCTTAATTCTCAATCAGATTACGTAGCATCTGTATTCTGTGTCTAATGAATGAGGGACTCCCGTGTTGTAGAATGTATAGACTAGTTCGGCAGACACGATAACTTCAACTCAGTGTTTGGGGTAAAAGTAAAAACTTTAGTCATTCAGCTGTGCACAACTGCTAGATGACCGAAACCCACTTATTTGAGTTGTTTTAGGTAGACAATTACATGTAGATATGACCTAGGTGCTAGGAGTTTGGATTCCTTTTTGAGTGCCCTGTCCAGCGTCTGCTGGTTTCAGATGCTTTCATAGGCATCTTTTCCTTTGGAGGAAGCTTTGTTGTACCTTTTTGGAGTCTGGCAGTAGTTGGGACCCGCAGACAAACAAATATCCATCTGCCTGCTTTTGTGACATCTCACCTGGTACAACATTTACATGTAATGGGGTGCTTGGGGTCCAGGGAAATCCTTCAGCCCCAAACCCTAATTTCGTTTCTAATTTTAATGAAAGAACTGAATAAGGAAAGACTGAGAAGACTGATTATTGAATTATGATATTTACTGAGGGAAGTGTGGAGCCAAGGAGAGGCATCTATGTGGCTAGATAGTCCACATGGAGGGCCTGGGAAAACTGTGGAAAGAAAAGAGAGAAAATATTTTAAGGAGCTCCTGCCACATGGGGAGCTTGAGGGGATAAAGAACCAATATGGAAGCGATTCGCCACCTTCCAGGTCAAAACCAGCCAGAGAAATCTGCAGCTGTTCCCAGCTGTCACCATCGGGTGGTTTCTCCACTGTGGCAGCAAATCTCCAGGAAGACCCTGCAAGAGTAAACACATGAGAGCCAAAGCCACCGACACTGGAACTGTCCCAGTCCTGCCTTAAGAAAGGCAACAAGGAGTGTGCGCAGAATATGTGAGAACAGAAATAACAGCAGAAGGTTACCAACTTCAGAGTAAGTGTTAAAGTCACAAATGTGATAAGTGTTCACAAAAGCAAAGGGTCACGTCTCCTGAAGAGCTGTTTTCTTGAATCTGGGAGACACTGAGGGCCCTTAGCACATTTGTCTCAGTCCCCACCCACCACTCATGTGTCTCACTTGATCTTCATCTGTCAGGTGGGGACAGTGGAGGGAGAAGCAGACTTTCAGAGTAACATGAAGGTAAGTGAGGAGGGATGTTATCACCTCTTATTCTTTTTTTTTTTTTTTGAGGCAGGGTCTCACTCTAGCCCAGCTAGATGCACAAGGGGGTGTATGCATCTGGAGTTTGTTTGCAGTGGCTGGAGGCCCTGGTGTTCCCATTATTTCTCTCTCTTTCTGTCTTTCTCTCTATGTCACTCTCAACTATAAATAAAAATGAATGTTTTTTTTTTTTAAAAAAAAGAATAGGAATCCTTGTTGGGGGTCAAGATTGCTGTGCAAGCATAACTGATGCTGATCCCCAAAACCCACAGGAAGTCGGACACTGTAGTGCCCTCATCTACAATCCCTGTGTGCCTATGAAAACGGAAGGGGAGACAAAAGAATCTCCCAGAAGCTCACAGGCCAGCTAGCCTGGCCAACAGAGATGAAGAATGAGAGACCCTTCCTCAAACAGGGTGGAACATTGAGACCAACACTCCAGAGTTGTCTCTGACCTCCACACATGCCCACATTCACATGCATGAACACACACACACACACACACACACACAAAATAGGAACAAATACCAAGAAGCAATAGTACCCAGTATCTTAGTAAACAGCATCCTAATTAGTTCTCTAAAGGAGTCAATCCTGAGCCCCTTGCTAATCCCACACCAGGAGCTGCTTCACTTCACAGCATCTCGGAATCTTCAGCAGCATTCCACTGTTACTTCTCCCCTCAAACCTTATTTCACCTTTTGTCTTCTTAATTGTGACAGCCTCACACTGTAATGTAGCCTAGGCTGATCTCGATCTCACTATGTAGCCCAGCCTGACCTTGAATATGTCTATTCTGAGGGAATTAATTTTCTCTTACTTCTTATTTCTCTTTCTCTTGCTGTGTGTGTGTGTGTGTGTGTGTGTGTGTGTGTGTGTGTGTGTGTGTGCATGCATGCGCGCACACACACACACACCAGGACCTCTTAAACTGTAACCACCAAACACTTGCACCCCTCTTTGCCTGGGGCTTACATGTGTGAGTTGGAATTGAGCCTCTGACACCAGGCAAACACTTTTTAAAAAATATATTTATATGGTACTACAGTTTTTTTTCTTCTAAATTTTTATTAACAACTTCTAGGATTATAAAAAATACCCCATAGTAATATCCTCCCTCCCTTCACTTTCCCCTTTGAAACTCCATTCTTCATCATACCCCCTCCCCATTTCCATCAATCTCTCTTTTATTTTGATGTCATGATCTTTCCCTCCTCTTATGATGGTCTTGTGTAGGTAGTGTCAGGCCCTGTGAGGTCATGGATATCCAGGCCATTTTATGTCTGGAGGGAGCATGTTGTATGGAGTCCTAACCTTCCTTTGGCTCTTACATTCTTTCCACCACCTATTCCGCATTAGACCCTGAGCCTTGGAAGGTGTGATAGAGATACTGCAGTACTGAGCACTACGGTTATTTCTTTCCAGCACCATGATATCTTCTGAGTCGTCCCAAGGTCACTGCCATCTGAAAAGAGAAGATTCTCTACCAAAAGTGAGAGTAGCATTAATGTAAGGGTATGAACATTAACAAAAGTGCTTACTGGGCAGTTTGCTAAGCATAATATATACATTTAGCCATAACAGCAGATGTTATACCCCTAGGGCTCATGACTACCCCTGTTTTAAGTTTCAGTATCAGGGATGTATTCTCTCCCATGGAGTGGGCCTCCAGTCCAATTAGAGGACAGTTGGTTTGCCCCATAACAGACATGCCACTATTGCACCCGTTGGCTCATTTGGCCTGACTGGCCAAATATAAGGCTTGCAGTGTCCACTGTTGAGTACCTTCACTGGTGATTTTTCTTTTTCCCATTGGTCTGCATGCAGAATGGCTTCTTCCAGCTTTCTGTCAGCTGGTCTACATGGAGGAGGTTATCAGTCCAGTTCCAGCAGGATTTCTCAGTGGTCTTGCAGCCCAAGTATGTGGAGTCTTCAGCAATAGGGTCTTGCAATTTATTCCTGGTGGGAAACCAAGGGCCTCGGCAATAGCCTATAATGTTTTGGGTGCATCAGGGACCTCCCTGGCCAACAACTCACCGGAAGGTATCCCATCCCTGGCACTGAAAATTTTCTAGCAACAATCTACAGCTCCTGAGTGTTCCATTGTCCAAAAAAAGGTAGGATTACATATGATTTATTTATATCCTCTTAGATTTTGATTAGCCCTCCCTCCACCTTTCCTTTACTCAATTTCTCCCCCTGACCTCATTTTGGGCCTTTTCACCCTCATTAATCTATTCTTCTACTTACATATATACAATATCATCCTATTTAGTACCCCTCCCCTCTTCCTTTCTCTTCCCTTTATATCTCTTTTCTAGCTTACTGGCCTCTGCTACTGAGTTTTTTCCTCACACAGAGCCTAGTCATCTCTAGCTAGGATCCACATATGAGAGAGAACATGCGGTGCTCAGGCAAACACTTTAAACCACCGAGCCATCTTCCCCTTCCCTCTGCAGGATTTCTTGGCGTGTGGAGTAACGTGAATGGAGAGTCCCTCCTGCCCAGTTAATGTGTGAATGGGGCTGGAACATTTACCCTACCTGGGATTTTATGACAGTGCTGGAGCTTGACTTACAGATTTTGAATTTGAATATGTGTTTACATACTGTGTATACCTCACCAGCAAGTTGACTATGTACAGTTACAGAGGGCTTCAAAGGACTTTGGGATTTCTACTTGCTTAAGATGCCTCTGCTAGACCTCCCATCACCTTGAGTATAAATTCTGGTCATGGAGGTCTAGTCTGAACCCCATTTGCCTAGTGAACTTCTGAGCCATTCAAACTGTCTTAGACTCAATTTTCTCATTGTAAATTAAGGGGTTGGATGAAGTCTACTTTCACTGATTTTACTTCCTTTCCCTCTCCCAGCAAGGAAGCTTTGTGTTAATTTCTTGCATTCAACGTACAGAATGTTCCAGATAATTTTATTATGCTGCAATCACCATGCCATTTTCTAATCTTAGGAAAGCAGACTCCAGTTGACGAGAATTGCCCCTAAGCACTTTCTTATCCAGGTATAGCTGTCTACTCAAATCTCTGTAACCTTCCTCTGCCTTACTCAAAGTGGTCATCAACCTCCACTTGAACTTGCTTTCTTCTTTTGACCCTTACATCTGCATTACCTTATATTGGGCAGGTGAAAGGCTACCTATAGTCGATATTTTGATAGTCACGGTTTTGTAAGTCTAATTTTTTAAGCTCTCACAGACTATATACTGAGACTTTCTCCATTTTCTTCTATTGCCAGGAAGTGGATCACTCACTGACACGGATGGAGAATTGCTTAGTCTCAGAGGAGGCACTGCTGAGCCTTCTCTCTCTCTCTCTCTCTTTTTTTTTTTTTTTTTTTTAGCAGAATAACTTTCTTCTGTCATTCTTTTTTCTTTTCTTTTTTTTTTTTTAAATTTTATTTATTTATTTGAGAGCAACAGAGAGAATGGGCGCTCCAGGGCTTCCAGCCACTGCAAACGAACTCCAGATGCGTGCGCCCCCTTGTGCATCTGGCTAACGTGGGTCCTGGGGAATCGAGCCTTGAACTGGGGGTCCTGAGGCTTCACAGGCAAGCGCTTTACCGCTAAGCCATCTCTCCAGCTCCTCTGTCTCTCTTTTGTAGCAACAACAGTGATGTTGGCCAAGAGACGCTCTCACAAACACACAGACTTGCACCCATGCAAGGGTGAACTGGCACCTGACCCCTGGAAGGAAGAGCTCGGGAGAGGGCGAGCTGCACGGCACGCTCGGAGCAGGTTCTGCTTTGTGGTGACGGGCGCGCGGCTCAGCCGCCGTCACTGAGTCCCTGCTGTGCCGGGCAGGAGGCTGGACTTCGAGTGGGCGTGGGCGTGGGCACAGGGAAACCAGAGGCTTGTTCAGCTCAGTTTGTAGCCGTGAAAACGTCTCGGAACACACCTCCCCCCATAATTCAAGTGCCACCAAACCCACAAAACAGGCAAATATGCCAGGCTTGGTTTGGAAGGAAACGTGTGCTCACCTGAGACTCAGTAGCCCCAGGGTTCATCAGCACTTGGCTTCCACGCGGGTATCACCAGTGCCAGGCTCACTGAACGGTCAATAAACCTTAAGCAGGGCATGATGCCACATGTCTGTGATCTCCACACACTCTGGAGGCAGAAGCCAGAGGGTCAAGAGTTCATGGCTAACGTTGTCTGCGTGGTGAGCTTGGAGCCAGCCTGGGCTAAAATGAGATACCCTGCCCCAAACTCAGCCAGCAAGAACAATAAACATCTGTAGTTATCTTGGAAAGTTTTCTTATTTTACTCAGGGACTTAAGAATGTATTTTAATAGCAATATATTATTAAGTCTTTTCATCATTATAATAATGCTTTTGGAATTCAAATTAATGTTCTGATCTTGAATACAGAACCCAAACCAATTTAGCTGGCTTTTCATAGGCAAAATAAGCCAAAAGGTCCATGTGTTCTCATGTCACGAAATTTCTCTCTCTGGTGCTGATTCTAAGACCGAGACTAGTGACCCAGTAATCTCATAAACCAACAACAAGCAGATAGCAACTCCTTCTTGCAGGATGAAACCCGAAGATCCGCTCATCATACTAACCCAAGACAGAACTATGAACGTGTAAGATGATGAAAAGCCATTCTCTCCTTTCCTCCTTTTAAAGAAATTTTGTTGTGATATGCTTTTTTCAAATAAATAAATTTATTTTTATTTGAGACAGCGAGAGGAGAGATAGAGAGAGAGAGAGACAGAGAGGGAGAAAGAGAGAGAGAGGGGGGGTGGAGAATGGGCATACCAGGGCCTCTAGCCACTGCCGACAAATTCCAGCTGCATGCACCACCTTGTGCATTTGGGACCTGGAGAATCAAACCTGGGTTCTTAGGCTTTGCAGGCAAGAGTCTTAACAGCTAAGCCATCTCTTCAACCCTGCTGTAATATTCTTATGAGTAGAGATGAACATTCTAGACTAGAGACTGGCAAACTAGGGCTTGAGACCTTATCTAGCTGATTGTCCATTTGTCTACAACTTATAAGTTAATAATGTCTTTACAAATTGATGTGTGTGTGTGTGTGTGTATGCATGTATGTGTGTGTGTGCACATGTGCATGGACAAACAAATATCTGTCCAACATGTTGTGGATGACTAAGGAACCTGGGAAGCAAGTGCCTTTAACCACTAAGCAATCTCTCCAGCTCCTAGAGTGTAGCTTTTTTTTAAAAAAAATATTTATTTATTTGTTTATTTGAGAGTGACAGAGAAATAGAGAGAGGGAGGGAGGGAGGGAGGGAGGGAGGGAGGGAGAGAGAGAGAGGGAGAGAGAGAGAGAGAGAGAAGGAGAGAGAATGGGCATACCAGGGCCTCCAGCCACTGCAAGCAAACTTCAGGCTCGCGTGCCTCCTTGAGCATCTGGCTAGCATGGGTCCTGGGGAATCGAGCCTCAAACTGGGGTCCTCAGGCTTCATAGGCAAGTGCTTAACCACTAAGCCATCTCTCCAGCCCCAAGAGTGTATCTTATTTTTAAGCCATTATTTTTCAATGTTTATGAAAAATCAACAGAACAAAAACATTTTTTGAAAACTTAAAACCATACAACCTTTTAGAGCCATTGTAGAGGCACATAACTGCAAACCCAGTACTCAGGATGTAAAGGCAGGAGGACCAGCAGTTGAAGGTCTTTCTCAGCTATATAGCAAATTTAATTAAGGCCAGCCTGGGATGCATGAGGTATTGTATTAAAACAGAAATTAAAATAAAATAAAACCTTACAAAATTCAAATTTTAGAGTTCATAATGACAGGTTTATTATTATTTGTGTGTATGTATAGGAAAGTGTCTGTCATGTAGACTAGGTTGACTTTGAATTTGATATGAACCTAGGCTGGCCTTGAACTCCTGATGCTCCTGCCTCCAACCCCTAAAGCCTGGAGTTAGAGACATGCACCACCTGCGTGGCTTGCTGCCCCCTCCACCCTGAGGTGGGGTCTTATTTTTTAGCCCAGGCTGGTCTTATGCTCATGATCCTTCTGAAGCGGGAAACTGAGGGTTCCTTGCCAATATGCAAATATACGCCAACTCACCAATAATTTGGGGTATCCCTGGATTCTTATGAATTCAAAGAATTGAAATCCACAGACCAGAGGTAAAGTTTAGAGAGCCTTTATTAGATCAAGAGAAGGAAATATAAGGAAAGGGTGAAGCATAGTCCGTGACCCAAACTCGGATGACTTGTAGGTTCCGAATGGGGGCTGACCTAACCAAATTTTGGGGCTGACCTTAACCAACCACAATGCCAGCATCCATTTTAAATTTTAATTCTAGGAAAGGGGATCTCCTTCTCAGGGAGAGACTCAGGTTGTTTCTGAACAAACAGATCTAGGGACCTCCTTAGGCAAGAGGTAAGGAGAGGCCTGGATCCTTCTCTGATCTCTAACAAAGTGGCATCTACAAGGGCAGGCTCAAGGACATTCCTGCTTTTTACTTTTGAGGCCCAGTTCCCCCCTACACTGCCTCACTTTCACTTTCACTCCAACCCTCCTGGTACTGGGGATCTCAAAGGTCAGTCACCACTGCCAGCTGTGGCTAAGTGTCTGTGTCACCCGGTCACTCCTTCTGTTCCTTGACTGTCCGCAGCTTGTTCGTGCTGTGGAATCAGAGTGTTCCCTTCCCGGAGCCTTACACAGAAGTTCCATCATGTGGGGGAGCTGAGCAGTGAGCAAAGCAGGAGCTTCTGTCCTCATAGAATCGCAGCCTTGTGGGGACACAAATTCTAAAGCAAAGTAATTTCAGACCTTTGACTATTTTCCAGAGAAAATGGAGAAGGCTGATTGGACAGAGCGAGAGGCCAGAGCGGCCTCCGTGGCAACCGAGTGGAGACGTGACTAGCAGAGGGCTGACCATGCAGAGCGTCTCAACGATGCAAGGTT